>NC_023752.2:41963069-42307961 GCF_000499845.2 Phaseolus vulgaris
CTTCTCTGTTCCCTTCTCCTTCTTTCTGGGTCTTCTCGCGTGGGTAGTATTTCCTGGGGTTTTATCCCCTTTTCTGTCTTGGCATCGCTTTGTTAAAACCTTTTTTCCTTTCTTCTTTCTCCAGTTATTTATTCACACCATGACGCGCCCGAATGCAAAGTCTGGTTCTCCTCCCAAGACCCCTAAGTCCAATTACAAAGCTTTCTATACCTGGGCCCCCGACGAGCTTTTGAAGGAGTGCACCAGCCTGACATCCTTTCAGGACCTGGAGAATCACCATGGGGACCCCCACTTGTATAACTTTAATGCCTTCTGCCGCACTCACGACGCGCACATCTCCGTTCGTCCTGGCCGACCGGGGGAACCTGTGTGTGTGGATGACAAACCGAGAAAGGGGAGTCCCTTCTTCTTTATGTACCAGACGGTGTTTAAACGTGTTGGGGTGCGCCTCCCCTTCACACCCTTTGAGAGGGAACTCCTTACTGAAATTAACACAACCCCCGCCCAGCTCCATCCCAACAGCTGGGCATTCGTAAGGGGCTTCCAAATTCTCTGCGGGCACCTAGGCATCCTTCCTTCCGTGGATGTTTTCTTGCATTTCTTCGAAGTGAAGAAACAGGGGAAAAGCTTTTGGGTGAGCTTCTCCGGCATCGCGGGCAGGATCATCCTCTCCCTCTTCCAGAACTCCTATAAGAACTGGAAAGGAAAATTCTTTAGGGTGTGCAGCGCCAAGCACGACCCCACGGCCTTAAACGGCTTTCCCTTATACTGGACGGAGCACCCTAAACTGCTTAGGGCCAAAACCCTAGATGAGCTATCCCCTGCTGACAGGGAGGTGTGCAAGGCCTTGGCTGGCCTGGGGATCGTCTTTGATACATTGAAGCTCATCGCTAGCGAATACAACGCTCACGCCCTGACCACATATTTTGGTATGGAGACCCTCCCCTTACCATCTTTCATTATCTGTACCTTACTACCAGATGTTTGTTCCTTTGGCCTCTTTCACCTGTCTTCCATTATACCATGTGATTCGCGTCTCTCGTTTCTACGCGTTTTGTGATTTTGCATAATTGCTTTGGTTTTGACTTCTGTTGCTTGGCTTATCTGAATGTAGGATCGGTGATGGGTGCTTCCAAGAGGATGATGCTGGCGAAGGCGATAAAGGACGCTCGTGCTGCCAAAGCGGGCGCCTCTTCCGCCCCTGCTGCTGACCCGAACCCCCATCAGCCCTGCCTCTGCCACCACCGACCACTATCGAAGCTCCACTAGGCTCATCTTCACCGTCCCCACATAGCCCTGAGGCGCTTCAGACTCCTGGCTCTCCTCTGCCCATTGCCGCCGTTCCTCTGGCCGTGGCCTCATCGCCGGCCCCAACTCCCCTCGACAAAGGGAAACGGGTCTTGGAGATCATATCCGACGATGAAGACTCGGATGGCGTGGCACCCTTCAAGAGGAGGAAATCTGCCAGGGTTCCCCTCCTACCAGAGGCGTCGCCCCAGGGAGAGGACTCTTTCAGGGACAAGCCTCCAAGCGCTACCTCCCTTCCCCCCACAACTGTCCAAGAAGATATAGGCGAAGGCGCCGAGTCTGCTCCACCTCCACCACCGGCAGAGGTCTCTGCTTCGCCTGCCCCCGTCGCTGCCGCCCCCGATTTTATCGCCATCCCTCCCACAATCATGCATCTGATGAGGGGCTTCAGTGGTGGAACAATGCCAGAGGGCTCTGACAGGAAGGAGGGCATGCCTTTCTACTTGGGGGCCTTCTTGGCGGTGGCCCTTGAATGGCGCGCCCAGGCCAGAAACGCTGTTATGCAGACTCAAACCCTCTAGGCCTTGGAAACAAGGGTAGCAGCCCTAGAGGAGGAAAAGAAAACCCTGGAATGCCAAAACGAGGCCTACCAAAACACTCCGAAGCAGGCTCAAGAGGCCAAGGAAAAGGCTGAAAAACAACTGGCGGAGGCGATGGGGTTCCAGGCTGACTTCTACACTCGGGAAGTCGCCCTCCAAGTTCAGATAACGAGCCTCCAAGACTTAGTCGAAGCTGACGAGGAAGTTCAAAAGGACTTGAAGGACCGTTGTTGTGAGCAGGCTGACGAAATGGAGCGGATGGAGGGGGAAATGGCTACCCAGGCCAAAGCTATGGGCCTTCTCCAGGTTGACTACGACAAACTGCAGGTCGAGGTCAGTCGACTTCGCGTGGAGAAGGAGGCTTTGGAGAAGCAGGTAGCTTCTGGGGACGCCACCATTGAGGAGCTAGAGAAGGACAAAAAGACCCTCATCCAGGACATGGCGGGCACTTTCGAGGAGGGATTCCAGGAGGCTCTGGCCCAAGCTGTCTGCATGAATCCGGGGATCGACATTTCCAACTGCGATTCCACTCACCACATTGTTGATGGAAAAGTCGTGCCCCTGGAAACGGACGATTGAACCGCCACCCTCGATCATCACTTTATCCCTTTACACTTGTTTTAACCTTCTTTGATAAACTTGTAATTCTTTGAATTGTCTGTACTTTCGTTACAACTTTGAGTTTCTGCATGATTACCTTCGTGTCTTTGCGATATAGAATTCCGCCTGTGTGGTTTTACTTTCGTCCTTTGACTTCACGTGCTTCAGTTGTTTTGGCTGTACTATACCCGTTACGCGTCGATGCCTACGCCCATGGAGAGGCTTGTCTAATGGGGCCGTATCGTCCATGGGGTGTCTCTAACACCAAGCGATCCGTCCCTTGATTCTTAATGCCCGGCGCCCACGCCTAAGGAGAGGCCTGCTACAGCAGCGCCGTATCGTCCCCGGGTGTCTAAAACGCCGAGTGCTCTGGGGGGGGTCGTTCCCTCCATGGTCTTTCCTTCCCATAGGTATCGGGGAACAACCCTGCCAGTGATTCGCTGGCGTTTGGCGATCTCGTCTCCCTCCACAGTCTTTCCTACCTGTGGGTATCGGGGAGGCGACGCCAGTAACTAGCTTTGCCTTCTTCGATTTCGTCTCCCTCCGCAGTCTTTCCTACCTGTGGGTATCGGGGAGGCGGCACTGCTGATATTTGGGTTGGCGACGCCCGCAACGTCTCATGCTGGCGTCGCCCCTTGCGTCTTTCCTGGCGACGCCCCGGGCGTCTTGTGCTGGCGTCGCCTTGGGTGTTATCTTTACCTTGGCATTGACTTTGTCCTTGGCCCTGGTCGACGCCTGAGGACAGCGAAGAGCTCAAGGTTTCGCCTGCACCATCCACGTGGCGCTTCTTGTATGGCTGATGGGACGTTCAGTCATTCGACTTGGTCCTGACTCCTACTGTGCCCCTGACCCACTCTCGACGGCGCATCGTACTATTGGGCATTCTGTCGATACGACGTTTTCTGATTTTAACCAGTGGTGCCAGGGCCATCCTTCCATCTTCTGCCACGTGGCTCGATCGTGCGGTGCATCCATTCGCGTCGATTAGCGCTATAACTGCAATACTTCCATTTGCATCCTTTGGCGCCCTAACCGTAATATTTGATTCTTTAAAGCTTTGAAACTGTCCTCATCATTTCTGCACCTTTCGTAACCTACTTGCACCCTCTCTGCTTGCACCCTTCTTCTTCTTGCACCCTTCTTCTTCTCGCGAAGAGTTCTTCCAGTGTTCGTTCCCCCCAGCGTTTTACCCTTGCCAAGACTTCAAACCTCCCTGATTCTGTTCAAGAATGTCTTCTCGATCTACTCCTCCCAGGGTCAACCCCAAGGACCTGTATCCTTGGGCTTCGAGGGAGCTTCTTGACGAATGCTCCTGCTTACTCTCCACCAGGGCCATAAGGGAACACAAAGGGGATTCATGCTCCTATAATCACCGTGCCTTCGCGAGGAGGCACGACGACGACATTGCCGTGCTCCCTTGTACTCTAGGGGAGCCAGTGTGTGGAGACGAACGGGCCAACGACGGGGTCCCCTTCTTTTACTTCTATCAGGTGGTTTTCAAAACCATAGGCGTGCGCCTGCCCTTCTCCAGGTTTGAGAAGGAACTGCTGACGGAGATCAATGCCGCTCCGGCCCAGTTATATCCCAACAGCTGGGCTTTTGTCAAGGCCTTTGACATCCTTTTCGGGTTTCTGGGTAGGGAACCCTCGGTCGACATCTTTCTTCACTTCTTCGAGGTGAAGAGGCAAAGGCACAACCTCTGGGTAACTCTCAGTAATGTTCCTGGCAGAGTTCTCCTGACCCCCTTCCAAAACTCATTCACTGGGTGGAAAGGCCGGTTCTTCAAGATCTGCTGCTCTGACCTCATTCCCTCCGCCCTGGATGGTTTTCCACTGTACTGGGTGAGGGAGACGAGGGCCCTCAAAAACCAAACCCTTCAAGAAACTGGCCCCAAATGACCAGGTGGTCTGCCAGATTCTTGCTGAGGCGGGAGGTTTTGACTCCGCCACCTTGATCAGTTTGGAGTTCAACGCTGGAACTCTCGAAAAGTATATAGGTATGAGTCACTGCCCTAGGAACTTCCGCCTTTATTGTTCTCTATCTGGGTGTGTTTTGCTTCATGGTGTCTCTGACATGTTCATCTTCCTTGGTGCAGGTTCGAAAATAAACCAAGAGCGGAGGACACGACTTACCCAAGCTCTGCGGACTGAGAGCGGGGCTTCGTCTTCTTCCCGTGCTGACGCCGAAGGCCACTGAAAAGTTGTTCGTTTGTGTTTTTGTATGAGTTGTAATGTTTGCCCTATTCGCATTACTCCCATTTGTATCGAACACTGCTTGTAACATCAACTTCACTATACCAAACTTGGTTTTTGTAACGCCGCTTTACTTTGCATACGTCTCATATATTGTGCGCTTTTCCTCCGTCATGTTTCTCAGCGGCGCCAGCACTCAGGCGACATCTTTCTTCTTGGCGACGCCTTTCTTCTTGGCGACGCCTTTGTTCTTGGCGACGCCTTCGTTATTGGCGACGCCATCCTTCTTGGCGACGCCTTCCTTCTTGGCGACGCCTTCCTTCTTGGCGATGCCTTAGTTCTTGGCGACGCCTTCTTTCTTGGCGGCGCCTTCCTTCTTGGCGACGCCTTCGTTCTTGGCGACGCCTTCTTTCTTGGCGATGCCTTCGTTCTTGGCGACGCCTTCTTTCTTGGCGACGCCTTTGGCTACTTCAAACGGAGAAAGATAAAGACTGAGAACCAGGGCACGGTTTTTTCTCGAACTTGCTTTTTTTTTCTTTTATTTAGGTGACCTCATTAAAAAACCCCGGAAAGGGAAAAAGAGCGTCCCCTTTAACAAGACTGTAACATAGCTGCTTTACATAAGTCAACTAAAATAAAACTTCAGATTGGCTGCATTCCAACTGCGCGGGATGGAACCTCCTTTCAAGGTCTCTAGGTTGTACGAACCGTTGCCCTTAGCCTCGGTAACTCTGAAGGGTCCGGTCCACTTGGGAGACAGCTTATTCTCCAGCTCGTATGGATGGGCTTTCCTCATAACTAGGTCGCCAATCTGAAACTGTACCTTAGAGCTATATTGGCGCTCTACTCTTCTCTTCACCGCTTCAGCTTTTATTTTGGCTTCTTCCCTGGCTTCGTCTAGTAGATCCAGGTTTACCCGCCTTTCTTCGTTGGATTCCTCCACCACAAAGTTTTGAAAACGTGGTGAGCTTTCATGTATCTCTACCGGAGTCATCGCGTCCAACCCATACACCAAACTGAAAGGCGTCTCCATGGTAGAAGATTGGGGCGTGGTGTGGTATGCCCATACGATCCTTGGAACTTCCTCCGCCCACGCCCCTTTGGCCTTCTCTAACCTTCTCTTTAATCCCCTCAGCAAAACTCTGTTTGCTGACTCCACTTGCCCGTTGGTCTGGGGGTGTTCGACTAATGCGAACACTTGCTTGATACCTACCTCGGCGCACAGATTTCTCAACTGCTGACTGGCGAACTGGGTCCCGTTATCGGATATCAAGCGCCTAGGTACGCCAAAGCGGTACACAATGTTCTTCCACACAAAGTGTTGTACCTTGTGCGCAGTGATCTGTGCCACGGGCTCTGCATCTATCCACTTGGTGAAGTACTCGATGGCAATGATCAAATACTTCATCTGCCTTATTGCCAGTGGGAACGGGCCCAGGATGTCGATTCCCCATGTATGAAAATGCCACGGGCTATATATGGATCGCAGTTCTTCTGGCGGCGCCTTGTGCCAGTCAGCGTGCTTTTGGCATTGCCTGCAGCGCTGGGCGTGTCGCGCACAGTCCTCTTTTACTGTCGGCCAGAAGAACCCTGCGCGTATCACCTTGGAGGCTAAGGACCTTCCTCCTACGTGGCTCCCGCAAATGCCTTCGTGGAGCTCCGCCAATATCCTGGTACACTCGTCGCCACTTACACACGTTAGGATAGGGTGAGTGAAACCGTGCCTGAACAACACTCCATCCACCAGAGTATATGTTGCAGCATTTCTCTTGACCTTCTTACCCTCTTCCGGCTCCACTGGGAGAGCCCCATCCGCCAGGTACCGTTTGTACGGCGTCATCCAGGTGTCTCCCTCGGTTAGGACACATACCTGCATTTGTCTTCCTTCTTCAGGCATATCCGCGTACGTGCTGATGCGGGGCGTCTTCAGCGTATCTTGGGTCAGAGAGCGATGATTCCTTGGACTCTCTCTTGATGTACAGATCTGGAGGACATCCACCCTGTTATCTTCCACGAATTTACGCGGAGCTTTTAGTGTCTCTTGGATTACTGTCCTCTGTCTACCCCCCTTGCCTGAGCTGGCCAGCTTGGCAAGCAGGTCAGCTCTGGCATTCTGCTCCCTTGGGACATGTACTAGCTCAAGAGCGTTAAATGCTCCCTTCAATAGTTGGACGTATCTGAGATACGCCGCCATCTGTGGGTCCTTCGCCTGGAACTCACCCGACACTTGCCCCGTAATCAGCTGGGAATCGCTTTTCACCAGGAGGTTCTGCGCGCCCATCTCCTTGGCCAGGAGCATTTCCGCTATCAGGGCTTCGTATTCCGCCTGATTATTACTTGCCTTGAAGGCGAAGCACAGAGCTTGCTCAATTAGTATGCCGTTGGGTCCCTCCAAGACTATTCCCGCGCCACTCCCTTGTTGGTTGGAAGAGCCATCAACCGAGAGCAGCCACTGCGAGCCCACTTCCACCTCTTGCTCACCTCCGGGCGAGAGTTCCGCTATAAAATCTGCGTACACTTGCCCTTTGATGGATCCTCTAGGCTCATACTGAATGTCGAATTCTGATAGCTCCACCGCCCAGCGTACCATTCTTCCCGCCACGTCAGGCTTCTGCAGCACCTTCTGTATAGGGAGGTTTTTCATCACTACCACCGTAAAGCTGTGGAAGTAACGACGGAGCCTCCTGGCTGAAAACACCACTGCTAATGCTGCCTTCTCTAGCGCCTGGTATCTCGTCTCAGCACCTTGTAATGCCTTGCTCACGAAATAGATGGGCTTTTGACTCTGGTCCTGCTCCTGGACTAACACAGAGCTAATAGCCCGCTCCGTTACCGTAAAATATAGCCGGAGGGGCACACCTGTTACCGGTTTGCAGAGGACCGGCGGCGTCGCCAGGTACTCCTTTAACTTAATGAAAGCCGCTTCGCATTCGTCAGTCCATGCGAAACGACTATTTCTCTTGAGGCACTGGAAATATGGGTGCCCCTTCTCTCCTCCAGCGGAAACAAACCTTGAGAGCGCCGCCATTCGCCCCGTCAACTGTTGCACTTCCTTCACTGACGTCGGGCTTCGCATGGCGATGATCGCTGCACATTTGTCGGGGTTCGCTTCTATCCCCCTCTCTGTGAGCATAAAACCCAAGAACTTTCCGGCCTCTACCCCGAAGACACACTTCTCAGGGTTTAACTTGAGGCGGTACTTGGATATTGTGACGAACAACTCGTCCAGGTCTGCCATGTGCTGTGCCCTATCCTACGACACCACCACCATGTCATCTACATAGGCGTACACATTCCTTCCTAGCATGGGCGCCAGGACCTTGTCCATTAACCTTTGGTACGTGGCGCCCACGTTTTTCAGCCCAAAAGGCATCACCTTATAACAGTAACTGCAAGTCTCAGTCATGAATGCAGTTTTACTCTCATCCCTCGGGTGCATCTTGATCTGGTTGTACCCTGAGAATGCGTCCAGGAAACTCAGCACCTTGCTGCCGGATGCACTATCCACCAACGCGTCGATGCTGGGCAGTGGGTACGAGTCCTTTGGGCACGCCTTATTCAAGTCCGTGAAGTCCACGCACATCCTCCACTTCCCATTCGCCTTTTTCACCAAGACGACGTTGGCCAGCCACTCGGGGTATTGAATCTCCCTGATGTGGCCAGCACTCAGCAGCTTCTGTGTTTCATCCTTTACCACCTGCTGTCTCTCCTCGTTAAACTTTCTCCTTCTTTGGCGCACGGGGCGAACCGTGGCATCCATGCTAAGGTGATGACACAGGAAATCAGGGTCGATACCGGGCATATCCGAGGCTGACCATGCGAAAGCATCTAGGTGGCGCGAAATCACTTCTGCCACCCCTTCCTGTTCTTCTGGGCTCAGCAAACTTCCTAATTTGAATGTTTTGCCGCCAATCTCCCTCTCCACGGCGTTAGCCGCCGGTTGTTCCCTGGTATCATCCTCGACGGGCGTCGCCTCTTCCACGGGCACCGCGTCGTCAGGGCCTTCCTCCATGTGTGCATCTGTTTCTAGCGGCGCCCTCGCGGGTACGGCCTCGTTAGGCGTCGGCGCTGCGGGCGTCGCCTCAATCATCGTCGTGTCTGCACATGGCGGACGCTCATACACCATGAACACGCCTCTCTTCGTTTTCAGGCTGTTCTCATAGCATTTTCTTGCCTGCTCCTGATCTGACTTGATGACTATCACCTTGCCACTGAGGTCCGGCAGCTTCATCTTCATATGGCGTGTGGAGGCTACTGCGTTCAACCGGTTCAACGCCGGCTTGCCCAACAAGATGTTGTAAGCGGAGCTGGCGTTCACGACCAAGTACCGGATACTTTCGGTACGCGAGGCCTCTCCGTCCGTGAACGTAGTCCTCAACTCCAGGTAGCCTCGGACTTCCACCTGGTTGTCCGCAAACCCATACAGGCACCCTGTGTAGGGCCTCAAAAGGTCGGGGGATAACCGCAACTTATTGAATGTCGACCAGAACATGACGTCTGCTGAACTTCCCTGGTCGACAAGGACTCTATGCACCTTTCTCCCCGCTGTGACAACTGAAATGACCACGGGGTCATTGTCGTGCGGCACCACGCCTCGGAGGTCCCCTCTCGTGAATACGAGGTCCGACTCCCACGGCGCACCCGAAATTCTTTATTCGATCGAGTTGACCCCCCTCGCGTATTTCTTTCGCTGGGAGGCGGTGGGTCCTCCGCCGGAAAATCCTCCAGCTATGGTATGGACCTCGCCGAGAACCGGCGTCTCGTGTGCTTGTTCTTCCGCTGGCGGCGGCAGGGTGGCGGTCGTTGTGGGTTCTGCGACATAATCCTTCAAAAACCCGGTTCTCACCAGCTCATCTAGCTGGTAACCCAACGACAGGCAGTTATCAATGTGGTGACCGAAAGCCTCGTGGAACTCACACCAAGAGTCTTTCCGAGGCCCCAACACCTTATCGGACTTCGCCGGTCGCCTCAATCTCTCAGCTATGTTAGGCACGACGATCAGGTCCTTCAACTCCACCACAAAATTGTATCTCGCCGGCCTCGTTCTTTCTCTGGCCGGGCGATCGCCTCCCGCTGGACCCCGGGGCTGGGGCTTTCTGGCCTCATAGGGGCGTCTCCCATCTGGTTTCTTCCTTCCCGTCGTGGTCTCATTGACCCTGGCGGGTTGAGCTCGCGTCGGTCCCCTCGTGATGTGAATGTAACTACAAGAACACATGATTCTTGACATTCTTAGGAACAACTTGAGCTGGATTTGAAAAGGCACTTTACTTTAGAATTGGATCAATGTTCTAAATTCAAGAACTCACCAAAACTAAGCACCAACCAAGACTCATATTGAAGTCCATGTATTGTCAAATTGAATCAAAACAAAAGGAAGGAAGAACAAGAATTAAAACTGGACAGAATTAAGAAACTAGCTACTGAACCGAAAAAGAAACAAAGAACAATGCTGGAAAACAGAATGTAAATGGTAGAAAATGAAGGAAGCACATTAGGAAATGAAACTACCGAATGGAAAAATTGAAGAAAGGAAAGAAGACACTTATATGAAGATGCTTGCTGGATTTTGAGGATTGGAAGAAGCCATTCACGCCACTTGGAACCTTGAACCAAGATAAGTGATGGAGTGCCACCACTTGAAGCTCACCATAGCTCACAAGATAAGGCAAAGAAGAGGAAGACTTAAAAACTCACAAATTCTCTCCCAAATTGAGTATAGTCTCTCTACTATAAAATTCCAATCTGAATTGTACAAGCTAAGCACCTTTATTTATAGCCTAGAGGTGGTGAAAATGCAAGCTAAATGGCACACAAATGCAATGAAATTCGGTTTGGCACCCCCTAGGCTCCTATCTACACTCCCCCCTAGACTCCCTTACTACTTACACCTTTTTATTACACTCACACCCCTATTCTACAAAAGAAATAAGAAGAGCCATTTTATTTTACTCTTGTCCCAAAGCTCTTGCCATGCTTCTAGTAATTCGTTGGGCTTGGGCCCCTTGTTGGGCTTGGACCCCTTGATGGGCTTGGGCCCTTTGTTGGGCTTGGGCTTCATGGCCTAGAGCATCCTCTACTTGGTTTCCATCATACTCCCCGGGTTGGAGAGAATTCGTCCACGAATTTGGGAAACCTGCAGCAAAAGGAGTGAGATCAGTAACATTGAAAGAATTACTACCAAGATAAGTAGAGGGCATATCTAACTCATAGGCATTATCATTAATCCTCTTGATGACTTGGAAAGGGCCATCACCATGAGGCATAAGTTTGGACTTCCTTAGAGAAGGAAATCTATCCTTTCTCAAATGAAGCCAAACCCAATCACCGGGCTCAAAGATTAATGCCTTTCTCCTTTGGTTGGCAGTGTCAGCATACTTACCAACTTTCTTCTCAATTTGTAACTTGATGCGGTTATGCAAATCTTTAACAAAAGATGCCTTTTCAAAACCGTCTTTGCATAGAACCTCATCAAGGACAGGAATGGGAAGAAGATCTAGAGGTGTGAGGGGATTAAACCCATAAACAACCTCAAAAGGAGAATGGTTAGTGGTGGAATTCACTACTCTATTATAGGCAAATTCAACATGAGGTAGTAAATCCTCCCAAGCCCTTGGATTCCCGGAAATAAAGCATCTTAATAATTGACCCAAAGTTCTATTAACCACTTCGGTTTGACCATCAGTTTGGGGGTGGCAGGTAGTAGAAAACAGAAGTTTGGTGCCAAGTTTCCCCCATAAGGTCCGCCAAAAGTGACTTAAGAACTTAGAATCCCTATCAGATACTATACTTCTAGGAAGTCCATGCAAACGAACAACTTCCTTGAAGAAGAGATTTGCAATATGGCATGCATCATCCACTTTGTGGCATGGAATAAAATGAGCCATTTTAGAAAAACGGTCCACTACCACAAAGATGGAATCCTTACCCTTCGATGTCTTGGGTAGTCCTAAGATAAAATCCATAGAAATATCAACCCAAGGCATTGTAGGGATAGGAAGAGGGGTATATAAACCATGGGGTTGGACCTTAGATTTAGCCTTCCTACATGCTATACATCTATCACAGAAGGTATGTACGGATTTGCGCATGTGAGGCCAAAAGAAATGTTCATGCAATGTTTCTAAGGTCTTAGCTACCCCAAAATGTCCCATAAGCCCACCCTCATGAGCCTCTCTAACAAGAGATTGTCTAATGGATCCTTGGGGAACACAAAGTCTTTTTCCTTTGAAAAGAAAACCATTATGTAAGAAAAAGTCTTTGTGACCTCCCTTGGAACACTCTTGATAGATTAGAGAGAAATCTAAGTCATCATGATAAAGTTCCTTTATGTGATCAAAACCTAAATATTGAACATTTAAAACATTTAACAAGGTATATCTTCGTGAAAGAGCATCGACCACTACATTAATTTTACCTTGTTTATGTTTGATCACATAAGGAAATTGCTCAATAAACTCCACCCACTTAGCATGTCTCTTATTAAGCTTGCTTTGGCTTTTTAAATATTTAAGGGACTCATGATCACTATGAATCACAAATTCCTTTGGAAAAAGATAATGTTGCCAATTTTGCAAAGCTCTAACAAGAGCATAAAGTTCTTTATCATAAGTGGAGTAATTGAGATGACTCCCTTTGAGTTTCTCACTAAAATAAGCGATGGGGTGTCCTTCTTGAAGGAGGACGGCCCCAATGCCTATATTAGAGGCATCACACTCTATTTCAAATGTCTTAGCAAAATTAGGAAGGGCTAGAATGGGGGCTTTAGTTAATTTATCCTTCAAAGTTTGAAAAGCGTTTTCTTGCTCTTGTCCCCACTTAAAAACCACATCCTTCTTTACTATGGCATTTAAAGGTGCGGCAATTGTACTAAAGTCTTTCACAAACCGCCTATAAAAACTAGCAAGGCCATGAAAGCTTCGTACTTCATTAACATTGGTGGGTGTTGGCCAATGTTGAATTGCTGCAACTTTTGTTTGATCTACATGCACCCCTTTATGACTAACCACAAACCCTAGGAAGTCTATATGATCTAATGCAAAGAAACATTTAGCATGGTTAGCATACAACTTCTCCTTCCTAAGGGTTTCTAGAACTTGTCTAACATGTCACTCATGATCTTCTAAGGACAAGCTATATATAAGAATATCATCAAAGTAAACCACAACAAACTTGCCAATGAATGCTCTTAAAACATGATGCATGAGTCGCATGAAGGTACTAGGAGCATTAGTCAAGCCAAAAGGCATGACCAACCACTCATATAAACCAAATTTGGTCTTAAAAGCGGTTTTCCATTCATCACCATGTTTAATTCGAATTTGATTGTAACCACTCTTAAGATCAATTTTGGAAAATATTTTAGACCCATGTAATTCATCCAACAAGTCATCTAACCTAGGAATGGGATGCCTATATTTGATGGTGATGTTATTTATAGCGCGACAATCAGTACACATCCTCCATGTCCCATCCTTTTTAGGGACAAGTATGACAGGCATAGCACATGGGCTCATGCTATCTTGTACCCACCCCTTAGCTAATAAATCCTCAACTTGTCTTTGAATTTCTTTGGTCTCTTGGGGATTGGTCCTATATGCAGGGCGATTTGGTAAAGAAACCCCGGGCATGAAGTCTATTTGGTGTTCAATCCCTCTTAGAGGTGGTAAGCCTTTAGGAGGATCTTGAAACACATCTTCATATTCCTTTACCAAATGGTCCAAACATGTGGGACTATCCTTAGCCGACTCATATTCAATAGGTCTAGGAATAGCTAAAAAAATAGGCTTGTGAGTAACTATTACCTTTTGAACTTGTTGGGAAGATATGAGAAGGCTTCTCTTGGAATTTTTAATTTCTTTTTCTTTCTCTCTCTTTTCTCTCATTTTGATTTGGTCCTCATGTACCTCTTTTGGAGAGAGAGACTTGAGAATGACTTTGTGTCCATGGAAGTTAAAAGAAATTTTGTTGGTAAAGCCATCATGAAAATTTTTTCTATCAAATTGCCATGGCCTACCTAAAAGGATATGAGTAGCTTCCATTGGAACAACATCACACAAGACCTCATCTTTATATTTGCCAATGGAAAATGTAATGAGGACTTGTTTGTTCACCACTATCTCACCCACCTCACTCAACCAATGTAACTTGTAGGGCTTGGCATGAGAGATGGTAGGCAATCCAAGTTTGTCTACCACTCTTGTGCTTGCCACATTTGCACAACTCCCCCCATCCACAATCAAAGAGCAAACTCTATCATTAATAAGACACCTTGAATGAAAAATATTTTCTCTTTGAGTTTCATCAAAAGGTTTTAACACTTGTCCAAGCATGCGTCTTATTACTAATAGGTCACCCTCATGTGGGCTTTCACTTTCACTCTCACATGGGGATCTAGAAGGTGAGGAATGTCTAGAAGATTCGCACCCATGCTCACTACTATCTACCCCATCATGCATATACATAGTTCGTTTAGTAGGGAAATTGGAAGTGGGTGATTTAGGCCTAACATTGGAAGTGGAAGGCTTAGACTCTCTAGGTTTGAAAGTAGAGTCCTTAGAAGGGATGTTTGAAAAAGAGTTTTTATTTTTCCAAGAAGAGTGGTAGTAGTTATCTTTAGAAGAATTTTTGAAAGCCTTTTTCCTTGCAAGTTGATTTTCAATTTTGCTAGCAAGGTGCACCACGTTTTCCAAAGAAGAATATTCTTGTAACTCTACCACGTCTTGAATATCCCTTCGAAGTCCACTCACAAACCTAGCTATCTTAGCCTCCTCACTCTCATCCATATTAAATCGAATTAAAAACGTGTCTAGTTGTTTAAAGTAATCATCCACACTTAGCGCGCCTTGATGAAACCGTTGGAGTTTCAACATAAGGTCTTTCCTAAAGTGTGGGGGTACGAATCTATCGCGTAAACATGCTTTCAAATCGTTCCAAGAGACCACGGGCGGCCTCTTGTGTAGGTCAATGTCCATGAGGTATTGATGCCACCATTGCATGGCATAGTCCAAAAATTCTAAAGAAGCTAACTTAACTCTATGCTCATCCCTAACCCCATTTACATAAAAAATTTGGTCAACCTTAGCCTCCCATCCTAAGTATACATTGGGATCACTATCACCACTAAAACTAGGAAGTTTTACATTTGGAGAACAAGGGCTAGCCACATGTTGGCGCCTCTCTTCATGGTGATGATGTCTTGGCCTTGGATTGTCTTCATAATAACCATGGGAGTGCCTTGAAGAATGCCGACTAGGAGGAGGAGTTCTTTGCTCACGGTTTTGATGCATTTCCTCTCGGTTTAACTCCAAACTTTGGAGTCGTGCTTCCATCTTCCTTATCACCTCAAGATAGTGAGCATTGGATTGCTTGGCATTCTTTAAGTCCTCATAAAGGGCTGCCTTTTGTGGTGAGCACGGTTTGGAGGACTCTCCACTAGAGAAATGAGCCATGAGCAGAAAATACACAAAAACAGAAAACAAAACAGTGAAAGAAACTTGTTAAACAATTAAAAACAGTGAGATATAGGTTGCTGGAAAAATGCCCAAGAAAGCACTCAAACCACTCCAAGAAAATATTCTGTCCTCAACCAAGCCTTGCTTGTGAAATGGAGTAGCTTCAAGTGAAATATGTTACAGCAAACCAACTTACTTAAGAACAAGTCTCCACACAACTTTTAAGAAGAACAAAAAGACAAGCAAGAAAAAGGTGTAAACAATAAAAGCTAAACCAAAAACAGAGAGGAATGTATGACAAACTAGAAAGAATATGAATGAAAGACAATCAAGAAAAATAAGGAACTCAATGAATAAAGAAGGCACACAAAAAGAGTCTTAAAGAAAAGTGCTAGAGTAGATTAAAGAAAACAGAAAACAGCTACTGGAAATTTTTTATTTTTTATTTTTTAAAGCAAACTGTGCTATGTTTACAGATTTAAATGTACCGATTGAAAGCGAACTGGAATGTGAAAAATTAACCACAGAAACTTCAATGTCTTAACTCAAAAATGGCACTGGAATGAGGTAAAAACAGTAAGCCAATTGAGAGAAATAATTTTTTCAAAATTGCTGCCCAATTACCGTATTCTTTTCGGCAGTATTGTACACTTTTCGTATTTTATTTATCATTTTTTGTGTACTTGGAATTTTTGAGTGATTCTTTTTTCTATGCTTTTGTAACACTTTGAAGTATGTAAATCCAAATTTTCAGAAATTTCCTATGAGCCAATTAATTGTAGTAAATTGAAAACAGAAGCACGTTTGTAAGAAAACAGAGGAGCCTATTTAGGAATGAAAAACAGTATGATGAACTAGCAAAGACATAATGGAAATTGTGTAAAGGAACTTGTATAGAATGAAAATACAAGCATGAACTCAAATCTAAAAAGGAAAATGCACAAAGGATCAAGCAATAAACTCAAAAAACAGAAAGTAAACCAAAGCAAGAAACAATTAAAGCAATAAAAATACTACTAGAAGTAATGACAATTATGGAATAACATGACTAAGACAAAACTTGACATGATTACAAAATTAAAAGACATATAACAAGATATAACCACAAGTGAAAGGAAGCTTAAGGTCAGCTCTAGGAAGGAGAATGCCATTCCAAAAGAGCAGCCATACTCATATGAACAATGAGTGCTAGAGTCCTTTTCACAAACACATGGTGTAACAAAAGAAAACAGCAAGAAAACTCAAAATAAATCCTAAAACAGAATGGTAAACAACTTGAATTAAAGAGCTCTTGAAAGTAAAGTGCAATACAACTCAAGAATTAAGCAAAAACAAGCCTAGACTCTAGATACCACATGATGTGAATGTAACTACAAGAACACATGATTCTTGACATTCTTAGGAACAACTTGAGCTGGATTTAAAAAGGCACTTTACTTTAGAATTGGATCAATGTTCTAAATTCAAGAACTCACCAAAACTAAGCACCAACCAAGACTCATATTGAAGTCCATGTATTGTCAAATTGAATCAAAACAAAAGGAAGGAAGAACAAGAATTAAAACTGGACAGAATTAAGAAACTAGCTACTGAACCGAAAAAGAAACAAAGAACAAAGCTGGAAAACAGAATGTAAATGGTAGAAAATGAAGGAAGCACATTAGGAAATGAAACTACCGAATGGAAAAATTGAAGAAAGGAAAGAAGACACTTATATGAAGATGCTTGCTGGATTTTGAGGATTGGAAGAAGCCATTCACGCCACTTGGAACCTTGAACCAAGATAAGTGATGGAGTGCCACCACTTGAAGCTCACCATAGCTCACAAGATAAGGCAAAGAAGAGGAAGACTCAAAAACTCACAAATTCTCTCCCAAATTGAGTATAGTCTCTCTACTATAAAATTCCAATCTGAATTGTACAAGCTAAGCACCTTTATTTATAGCCTAGAGGTGCTGAAAATGCAAGCTAAATGGCACACAAATGCAATGAAATTCGGTTTGGCACCCCCTAGGCTCCTATCTACACTCCCCCCTAGACTCCCTTACTACTTACACCTTTTTATTACACTCACACCCCTATTCTACAAAAGAAATAAGAAGAGCCATTTTATTATACTCTTGTCCCAAAGCTCTTGCCATGCTCCTAGTAATTCGTTGGGCTTGGGCCCCTTGTTGGGCTTGGGCCCCTTGTTGGGCTTGGACCCCTTGATGGGCTTGGGCCCCTTGTTGGGCTTGGGCTTGATGGCCTAGAGCATCCTCTACTTGGTTTCCATCAATGAGTGTAGAAGAATACAGGCAAAAGATAGAGCTTTACATGATGAAAGCCTTTATTAGGGAGGAAGAAACCACCACCATAGATAGGTTCCTTAGTGGTCTTTGTTCTTATTGGTTCACTTGCTCGCCTGTTGACTCTAGTGACAAGCTCTAGCTCTGTTTTCCACTTCAGAAATCTGTTCTATTTCTTGCTGCTCTGGAATGTAGCTCCGCTGAAACAGAGAGGACCCTACTTGTTGATTGCACTCTGACGATCAAGTCAATAAGGGCTTACTAAAAATCAATAAAATATCAATTTCAGTCTTAAAAACAACTTACCTTTACCTGGGGTCTCAAGCCCGTTTTATAACTTATTTTTTGTAACAACTTTCTCTCATGAGAATCTAATCTCAACTGAAAGCATACTCAACAAAACATTTTGTTTATGGGTGCCCTCTCTAGGTGAAGCAACAAAAAGGAATCTTATCTCTAAGGAGTGCATAAATAATAATAGAATAATCACCTACCAGCAGGGCACCAACTCATGCGCCAACATCAGGAGAATACTCCACTTACGGAGGCACCTCACTCATGGTGTAACATTATCTTTGCCATGCATGCAACTTAACTATTATGTGCCCTAGCACCTACATACTTAAGTTAAAAAGAAACACTTACTTGACCTAGGTATCACACGTACTATATGTACCCCTAGGTTAAAAAATACCCTTCACTAATGGTCACACAAAAGGTTTAACTAAGCCACAACGGGCTTACCATCCAAACTGGGCCCAAACATATGGCCCACTTTGCTGGCCTAGTAGCCGAGCTGACATGCATGTGCCATGCACCGAGTTCCAACCACCGAGCACTGAGCCATGAGCACTCCGTCCAGTACACAAGCCCCCAGGCTCGAGCTGAGCTTGCCTAAGCAAAGAGACTATTCGCGTGCTCTGGCGGCTTATGTGTCATTCTTGCAATGGGCAGGTGTGGCATATTGCACGAAGCATTTTGAGATGACATCTCACCATACTCGATCCCAAACACACACGTGGCATCTTCATCAACGGTGGAAAGGCGTTGTCGCTTTCCATTTCCATATTCGTTTAAGTTAACATTCAGAAACCTCCTCCATTCACTGTTTCATTTCTCTTTTTCTTGCCAACCCTTTGTGCCTCTCTCAAACTCACCACATCTCCTTCACGAAACTGGGAAACCTCCTCGCCTTTAAGCGCTCCTTGAAACAAGGTACTTTCTTTCGCTCAAACCATTACTCTGTGTTTACATCATCCTCTATTTGAAACATTTGTTACGATCACATTGCCTGAGTTGGGTCTGTTCTAGATTTACTCTTTTCGGCTTATGTTGATCGTTATTTCTGCTAATTATATCGCTTTGCTTGAATTTGCAGTGCATCGTTGCATGTGGTTTGCTTTGCCTGAATGTGTGTCTGCATTTGCTGGTGTTTGTATATTTAGATACTCTTGCAATGGATTACCAAGCTCTGTATTCTTGGGCACCCCAAAATCTGTTAGAAGAAGTTTCCATATACACTTCTTGTGAAAAAATAGTAAACCTTAGGAAAAGAGAATTCCAAAACAAGTGTCATTTTGGCAGAGAGAACGATAGAGCCCTTAGGATAATCCCGTTTAGAGAAGATGAGTCTGTCTGTTGCGATGAGTCCTTGAACTCTGAGGGTCCCTTTTGTTATTTATATGCCACTGTATTAAAAAAGATTCTTCTTCGTTTACCCATATTTAATTTTGGAAAATAACTTCTCATCAAGATCAATGTGGCCTCTGCCGAACTACATCCAAATAGTTAGGCATTCGTTCAGGGTTGCTTTATTCTTTGCACAGAGTTTGGCCTTTTGCCATCTATGGAAGTTTTTCTAAATTTCTTTGAGGCCAAACACTTAGGCCGCTAACTCTGGATTTACTTCAACAGGGTGGCTGAGAGAGCATTGTTATCGCTCTTCCAGCAGTCCTACAAGGGCTTCAAAGGTAAATTCTTGAAGATACGCTGCAACAAGAAGGATCCCACCCTCTTGGATGGGTTTCCACTATACTAGACCAGGAAGCCAAACTTCTAAGGTGCTTGGTGCCTGGAAGACATGCCCTAGCATGACTAGGAGGTCTGTCATTTCTTCTCAAGCTTAAAGGTGGTCTTCGATACTACCACTCTCATAAGCAAAGAGTTCTCCCCAGGGAGGATATGGACAAAGAAATATTGAGATGAACATCAAACACCTCTTAGGGGTTTCCATCTTTTGAGAGGATTTATATCACCAAGTCCTTTCATCCCCAAATATTCTTTCCCAAAATGGGTTGTATGCAAAGATTCTCCTTTTGAACTCCCCAATCTTAAATAACATAATTTTGTTTCACTTCCCACACTTTGCACTCTTTTAGATGTGAACAAACTAACTATGTTATCTACAGGAGTTCTAAATTCGAGGTCAGATTCTCTCAAACTTGGGGGGCATGATACAATCCAAGCAAACAAGGAGATGACCAAGGACTCAAATTACCACTCACACTATGAGAAGTCATCTTAGCTTTCAAGTGAAGACCCCACCAAGGATCTAGCAGACCTCACTAGAAGGAGAAATGGGCAAAGACCAGATCATCAAATGTTCTTCCTTCTGGTCTTCTTAAGAATAAAACAAGTTGTAAATAAATTGGGTTCACTTTAGGGGTCCAAATAGCAAGATAGGCTAGAATAGGTGCCTATAGCATAATAGGGGGTGCAGTTATCATTTTAGCTTGTGCCTAGCCCTTTAGGATGGAAATTTGACCTAGTTTCTAGAAGGACAAGCCTAAGGTGCGGTTTTGACTTAGTCAAACCTTAAAGGCAGCCCCTCACACATTTACCACCCTACCTGATACAAACCAAGCCAACAAGAAGATGACCAAGGATAGACACAATGAGAAATCATCTTTGTACTATACTAGACTTTGAACATCGACGGACATCAGCACCTGTGGGGCAGGTCGACTCGGTGGTTTGGTCGCGATAGTGGGCCACGTAAGCGGACCCTCAAAGATTGTATGTGTTGAAATCTATAAGAAAGACCTAGTCTGCGAGAAAGTTCATGCATATGGTGTGTATAGTACATTTGAGTCTAGCACAAGTAAATATTCCCTGCAAGTGCCAAAGCCTAAATTTGCTAGGGTTTCAGGGAAAGCTGCATGCATGATACGTAAAGGGCTAGGGCACCTACAGAACAGATGGGCCCTGCAGCGCTAGTACATGAGTTTGTACCCTAACGACCATATTGTTAAGATTATGCACTCTGAAAAAGGAAGATTTTGTGCGGCTTTTGTGCTAAGATTGTGTAACAACGTACCAGAATGTCCTCCTAGTAAACCTAATTTCAGTAGAGATAAGGCTCTAGCGAGAGAAGGGTCGGGACAATGACTTAACCTAAAAACGGCCTATAAAAGAGAGTTGAGATCCTTGGTAAAGGTACATCGTTTCTAAGCTTGAAACTATTTACTTACTCATTGTTTCTTAGCCCAGTACTGACTTGATTGTCGGAGTGCAATCAACAGGTAGGGCCTCCTCTGTTTCAACGAAGCCATTATTCACCACCCAAGAGTAAGCATAGAAACCGCCAGAAATAGAAGGAGCCACTGCCTGCCTTTGAAGTCAACGGCGGCTAGGTCAATCGGCGAGAATATTTGGTGCCCACCATGGGCCCGATAAAACTAGGTCTGATCCACAATCGTGTTCAGAGCCATCTGTTAACATGAGAAATACAAGACAAGGTGCATCTACATTGGAAGTAGGAGACAGCGTCACCATGCAACAACTCATGGAGACCACGCGCCCTTCAGCAAGCGGTGGCGGCGTCCATGACTGATCAGGACAGGATTCTGGCTAAAGTTCAAGTTGAGCAAACAGCAGTTAGGATCGATTCCAGGTTGATTTGGCTGTGTCATGGGCAAACAATGAATAACTACGTTGGGCCAATGAGGAACTACGCAGAGATATGCAACGCATGGGGAGCGTACAGCCGATGAGCAAGGTTCGCCCATTCTCGTTAGGGCTCGCCCCATACCTTTTTCCCATGCGATCATGAATGCAATAATACCCACCAACTTCATGACTCAAAAAATCACCTTCACAGGTATCACAGACCCAGAGGCCCATATCACGACCTTCCACACTTGGATGATGATCTCGGGAGGAACTGACGCTATTCACTGCAAGTTGTTTATGGGGACATTCTCAGGCACAACGTTGGATTGGTTCATCAGCCTTCCTGATGGACACATCAGTTCGTTTGATCAAATCTCAATATTGTCCAGAGAGCAGTTCATTGTCAACCAAGCTCCCCCTCCCATCTCTTTCGACCTATTTGACGTGGAACAATACGAGGGAGAGCCCTTGAAAGATTTCCTGAACCGGTTCGGGGCACTAGTGGTAAAGCTGCACACCAAGGACGAAGCCATGAAGTTACACGCCTTCAGGCGAGGACTGCTACCGGGGCCTTTCTGATGTGAATGCAATAACAAGAATACATGATTCTTTGACATTCTTAGGAGCAACTTGAGTTGGTCATGAAATGGCACTTTACTTAGAATTGGATCAATGTTCTAATTCAAGAACTCACCAAGACTTTGCACCAAACCAAAGCTCATATGGAGGTCCATATATTGTCAAATGGAATCAAACAACAATAATGAAGAACAAGAAATGAAAGCTGGACAGAAATGAAAGATTAAGCTACTGCACCAAACAGAACAATTGGAAACAAAGCTGGAAACGGAAATTCAAATGGTAGAAAAGCAAGTTAAACACTAGAAATTAAAACTACCGAATGGAAATTGAAGAAAAGGAAGAAGGAGCACTTATAGAAGAGAACATGCTGGATTTGAGACTTGGAAGAACAATTCACGCCACTTGGAGCCTTGATCCAAGATAAGTGAAGGAGTGCCGCCACTTGAAGCTCACCATTGCACACAAGATAAGGCAAAGGAAGAAGAAGACTCAAAACTCACAATTTCTCTCTAAATTTTAGTATAGTCTCTCTACTTCAAATTCCAATCTGAATTTTACAAAGGCAAGCACCTTATTTATAGCCTAAGAGGTGCTGAAAAATGGGTGGGAAAATTCAAATGAAACTCATTTGAAATTCCCACCAAAAACAAGTCACATGGGAGGTGTGACCTTTTTCTACTATGACACCTCCTAAAAACTACACCTACACCCCCCTACTAAGTCACATGGACAATGTGACTCTTTCTAATACATTCACACCTATTTATTTAATATCCACACCTCCTATAAGAGTCATTCAAATGATGCTCTTTTATTTAATGCTTGGACTTGCCTCTCATGGTTTGGACTTGGGCTTCTTGGGCTTGGGTCTTCTTGGTCTTGGGCTTGGGCTTGGGCTTGGGCCTCATCTTTTGCAAAGACTAATAAGAAGAACTTTAAATGCTTTGGCCCTTGTCCATTTTGGTTCTCATCATACTCCCCAAGTTGGAGAGAATTCGTCCACGAATTCAGGACTCCTGCTTAAAACAAAGTCAATTTGCAATTAGATAAGAGAATACAAGAAGAAATAGGCAAACTTGACTTATCACTTTGAAACGTTGGGAGTTCAGAAAAAGATGTCCTATACATAGCCCATGTTGGAAAAGATTGTTTAGAAATGATATTATTTGGAAAACTAGAAGGTATGAAAAAATCATCCTTAACATTCTTTATCCAATATGGTGTATAAGTAGGAACCTTGGGTAATGAACAAGACAAAGAAGGATACCTTGTAGGCGTAGCACGAGTCAAAAAAATTGAATTAGTTGAGAAGGTATTATGACTCGATTTATCATGTAATTCATTTGTTTTTTCATTTCCTCTTTTAGTTTCTTTGGAATTGGTCCTATATGCAGGGCTATTTGGTAAAGAAATCCCGGGCATGAAGTCTATTTGGTGTTCAATCCCTCTTAGAGGTGGTAAGCCTTTAGGAGGATCTTGAAACATATCGTCATATTCTTTTACCAAATTGTCCAAACATGTGGGACTATCCTTAGCCGACTCACATTCAATAGTGTTAGGAATAGCTAAAAAAATAGGCTTGTGAGTAACTATTACCTTTTGATCTTGTTGTGTGGACATGAGAAGGCTTCTCTTGGAATTTTTTATATCATTTTCTTTCTCTCTCTTTTCTCTCATTTTAACTTGGTCCTCATGAACTTCCTTTGGAGAGAGAGACTTAAGAATGACTTTGTGCCCATGGAAGTTAAAAGACATTTTGTTGGTAAAGCCATCATGAAAAACTTTTCTATCAAATTGCCATGGCCTACCTAAAAGAATATGAGTGGCTTCCATTGGGACACCATCACACAAGACCTCATCTTTATATTTACCAATAGAAAATGTAATGAGGACTTGCTTGTTAACAACAATCTCACCTACCTCACTTAACCATTGTAATTTGTAGGGCTTGGCATGAGAGATGGTAGGTAATCCAAGTTTGTCTACCACTCTTGTGCTTGCCACATTAGCACAACTCCCCCCATCCACAATCAAAGAGCATACTCTATCATTAATAAGACACCTTGAATGAAAAATATTTTCTCTTTGAGTTTCATCAAAAGGTTTTAAAACTTGTCCAAGCATGCGTCTTATTACTAATAGGTCACCCTCATGTGGGCTTTCACTCTCACTCTCACTCTCACTTGGGGATCTAGAAGGTGAGGAATGTCTAGAAGATTCGGACCCATGCTCATTACTATCTACCCCATCATGCATATACATAGCTCGTTTAGAAGGGCAATTAGAAGCGATATGTCCATAGCTTAAGCATTTAAAACACTTCTTACTAGACGATTTAGGTGGTGATTTAAGCCTAGAATTGGAAGTGGAAGGCTTAGACTCTCTAGATTTGAAAGTAGAGTCCTTAGAAGGGATAGTTGAGAAAAAGTTATTTTTACTTTTCCAAGAAGAGTGGTAGTAGTTATCCTTAGAAGAATTTTTGAAAGCCTTTTTCCTTGCAAGTTGATTTTCAATTTTACTAGCAAGGTGCACCACATTTTCCAAAGAAGAATATTCTTGTAACTCTACCACGTCTTGAATGTCCCTTCGAAGGCCACTCACAAACCTAGCGATCTTAGCTTCCTCACTCTCATCCATATTAATTCGAATTAAAAGCGTGTATAGTTGTTTAAAGTAATCATCCACACTTAGTGCGCCTTGATGAAACCGTTGGAGTTTCAACATAAGGTCTTTCCTAAAGTGTGGGGGTACGAATCTAGCGCGTAAACATGCTTTCAAATCGTTCCAAGAGACCATGAGCGGCCTCTTGTGTAGGTCAATGTCCATGAGGTATTGATGCCACCATTGCATGGCATAGTCCAAAAATTCTAAAGAAGCTAATCTAACCCTATGCTCATCTCTTTCCCCATGTACATTAAAAATTTGGTCAACCTTAGCCTCCCATCCTAAGTATACATTGGGATCACTTTCACCACTAAAACTAGGAAGTTTTACATTAGGAGAACAAGGGCCAGCCACATGTTGGCGCCTCTCTTCATGGTGATGATGTCTTGGTCTTGGGTGGTCTTCATAATAACCATGAGAAGAATGGGAGTGCCTTGAAGAATGCCGACTAGGAGGAGGAGTTCTTCTCTCACGGTTTTGATGCATTGCTTCTCGGTTTAACTCCAAACTTTGGAGCCGTGCTTCCATCTTCCTTATCATCTCAAGATAGTGAGCATTGGACTGCTTGGCATTCTTTAAGTCTTCATAAAGGGCTGCCTTTTGTGGGGAGCACGGTTTGGAGGACTCTCCACTAGAAAAATGAGCCATGAGCAGAAAATACACAAAAACAGAAAACAAAACAGTGAAAGAAACTTGTTAGACAATTAAAAACAGTGAGAGATAGGTTGCTGGAAAATGCCCAAGAAAGCACTCAAACCACTCCAAGAAAATATTCTGTCCTCAACCAAGCCTTGCTTGTGGAATGGAGTAGCTTCAAGTGAAATATGTCACAGCAAACCAACTTACTTAATAACAAGTCTCCACACAACTTTAAGAAGAACAAAAAGACAAGCAAGAAAAGGTGTAAACAATAAAAGCTAAACCAAAAACAGAGAGCAATGTATGACAAACTAGAAAGAATATGAATGAAAGACAATCAAGAAAAATAAGGAACTCAATGAAGAAAGAAGGCACACAAAAAGAGTCCTAAAGAAAAGTGATAGAGTAGATTGAAGAAAACAGAAAAACAGCTACTGGAATTTTTTTTACAATGCAAACTGTGCTATGTTTACAGATTGAACTGTAACGATTGAAAGCGAACTGGAATGTGAAAAATTAACCAGAGAAACTTCAATGTCTTAACTCAAAAATGGCACTGGAATGAGGTAAAAACAGTAAGCCAATTGAGAGAAATAAATTTTCAAATTTGCTGCCCAATTACCGTATTCTTTTCGGCAGTATTGTACACTTTCCGTATTTTATTTATCATTTTTTGTGTACTTGGAATTTTTGAGTAATTCTTTTTTCTATGCTTTTGTAACACTTTGAAGTATGTAAATCAAAATTTTCACAAATTTCCAGTTAGCCAATTAATTGAAGTAAATTGAAAACAGTAGCACGTTTGTAAGAAAACAGATTATCCTATTTAGGAATGAAAAACAGTATGATAAACTAGCAAAGACATAATGGAATTTGTGTAAAGGAACTTGTATAGAATGAAGATACAAGCATGAACTCAAATCTAAAATTGAAAATGCACAAAGGATCAAGCAATAAACTCAAAAAACAGAAAGTAAACCAAAGCAAGAAACAATCAAAGCAATAAAAGTACTACAAGAAGTAATGACAATCATGGAATAACATGACTAAGACAAAACTTGACATGATTACAAAATTAAAAGACATATCACAAGATATAACAACAAGTGAAAGGAAGCTTAAGGTCAGCTTAAGGAAGGAGAATGCCGTTCCAAAAAGCAGCCAAACTCATATGAATAATGAGTGCCATAATCCTTTTCACAAACACTTGGTGTCACAAAAGGAAAAACAGCAAGGAAACTTAAAATACAACCTAAAAACAGAATGGTAAACAACTTGAATTAAAGAGCTCTTGAAAATAAAGTGCAGCACAACTCAAAAATTAAGCAACACAAAACCTAAGCTCTAGATACCACATGATGTGAATGCAATAACAAGAATACATGATTCTTTGACATTCTTAGGAGCAACTTGAGTTGGTCATGAAATGGCACTTTACTTAGAATTGGATCAATGTTCTAATTCAAGAACTCACCAAGACTTTGCACCAAACCAAAGCTCATATGGAGGTCCATATATTGTCAAATGGAATCAAACAACAATAATGAAGAACAAGAAATGAAAGCTGGACAGAAATGAAAGATTAAGCTACTGCACCAAACAGAACAATTGGAAACAAAGCTGGAAACGGAAATTCAAACGGTAGAAAAGCAAGTTAAACACTAGAAATTAAAACTACCGAATGGAAATTGAAGAAAAGGAAGAAGGAGCACTTATAGAAGAGAACTTGCTGGATTTGAGACTTGGAAGAACAATTCACGCCACTTGGAGCCTTGATCCAAGATAAGTGAAGGAGTGCCGCCACTTGAAGCTCACCATTGCACACAAGATAAGGCAAAGGAAGAAGAAGACTCAAAACTCACAATTTCTCTCTAAATTTGAGTATAGTCTCTCTACTTCAAAATTCCAATCTGAATTTTACAAAGGCAAGCACCTTATTTATAGCCTAAGAGGTGCTGAAAAATGGGTGGGAAAATTCAAATGAAACTCATTTGAAATTCCCACCAAAAACAAGTCACATGGGAGGTGTGACCTTTTTCTACTATGACACCTCCTAAAAACTACACCTACACCCCCCTACTAAGTCACATGGACAATGTGACTCTTTCTAATACATTCACACCTATTTATTTAATATCCACACCTCCTACAAGAGTCATTGAAATGATGCTCTTTTATTTAATGCTTGGACTTGCCTCTCATGGTTTGGACTTGGGCTTCTTGGGCTTGGGTCTTCTTGGTCTTGGGTCTTCTTGGTCTTGGGCTTGGGCTTGGGCCTCATCTTTTGCAAAGACTAATAAGAAGAACTTTAAATGCTTTGGCCCTTGTCCATTTTGGTTCTCCTCACTTTCAGTGATTCTCTAATAAGGTGTCGCCCAAAGACATTTAGCGAGATCCGACGCCAAGCTGTGGCCCATATCGGTCCAGAGGAGGAGGTGACGGAAAAAACGTGGAAGCGTTGGACCGACAAGACCTCGAGGAACTGGTTGTCGTCAACCCATGAAGGTGCATGAGGCCACGACAGAGAAGAAACCCCTGGCTAAGCAGGCGCCGTATGAGCCTTGAAAACATCAGACCAGGGCATGAACGAGGGAAGGCGCGCCCACCAGGCACAAATTCAGAATAGACCTCAATGAGCTGATTGTTATCCCCCAACGTGGCTGACAGGCTGAAGTCGCCTCCAAGGACTGACAGAAGATTGGGGCCAAGTAAGGACACTTGGTGCGAATTCCACCAAGCCTTCGGCCACAAGCTGCGCAACTACTTAGCACTAGGACACTAGTTAGATGAATTGATGAAGAATGGTTTTCTAAAGGAGTACCTCGAAGAACAACAAGGGGCCTCGATGTCAGTAGCGCCAACAGGGGATCAGGGCCATGAGATACCAGTCCATGGGGAGGTCAATACAATCTTTGGGGGTTTTTCGGGAGGAGGATGTACCACCTCCCAGCGAAAGATGCTAGAGATGTAATGGCAGTACAAGCAAGGGACCCTGACCAGTCCTTAGAGCCCGACCTTTTCTTCACGAAGGTCGATCTACGAGACGTGGTCCCACATGATAACGACCCAGTGGTGATGATAGGGAGAAGAGTGCACCGAGTCCTTGTCGATCAGGGGAACTCAACAGATATGATGTTCTGGTTGACTTTCAATAAGTTGTAGCTGTCGCCTGACCAGTTGAGACCTTACGACGGCTGCCTATATGGTTTCGCTGGGGACCAAGTGGAGGTAAAAGGACATGTGGAGCTGAGGATGACCTTCACAGATGGCACTGCATCCCTCACCGTTAATATAAGGTATCTCTTTGTGAACGCTCCTTCAACTTACAACATCCATTTCGGCAGACCTGCCCTAAACATGATAGGAGTAGTGGCCTCAACGAGGCATATCAAGATATAGCTGCCCTCCCTTGAGGGAACTGTGATTACCATCAAATCCGACCAAAAGGTAGCGAAGAAGTGCCAAAAGAATAGCCTAGAGAGAGGGGTGTGCACCGTCACCAGCCAACCTCAAAGGGGAGAAGGGGTTGCCCGAGCCGAGATGGCCTGGGAAAGGTGACCCGAGCCTGCAGGGAAGGTAATGGAGAGGGAGATCGGGGGGAAGAAGTTCAGACTCGGCAGGTCCCTATGTCCGGAAGCGCAAGACCAGATCGCCGAGGTGATAGCACGTCATCTGGATGCCTTCTTGTGGTTTGGCTCAAACATGCTTGACATCGACCTCGATTTCTTGTAGCATCATCTTACCATGGATCCGCAGGTTCGACCTGTATGCCAGAGGCATAGAAAGTTTAACGATAAAAGGTTGCTGCTCATGAGGCAGGAGACCCAGAAGCTGTTGGAGGCTGGTCACATAAGGGAGATCCAATATCCTGAGTGGTTAGCCAACATAGTGTTGGTCAAGAAGGCCAATGGGAAGTGGAGGATGTGCGTTAACTTCACAGACCTAAACAAAGCCAGCCCAAAAGACTTATATCCGTTGCCTAGCATCGACGCCTTAGTGGACAACGCGTCAGTTTGCAAGCTTCTTAGTTTTCTAGGTGCCTTCTTCGGGTACAACCAGATCCGGATGCATCCCAGAGATGAGTGCAAGATGAGGTTCATGAAGAAACTCTCTAGTTACTTCTACAAGGTGATGCCCTTTGGGCTCAAGAACGTTGGCGCGACCTATCAGAGATTGATGGACAGGGTACTCTCCCCTATGATAGGGTGGAACGTTCAGGCGTATGTGGACGACATGGTAGTCACCTCCCACGTGAAGGACCAGCACGTTTCCGACCTAGAGGAGTTATACAGAACAATAGCCAAGTACAGGTTGAAGCTGAACCCCGAAAAGTGTGTGTTTGGGGTAGAGGCAGGGAAGTTTTTAGGGTTCTTACTCACCGAGCGGAGAATAGAGGCTAAACTTGAGAAGTGTGCAACGATTATAGCTATGAGGAGCCCGATCTCGGTGAAAGAGGCGCGACAATTGACAGAACGAATGGTCGCCCTGTCTTAGTTTGTTTCGGCAAGAGGGGATAGGGTGCATCCTTATTTCCAGTGCTTGAAGAGGAACAACAGGTTCGTGTGGACAAGCAAGTGTGAAGAATCATTCCTCAAGCTGAAAGAATACCTGGCCAGTCCCCCAGTGTTGTGCAAGCCGCTGCCAGGTACTTCGCTCCATCTATACTTTGCCATTACGGAGCGGGCGATCAGTTCAGTCAACATCCAGGAGCAAGACCACGTGCAAAGACCCATATACTTCGTCAATAATGTTTTGCAAGGGCCTGAGGTGCGTTATCAGACCATCGAAAAGGTGACTATAGCAATAGTCTTTGCAGCACGAAGGCTTCACCACTACTTCCAGAGTGCCAAATGTTCTGTCCGGTTGACTCACCTCGTCGGTCGTCTTCAACGGTTGCTTTGGCCCTTCTATCCTTGCCTGAGAATTGTACCTTCTCCGTCAAGAAACTTCTCACCTGCAAAGACAAAGGGGCGCCTTAGCGACCGTTTGCACTCCGATGCTCAAGTCAGTATTAGGGCAAAGAACATAAAGTGTATCAAATAACTTTAGTCTCAAAAGTTGCGTACCTTACTAGGGTTCTTAGCTCCCTTTATATAGGTTGAAACTAGGGTTTACCTCTGTTATGTTACCACTATCTAGGGTTCCTTGGGAAGTATCCCTATGCCGCTATTGTGTAATCTTAGCGTATCTAGCACATGAACTTCCTTTAACTGGAGTGCAACGAATCATCAGAGTGGCCGCCTAGGTCCCAACTTGGTGCACCTAATATCCAACACCATCTGTTTTGCGGGTGCCCTAAGTATCCACGTTCATGCATGCAACTTCCCTAGAAACCCTAATTCTACTAGGCCCTTACGCCTTCTAGAATTACCCATAATCATGCACCTTCATTTGTCATACATCCCACATGCATGGATCCCTCGTGCCTCAGGCTTCCCATACATCTCTTGTCTTTAACTGTTATCTTAACGAAATTCTAGGGCCCACCTTACGGGGCTTTCACTTCATCCTGACGGTCGATGTCCGATCTTCTCCCTCTACTGGTGAGGTCCGATATCGATCTCCGACATCAGGCTTAGGGTAGCAATCTCAAAGACTGACCGACTTCCGGGTATGCGTCTAGGTCCCACTTCGCGTGGCACCCTCCTATTGCCAAGTACCGGTGCGCGATGTCCAAGGTCAGCCTCTGAGTCCATAAACGAGGACCAGTCGGTACAACTCCCTATTGATAAAGGGGAAGGTTACGGGTGAGTACTAGGCCAAGGACCCTCAAATGGCCGTATACTTGAAGTATGTGATGGTAGAGGCCTAAGACCATGATAGAAGAAGCCCAAGCCCAAGTCCAAATACAAGTTCAAGCTTCAGCTCAAGCCCAACACATAGAAGATCTGGGCCAACTAAGCATCATTGGATGTCTCTTTTTGTAATTACTTTTGAGTAGTAGAACATAAAGGGAGGTGTAGATATAGATATAAGAGGTGCAAATGTATAAAGATAAGTCACACCTTCCATGTGACATAAAAAGAAGGTGTAGGTGTAGATTTAATAGGTGCCAAAGAAAGAAACCAAGACACACTTCCCTTGTGACTAGGAAATTGGCGCCAAATTCAAATGCTTCTCATTTGAATTTCCCTCCACTTTCATTTGAATTTTCAGCCCTCTAAACACTATAAATAAGAGGGCTTGGCTCATGTAATGGTAAGATTAATCATATGAATGAATTGCTGCCAAATTTGTGTCAATTACACTCTTGTCTCCTACTCTCCCTAGGATAGACGTTTGATCTTCATTCTTCACCCTCCAAGTGATTAGGCTTCACCTATCACTCACCATACATCTCATGCACCTTCAAGGACACCACCCCTCTTAGGAGATCCTTGCATGCCTCTTTCATATGCTTTCGCCACCATCATTCAAGTTTCGTCACACATGAAGGCACTTCTTCCATCAGTATGTCAGGCTCTTGAAAGAAGTTTTTGTGGTGTTCGAGCTGGTGCACGTTCCCATATAGCAGAATGCACGAGCTGACTTGTTGGCAAAGCTCGCCAGCTCAGGCAGGGGGCAGGCAGAGGACAGTTATACAGGAAACCTTGAAGACACCCAGAACCACCACAGGCTGCACAGTAGAGGTCCAGTAGGTAAGCATCTCAGAGGGTGAAAAAAGCGGTCACTGGTCGTTGACTCAGGAAACGATGAGGGCACCCAGGATAAGTGCATACGACTTATGAAGAGAAGAGTCATTGCACGTTTGCCTAGTCGATGATGGGGAAGCCGAAGGTGAAACCTGGATGACACCCTATAGACGCTACTTGGCTGATGGGTTGCTCCAGCTGGAGCCAGCGGAGGCCAGGGTCGTTAAGAAAAACGCAAGTAAGTATACCCTGGTTGATGGGAATGTGTTTAGACATGGCTACGCTCACCTTATCCTATCTTGTGTGAGTGGATAGCAGTGCATGTGTATCATGGAGGAGCTCCATAAAGGTATATGTGAAAGTCACATCGGTGGTCGAGCTCTCTTGTAAAAAGCCATTCGGGCGGGGTACTACTGGCCGACCATATGGGAAACTGCATGAAGTACGCACAACGATGCAAGTAGTGCCAACGACATGCCGACTGACATCATGCACCCTCGGAGGAATTACGATCGATCCATAGCCCATGGCCTTTTCACACCTGGGGGATTGACATCCTGGGACCATTTCCTCTAGCAGTTCGTCAGATGAAGTACCTCGTGGTCGCCATTGAGTACTTCACCAAGTGTGTAGAGGCCAAACCCGTTGCACAAATCACAGCTCACAAAGTTCAACACTTTGTGTGGAAGAACATAATTTTCCGCTTTAGAATCCCAAAACATTTAGTGTCTGACAATGGAACCTAGTTCGCAAGTCAGCAATTAGGCAAACTATACACGGAGCTCGATATCATGCTGGTGTTCGCATCAGTCGAGCACCCCCAGTCGAATGGGCAGGTCGAATCCGCCAACCGAGTCTTGCTTAGGGGGCTAAAAAGAAGGTTGGAAAAAGCCAAAGGAAGTTGGGCGGATGAGGTCCCCAGTATTGTGTTGGCCTACCACACCACTCCCTAGTCAACCACCAAGGAGATGCCTTTTAGCCTGGTGTATGGTTCAGACGCCATGATTCTTGTTGAAATCCAGGAAAGTTCACCTTGTTTCCAAAACTTCTTGGCTGAGAAGTCTAACGAGGAAATAAGGGTGATCCTAGACCGTCTGGACGAAGTCAGGGAGGAAGCACGCATCAAGGCCGAAGTCTTGAAGAGAAGGGTGGAGTACAAGCACAAGTCCATGTTGAAACCTTGGCAGTTCCAGGTCGCCGACTTGGTGATGCGAAAAGCTCACCCCTACCAGTTGGAGATTAAGTTGTCTCCCTAGTGGATTGGCCCATTCCGTGTGATAGAGGCGCTTGGGAACGGAGCATACAAACTCGAGACCTTGGAAGGTGGGACAATTCCCTGAACATGGAATGGAGCCAACCTTTATTTTATTTCAGTTAGTTATATCATTGTACATAGTTAAGGGAACACTCTTTTTCCCTTATCAGGATTTTTTAATGAGGTCACCCAATAAAAAGTTAGTTGAAAAATATGTTTACAATGTGTTGTACAGTAAAGCAAGTAGACATCTCCCTTTCCTTTATACGTCAAGGTCGAGAATAGTAAGTGAACCTCTCCCTTGCCTTTATACACCAAGGTCGAGAATAGTATGGTTCCAAGTAAGACATCTCCCTTGCCTTTATATGCCAAGGGAGAACTGTAAGTGAACCTCTCCATTGCCTTTATATGCCAAGGTCGAGAATAGTAAGTGAACCTCTCCCTTGCCTTTATACGCTAAGGTCGAGAACAATAAGTGAACCTCTCCCTTGCCTTTATATGCCAAGGTTGAGAACAATATGGTTCCAAGTAAGACATCTCCCTTGCCTTTATACGCCAAGGTCGAGATTAGTAAGTGAACCTCTCCCTTGCCTTTATACGCCAAGGTCGAGAATAGTATGTTTCCAAGTAAGACATCTCCCTTGCCTTTATACACCAGGGTCGGGAACAGTAAGTGAACCTCTCCCTTGCCTTTATATGCGAAGGTCTAGAATAGTATGGTTCCAAGCAGGTAAACATCTCCCTTGCCCTTATACGCCAAGGTCGAGAACAACAGGTAATCATCTCCCTTGCCTTTATACACCAAGGGCGAGACCAGTAAAGTTTCGAGCAAACGTCTCCTCTGCCTCTATGTGTTAAGGTAAAAAAAGGTTAAGTTCCTGGTGAAATTCCCCCTTTGGGTGAGAATACCATGGTCGAGAAAGGCAAGAGACACCAAATGCGGAAGCGAGTTCGTAAAGGATTGTGCTACTTAGGTAGGGACGATCATTGACACATTGTTAGTTGGTAGAATCGTTCCAAAACAAACAAGTTAGCTGAAGACAAACACAATGTTAAAGAAGGTACTCGTACATAGAGGGGTCAGGTTAGAAAAGAAAGGTTTTCAGACATAAAGGTACATACAACATAAATTAGATGTTCATTGAATTACAAAATGAAGACAACGATGGGGAAAGTCACCAGCGCTATTTAGCATCCACAAGTTGCCCATCGGCAATGGTCTTGTTCAAACCAATTTGAGAAAGGTCCACCCAGGATGCACGTTGGCAACCTGGGCCATGGCATCCTCAAAACCCGCTGCCTAGGAATCGGCGACATCGTTAGTGAGCTTGATGGCAGAGGCCCAAGCCCATGATAGAAGAAGACCAAGCCCAAGTCCAAATACAAGTTCAAGCTTCAGCTCAAGCCCAACACATAGAAGATCTGGGCCAACTAAGCATCATTGGATGTCTCATTTTTGTAATTACTTTTGAGTAGTTTTTTAAAGTAGAACATAAAGGGAGGTGTAGATATAGATGTAAGAGGTGAAAATGTATAAAGATAAGTCGCACCTTCCATATGACATAAAAGGAAGGTGTAGGTGTAGATTTGGGAGGTGCCAAAGAAAGAAACCAAGTCACACTTCCCTTGTGACTAGGAAATTGGCGCCAAATTCAAATGCTTCTCATTTGAATTTCCCTCCACTTTCATTTGAATTTTCAGCCTTCTAAACACTATAAATAAGAGGGCTTGACTCATGTAATTGTAAGATTAATCTAATAGTGAATTGCTGCCAATTTTGTGCCAATCTCACTACTTGTCTTCTCCTACCTCTCTTGGTTAGACAATTGATCTTCAAACTTTCATTCTACCAAAGTGAGATGGCCTCACGACTCACATTCCATACCTAACCTGCACCTCCAAGGCATCCATCATCTTGTAGGAGAGCCTTGACCGTGTGCATCCAATGAGTTTCGACAAACTCCACCAACAATTGTCCAAAGGATTAAGGCACTCTTCCATCAGAGCTCATCCTTGGTCTGTTGAAAGAGATCATCCTTGTGAACCATCTCCTATTTCAGCTTGGCCTACTCCTCCTTCAGCTGAGCCATCTCCTCGTCCCTACTGGTAAGAAAAAGGTTGGTCCCAACTAGGGTTTCCCCTAGTTGCCTTGACACGTGCTCTAGCAGAGGGTCCTCCTCCAAGTTCTCCAGCCTCTCTTTAGTTCGGGTGGAGTGCAACACATTTTTGAGGAAGGAGGACAGGTCGGCAGAGGAGTCCCACTGATCTTCTTCCGAAACACTTTCCTTTCTGCCTTAATGCACTGCGACATCGCAAGGGGAGGAGGCGCTGGGAGGGCATTCTCTGTAAGAAGGGGCTCAACCATTCGAATCTGATGGCACAGGAATAGCGGCGTCAGCCTTGCGTTTCCTTTTAAAGACAAGACCCGAGTAGGTCTCGTTGTCCTCAAAGGGAACAACTTCAACAACTTGAGCTACCTGTTTGAGCCTCTTATCCTTAGTAGAAGGGCCAGGAGCAGAGGGGCCTGGAGCAGTTTTCTTCTGCACAGCCACGACAGCTTGGTGTCTCCTCTTCTTAGCGTCTAGCACCATGCCTGCATAACAGGGGAAGGTACATAAGAATTTAAGCAAGAAACAAATACAGGCAAGGAAACACTAACAAGAGTAAGGGGAAGGGGATACCGATGTAAGCCTTAAGGGTTGTAGGGTAGTACTCGTGTTTAATAAGCTCGACAGAGCTAAACACTACTTGGAGGTTGGAGAGGAAGTTCCACACCTCTCGTTCCCATGGAGGTAAGCCTTCAAGGCTTCTGGGTTTCTTGAGCCCAGGTTTCCGTGTCCAGTACAATGGAAACCCATCCAAAAGGATTGGATCATTGTTGTTGCAGCGGATTTTGAAGAACTTTCCCTTAAAGCCCTTGTACGATTACTGGAAGAGGGTCAATAATACTTTCCCAGCAACCCCATTGAAGCTCACCCACAGCTTTTTACCTGGGCTCTTGGCTTCGAAAAAGTAAAGGAATACATCCACTGATGGCAGATGGCCGAAGTGGTGGCACAAAATGGAGAAAGTCCTAACGAATGTCCAGTTGTTGGGGTGTAGTTGGGCATGGAGAACGTTGATCTCGGTAAGAAGAGCTCGCTCGAAGATGGCAAAAGGTAGGTCAAGGGAGAGTTTCTTGAAGATGGTGGAGTAGATAGAGCAGAATGGTCCCTCCGAGTCCAATGACTCATCACAGCAGACGGGTTCGTTTACGTTACAAGGCACAACCCTCATCACACCAGATTTGTGGCAACTCTCACTCTTTCTATATAATACTATACTCTCATGGGTGGTAAACTCAGAGGTTTCCTCTAAGAGGTTACTGGGAGCCCAGGGGTACAGGGTTTTGTAGTCAGGGGTGGGAGGGTTTGGGGTTGTTTGATCCATTTTACAAAGGAAAGCTAAAACAGAGAAGAAAAACAAAGGCAACACTCAGAAGAGGAAATGTGTGCATTTTAGAAAAAACAAGAGCAAATAAGCAAAAAGGCAGAGAACAATGATCGAAGGTGCAAGAAATATAAACAGTCCTAACACAGTTATAAGCAGATTAAGAGCATCGAAATGATAAGGCGAAGGCAGTTAGAGGATAAAAAATGTACCTTTAAGTGATTATGCTTAGAGGGGACAAGGTATTTGGGGAAAGAAAACAGAGTGTTCAAAAGAAGAAGTGGTCGAAGAAATATGCGAAGAGGGAATGAAACAATGAAGGGAGCTTAAAATTGAAAGGTTAACAAGGTTAACATATAAGGGAAAGCACAAGCGGCAACGCTTCCCAACCGTTGATCTGGCCACGTGTACGTTGGTTAAGGAGTATGGTGAAATGTCACTTCGATGGACTGTGCATATCCCATCACCCACTAAACACGTAGGTCACCACGGGCGAGCAGTTATAATGGCAGAGGCCCAAGCCCAAGCCCAAATACAAGTTCAAAGCTTAAGCTCAAGCCCAACATATAGAAGATTTGGGCCAACTAAGCATCATTGGATGTCTGTTGTTGTAATTACTTTTGAGTAGTTTTTAGTACAACATAAAAGGAGGTGTAGATTAAGATATAAGAGATGCAAATGTATAAAGATAAGTCACACCTTCCATGTGACATAAAAAGGTGTAGGTCTAGATTTATGAGGTGCCAAAGAAAGAAACCAAGTCACACTTCCCTTGTGACTAGGAATTAGTGCCAAATTCAAATGCTTCTCATTTGAATTTCCCTCCACTTTCATTTGAATTTTCAGCCCTCTAAAAACTATAAATAAGAGGGCTTGGCTCATGTAATTAAAGATTAATCAATGAGTGAATTGCTGCCAAATTTGTGCCAATTACACTCTTGTGTCCTACCCTCCCTAGGATAGACGTTTGATCTTCAACTTTCCACTAGACCAAGTGATTTGGCCTCACCTATCACTCTCCATACAAAAACCTTTTTGTTCGGGGACCGAACCGATCGCCTAGTCGATCATCACTGGTTATCCCGGTTCCAGACTCCATGGTCTTCTCAACCAGGGCATGCACCATTTGACTGGGAACGTTTCTTAAGTTGGACATTCTCTCTCCAATCTCTCTTTCCCCAGGGTTGCCAAACGGATCAAATTTGGTCATGCGAGCGATTTCTGCTATGGCCTCGTCGGGTATAGAGCGACTGATCTTGGGCAGGGGGATTCTCTCAATGTACGGTGGTCCATTAGTGACCATAGATACCCCTCGCCTTGCTTTGAGGCTATTCTCGTAGCATCGCTTAGCCTCCTTCTGATCTGAATTGATGGTAATCACCTTCCCTGTCAAGTCCGGTAACTTCATCTTCATGTGCCTTGTCGACGGCACCGCCCCTAACCTATTCAGCATTGGTCTGCCCAACAACATGTTATAAGTAGAGAAGGCGTTAACGAAAAGGTACCTGATGCTCTCTATTCGTGATGCGGTACCATCTGTGAAGGTGGTCCTCAACTCCAAGTATCCCCGCACCTCTACCTGGTGTCTTGCGAAACCGTAAAGACAGCCGCCATAGGGCCTTAGCATGTCGGGGGATAGTTGTAATTTGTTGAAAGTCGTCCAGAACATTACGTCTGCCGACCTTCCCTGGTCTACTGGAACGCGGTGCACCTTCCTTCCCGCGGTTACCGCTGAGATCACCACTGGATCGTTGTCATGGGGGACAACGTCCTCTAGGTCGGCCTTAGTAAAGACTAGGTCTACGTCGAAGGCGTCGTCGGTTCTCTGTGCTTCTACCGACATCACTGTTCGCGCGTATCTTCTTCGCTGAGAAGCGGTACAGCCTCCACCTGAGAACCCTTCTGTGATGGTGTGGACCTCACCATGAACGGGGACTTCGTGCCCAGGCTGCCCCTTGTTGCCGCCGCGTCCTCGGTCCCCTGTTTTTCTTGCAGGTAACCTCTTAGGAGACCATTCTTCACCAGCAAATCTAGCTGATGTCCCAATGCTAATCAATTGCGCATGGGGTGGCCGTATGCTTGGTGGAACTCACACCATACGTTCTTGTTGGGCCCGAGCTTCTTGTCGGTCTTGGGAGGCACCTTTAGTCTCTCTGCTATGTTTGGGATAGCGATGAGGTCTTTCAGCTCTACTATGAAGTCGTGCCTTGGCGACACGTTATCTCTCCCACGCCTCTCATATTAGGCCTTTGATAAGGCTGCTGGTTCACGGGGGCCTTCATCTCTGTCGTCGCCTCGTGGACCCTTAGGGCTTGAGGGCGACCTGCCGCGTGTGGTTGCGTGGGGACCACGCACGTGCGCTTTTCACTAAGTTCTTCCTCCGCCATAATGTGGGCCACCGCGCAGCGCTTTATCTTGGCGAAGGTCTTGGAGTGGTTCTGGATGAGTGACGTACTTCTCATCTCTTGGACCTTCCTGGTTCTTGCTGGTGGGACAGTGTTTTATATCGTGCCCCACGGTGGGCGTCAAATGTTCCTGCCGGTTGACTCGAAATGCCTTCTTACGTCTACGTCACACTCACTACCAGAGTCCTTGCGTTCGCGTACGTTGTCCCTGTGATGAACACCTGAAACACAAAGACAATGGGCGCCCTAGCGGCCGTTTGCACTCCGACGCTCAAGTCAGTACTAGGACTAGGAAACACCAAAAACTGTATACTCTTGCTCTTGTGTGTGTGTAACGCCGTAAGAGGATTCTCCCCTGGCCAAGTTTGTTAACTTACTATTTATAGACTGAAAACTAGGGTTTCCTGTTTACCTGAAATGGGTCTTTCTGATGGGCGGACCCAACACTATTGTTACCTTACTCTTAGGATAACCTAGCGCGTGGGCTCCCTAACTGGACTGCAACCTCTGATGGGATGACCACCTGGATGCCTCCTCGTGCACCTGATCTCTAGGATCACCTGCCTCTGAGAGTGCCCTAGCTGTTCACGTGCCATGCATGCAGCTCACCCTGATCGCGAACCTTGCTGGCCATATCCTTCCACTGGAATTTATACTTTGTGTCAGCCTGAATGCGTCGTCCACTCTACATGCATGGGCACTTGTGATCTAGGCTTCTCCCTTACTGATAATTGGTGTGTGATCTGGGATCCACTTCTCGTGGCCCATCTCAATCGTTTGGATCTCTGATGCCCGACCTCTCCACACTATTTAGTGGCAAGTCGGTACATCCTGGTGACTGATATCTAACCACTCTCGGCTCCTTGGTGCACGTGCTTTGCGAGGTACTGGCCCACGCTGCTCGTGGGACCCGCTTACGTGGCACCAACGTTATCGGTGGTTAGTCAACACCCAGGGATTGGTCGGTACAGTTGCCATAGAATATTTCACGAAGTGGATCGAGGTCCAACTAGTGGCCCAGATCACGACCCATAAAATCCAGCACTTCGTGTGGCAAAACATAGTGTGCCGCTTCGGAATCCCGAAGAGGTTGGTATCCGATAACAGCACCTAGTTTGCAAGCCAGCAATTGGGCAAGCTACGTACAGAGCTAGGGATAAAGCTGGTATTTGCATCAGTAGAACACCCCTAGACGAACGAACAGGTCGAGTCGGCCAACCAAGTTCTGCTTAGAGGTCTGAAAAGAAGGCTGGACAAAGCCAAAGGGAACTGGGCAGAAGAAGTTCCTAGAATCGTGTGGGCCTACCACACTACCCCTCAGTCCACGACCAAGGAAACACCATTCAGCTTTGTGTATGGTTCAGACGCTATGATCCCAGTAGAAATCCAGGAGAACTCACCATGTTTCCAGAACTTCGTGGTCGAGGAGTCGAACGAGGAAAGAAAGGTGAACTTGGACCTACTGGATGAAGTGAGGGAAGAAGCAAGGATTAAAGCTGAAGCTTTGAAAAGGATGGTGGAGTACAAGTACAGCTCCAAGCTGAGGCCTCGGCAGTTCCAGGTCGTCGACCTGGTGATAAGGAAGGCCCACCCGTACCAGTTAGAAAACAAGTTATCTCCCAAGTGGACCGGTCCTTTCAGAATAACGGAGGCCCTTGGGAATGGAGCATACAGGCTCGAGAGAAGGCGGCGCAATGCCTCACACTTGGAACGCGACCAACCTGAAGTTTTATTTTAGTTAAATCTTGCATTTGTACATGATTAAGGGGACACTCTTTTTCCCTGGAGAGGGTTTTTTAACAAGGTCACCCGAATAAAATTTATTCAGCTAAATGTGCATTGCAATTAAACAAACTTCTCCCTTGTAGTGATAAGTCAAGAGCGGAAGTAGTATGGTCCCCCGAGTGGACCTCCCTTTTGCGTAAGTTCACCAAGCCCGAGAATAGTATGGTTCACTGAAATAGACGAACCTCTCCTTTGTAGTGATAAGTCAAGAGCGGAAGTAGTATGGTCCCCCGAGTGGACCTCCTTCTTGCGTAAGTTCACCAAGCCCGAGAATAGTATGGTTTGCCGAAATAAAGGAACCACTTCTCTTGAAGTGATGGACGGAGAAGCAGAGGTAGTTTGGTCTTCCCAATAAGCCCTTCTCGTGTAAGTTCACCTAGGCGAAGAATAGTATGGTTCGCTAAAACTAAAGGATCCTCCTTCCTTGAAGTGATACGCAGAGAACAGAGGTAGTTTGGCCTCCCCAATAAACCCCTCCCGCGTAAGCACACCAAGGGAAAAGGAAGTATGGTTCGAGTACCGAAGTTTCATCCCTTGACTTTTGTAGCAAGGGCGAGATCAGCTATCCCCCGACTTTATACAGCAAGGGTGAAATTGAGAAAGTGTCGTTCACTTGGGGTAGAAACATCAAAGGTGGGGAGGGGGGGAGCCATACGTCCCCTCTTGCGTATTAACTCCAAGGTCGAACAAGCATACGAGGTGAACGTGCTACCTAAAGGGCGAACTGAAACCGGAGGCGCTGTATGGAGAGCAAAGCGAATGGAGGCAACAATTAAAAGGAATAAATACTTATAAAGTATATATACAAGAAAGTTTGGTTGTCGACAAAAACAGAATTACAAAGGGAGTCATTCTAGTGCCATGATCTGGCCGTCCATAACGCATTTGGACTCACCAAAGAGGGTAAGATCCACCTCAGGATGTGCACAGGCAAACTGAGCGACGGCGTCTTGAAACCCCTCACCGTAAGCCTCAGCGGCATCGTTAGTAAGCTCCTCTTCTGTCCTTCTAAAGGATTCAATCGCCCCAGCCAAGGACTCAGTTTTCTCAGCCAACTCGCCTTTAACCCTCCCCAGAAGGATCTCATGTTGCGTGCCCCTCTCTTTCAGATTAGCCACCTTTCCCTTCAGTTCGGCCACGAGATCTTCAACCTCAACCGCAGGAGTACGTAGAGGCAAGATCCTCACTTCTAGTTCGACCGCCTTTAGGCCCTTGTCTTGGAGGGCCTTTTTGGCGACTTTCTCAGATTGGCGAAGGCTTGCCAGCTCCAGATACAAGGCAGTTTCACGATTGGTAAAGATTTCGATCTTGGTGGTCAAGTCCTCCTCGAGCTTTGCCACCCTAACTGATGGAAGAGGGCCAAGCACAACCTTTCATGAAAAGCAAGAGCCAAGTCAAGAACGTCCAAGATCAAGCTAGGAGCGTCTAGGACCAAGCTAGGAGCGTCTAGGACAAGAAGACCAAGCTAGGGGCGTCTAAGACAAGCTAAGAGCGTCTAGGACAAGAAGACTTGGATCAAAGCTATGAATGGGAGAGTGGCTTACTAGCACAAATTCCGTGAAGGCCCAACAAGTGTAGTTTAGCTTTAATTGGGGTGTAAATAGCATAACCATGTGGACAAATGTTTATTTTTCTGCACATTAGAATTAAGGAGGAGTTAACCTTGATTAGCAAAGGTTTCTAGAAGCCTTCACTAATCAAGGGACGGTTTTGGTAGCCATGTGAACCCATGTGCACCCATGTGCTCCATGTGCCCATGTGCCTCACATTTACATTTAATTTTGCTCACATTTCATGTGGAATTAGCTTAGGAATTACGGCCTCCTTAGCCTATAAAGGGAGATGCCTAGCTCTTGTATTTTCAAGATTAATGAGAGTAATGTTATGCTGCCAACATTGTGCCATACATTGCTTTTCCCTAGTTTGTAGGATCTAATCTTCATCTTGATCACCTACCATAGGGCTGGCCGAACCTCCCTCTTTCCATACACATCATGCACCTTCAAGATCACCATAGCTCCTAGGAGGATCTTGCACATTTCAATCCATAGCTTCCGCACCCTTGATCATGATTCCGAGAAGAGCTCCATGAATTTGCCATCACTAACCTTAAGGTCTTCGGACTCTTGGGTTTTGTTAAGCGCAAGGTTGGAGGAAAACAGGAGGTCCCCAAGAACCTCGTCCACTCGCTCCTGAAGGAGATTGTCGCCTAAGCCCTCCACCTCTTGGTTTTGGAAACGACTGAGTTTCTTTTAGAGCAGCAAGGGAAGTGGCGAGGAGGAGTCTGTCTCTTGGCTTCCGGGGGCACTCTCTCCCCCACCCTCGAGAGCAACAACTTGAAGGGGGGAAGAGGCGCTAGGGGGATGATCTATGAAGGTCGAGGTACCGGTCGAGACAGAGGCAGAAGGCGCCACGGTCACGCCCACCCTCAATCGTTTGAAGACAAGACCGATGCACGTATCTTCGTCATCAGACTCGATCACCACTCCGCCTCTTAGCTCAAAGGCGGTAAGGGCCAGATTGGTGGGTTGGGAAGCAGGCGCAGCCGATGATGAAGGGGCTAGGGGCGTCGAAAGGCTCGCCCCAGTAGCAGCTGCCCTTTGCTTGGCTAAGAGTTCGGCCAACTTTTTCTTCTTGTCTTTGTTGAAACCCATATCTATGTAAAAGTAATAAGTCAATGCAGGAGTAAGTAAACAAGACAAGTATGCAGGTAAAAATGGGATAAAATAAGAGGCATAAGAACAAGGGAGTACCAATGTAGGTTTCGAGATCTTCGGGGCTAAACTCATGCTTGAGTAGCTCCAAAGTGTTCAAAGGGGCAGAGAGCCCAGAGAGAAGCTCGCATACACCTCACTCCTGAGGGGAAAGATCCTCAAGACTCTGGGCTCTCTGAAGGTTTGGTTTCTCGGTCCAATATAAAAGAAACCCATCTAAAAGAGATGGGTCCCTCCGATTGCTGCGAACTTTGAAGATGTTCTTCTTGAACCCCTTGTATGATTGTTGGAAGAGTGTTAAGAGTACCCTCCCAGCCACACCATTGAAGCTGACCCACAACTTTTTCCCTGGGTCTTTGACCTCAAAGAAATAAAGGAAGACGTCTACGGACGGTGTGAGGCTGAGGCTGCAGCAAAGGATGGCAAAGGCCTTCACAAACGCCCAACTGTTAGGGTGTAGTTGGGCGGGGGCAACGTTCACCTCGGTCAGCAACGTGCGCTCGAAAGGGGTTAAGGGTAACCGAAACCCCAGTCTTCGGAAGAGGGTGGAGTAAATGAAGCAGAAAGGGCCTTCGGGGTCGGAGACTTCGTTGGAACACACTGGCTCCCCCTTGCGACAAGCCACCCATCCGCACATATTTATCGTGGTCTTGGACAAAGACACGCGATGGATGGCAGGATTGCTTCTTCCTATAGGTTGCTATGCTCTTAAGGGTAGTAAAGGTGGACGTTTCCTCTAAAAGGTCCATCGATGCCCAACGATATAGAGACTTATAGAACGAGGTAGAAGGGGGGGGGGACTGGCGAAGAAGGTGGAACAGAGGACGAAGACGAAGTCGAAGTGGAACTAGAGTCTGAGGGAGAAGCCGGTTCGGGAACTCGTTTGGTCATCTCAGATGGGAAAGCTAAAAAGAAGAAGAAAAAGAGAAACTTTAGAAGATCGAAAGTGGCCCAACTTGACAGAATCAGAGAAACCCAGGAAACAGAGACTCGAAACATGTACAGTAGAAATGAATGTGTAGAGAAATGAGGAAATCATAAACAATCCCAGGCAGACATGAGCATGTTACAAACAACGAAAATCACAAATGGCGAAATGACCAGGAAGTAAAAATCGTACCTTTCAGGTGATGAGGTTCGAGGGTTTGAAGTTTGGAAGAGAGAGAAGAGAGCGTTCTTTCGCAAATGCCAAGTGAAGGTTCGTGTAATCAAAGGTGATGAAACAATGGAGAGAGCGTAAGGGTTAAAATGTTTAAACAGTACACGAAGAAGTTCAAGCGCCAACAAGGCTCAGCCATTGATCTCGACGGGTGTACGTTCACCAACGAAGAAATGATAAGATGTCACTTCGGTGCACTATTCACACCCGTTACCTAGTGCCACGTAGGTCGCCCAGCGCGACCACATAGTCTCTTCACTGAAACAAGTTACAACTCGAGACTGGGGTCTTATGTCCCAACCAGTCCTCGGCCATCGACCCAAAGACTGACCTCAGACATGATGCACTGACGCTTGGTAATGGAAGGGGGCCACGTGAGGTGGGCCCCAGACTCACCTACCAGAGAATTGGTTTGTCTTTGATATCCACATCCTAAACCCCGATGTTGGAGATCGAGATCAAACCCTACTAGTAGGGAAAGAAGATCGGACATCGGTCGTCCGGACGTTGTAGAGGGCCACATAAGGTGGGCCCTAGAGTTTCATTAAGATAACAGTTAAAGACAAGAGATGTGTGGGAAGCCTAAGTCACGAGGGATCCATGCACGTGGTGTGTATGACGCTTGAAGGCGCAGCACGTGTGGATAATTGTAGGAGGCGTTAAGGCTCATTAGGGTTAAGGTCTTCAGGGAAAGTTGCATGCATGGTATGTGAATAATTAGGGCACCCACGATGCAAATGGCGCTAGGATTAGGTGCACAAGTTGGTATCCAGGCGGTCACTCTGTCATTCGTTGCACTCCAGTTAAGGGAAGGTCATGTGCCAGATACGCTAAGATTCTATGAATAGTGGTGCAAGGACATTCTCCAAGGAACCCTAATCGAGGGTAACAACGCAAAGGTAAACCCTAGTTTCAACTTATATAAAGGGTGCAAAAACCCTAGTAAGGTACACAGTTTCTAAGACTGAAGCTAATATACACACTTGGTGCTTCTTTCCCTAATACTGACTTGAGCGTCGGAGTGCAAACGGTCGCTAGGGCACCCCTTTTGTCTTTGCAGGTGAGAGGTTTCTTGATCAAGAAGGCACATTTCTCAGGCAAGATTGAAGGGCAACAGCAGTTGTTAGAGTCAATCGGCGAAACAAGTCAAGTGGCAGGAACAAACGCAATTAAGAATGAAAAACACAATTTTATGCAAGAAAAATGCAAAGCGATTAACAAAACACAATTAAGAATGTTAACTAGAAATCTTGTAAACTAGGCGTTTCCTAAGGTGAGGCTTCTAGGCACTTAGAACCATTGAAGACACACTCACCGTCTAATGCGTAATTATTCCACTAATTAATCAATGTTTAATGCAATTACAACTCAAAATAAATACAATGGAAATTGGATTACAAAAGAAAATTTAGAAATCCAATTCTATGTTCTTTTTTTTTCTTGTTGGTACTCCTTTTTGTTGTTACTCTTGCTATTTGGATTTGAGGACATATCTTCTCAAGAAGGAGGGGATGATGGAAACCATCTAGCCACACACAACCCCCATATTAATGAAGAAGAATAAGCATTGCATTTGAGGAAAAATCATTTTCAAGAGAGAGGGGATGATGGCAGAGGCCCAAGGCCAAATACAAGTTCAAGCTTCAGCTCAAGCCCAACACATAGATGATCTGGGCCAACTAAGCATCAGTCGATGTCTCTTGTTGTAATTACTTTTGAGTAGTTTTTAGTAGAACATAAAGGGAGGTGTAGATATAGATATAAGAGGTGCAAATGTATAAAGATAAGTCACACCTTCCATGTCAAATAAAAAGAAGGTGTAGGTGTAGATTTAGGAGGTGCCAAAGAAAGAAACCAAGTCACACTTCCCTTGTGACTAAGAATTGGCGCCAAATTCAAATGCTTCTCATTTGAATTTCCCTCCACTTTCATTTGAATTTTCAGCCCTCTAAACACTATAAATAAGAGGGCTTCCATGTAATTGAAGATTAATCAATGAGTGAATTGCTGCCAAATTTGTGCCAATTACACTCTTGTCTCCTACTCTCCCTAAGATAGACGTTTGATCTTCAACTTTCCACTAGACCAAGTGATTAGGCCTCACCTATCACTCTCCATACCTATCCTTTGTTGGGTTCAATAGTTTCAAAGTTCAAGAGGGAGGGTGAATCGAGCTTTTAAACCTTTCGCACAGATTCAGTTTTTAGCACAGTATAAAGAAAATAAATCAATTTATTTAACAATGAACAAATTTATTTTTACACTGCTTATGTATTAAGACGCTTATATCAGTTGAGTGATTTTTTATTTTAAGGTTGAGCTAGATGATCTGCAGACAAAGTACAAATTGATTTTCACATGATAAAGTCAGAGAGCTACAACAGTTAATCACAACCCTTGAATACAAAATCAATTCTTGTTTTTAACCAATTAACAGATTGAATTAACTTTCATAGAACACGGATTTCAATTATGTTTCACAGCTCATATAGATTTACACAGAAGTTCTTCAGAAGGTTTTCCAGAACAACAAGAACAGTATAAACGTACCTAGAAAGAACAGATTCAAACACAATTGAATAGATTTATTTCTTGACAGATCAGTTTATTCAGCAGTTATTGAGTGCAAGGATTAAGAGAGAATGAACACAAAACAATTATACTGGTTCACTCAAATGAGCTACATCCAGTCTTCACCTAATCCAAGGTGAAATCCACTAAACCACAATTCAAAACAATTACAAAGCCACTGTTCTTGAACCCTACAAGAACATGGCACACCTTACTGAAAAACACTATTCCAGCACACACAACTCTTCAAGAAAACTTAGAGGTATGTCCAGATTTCATACAATAAAGCAAGTAACATGAGATGCCTTTTTGCCATTGTTAAAGGATGAAAAACATATTTTTGATGGAATAAAAAAACATGAAAGCTTTTTAACATTGGTTACATTTCCAGGGTTATAACCAATTCCATTTTTGTTAAAAACATCATTCTGTGAACCTATAAGAGACTCAAGATTCTCTCTTCCCCTAGTGAAATTAGATAGGGTTTTCAGCAAATACTCCACTTGTTTTTCCAACTTTTTACAGTTTTCACAGGTTTTAATAGAAGCATGAAAGCATGTTAATTCAAGACTTACAAGATCAGTTTTATCCTTATGCAGTTCTTCCTCAAGTGATTTTACTTTAGATGCAAGCACATTATTTACCTTTTGTAACTTACTACATATTACAGCCAATCTATTTGCCTCATCATGTGTTTCTTTAAAAGCAACAAGCAATTGATCATAATTGTCAGATTCCATAGAGAATTCACTCACCGCATCAGAGATTGATCCTTCATCTTTCATCATGAAGAACAAATTGGTTTCCTCACTTTTAGTTGAAGAGCTACTTGTTGAAGACACTTCATTCTCTTCCCAAGAGATGTAAGCTTTTCTCCCCTTGCTGCTTTCAACCTTCTTGCTGGCTAATTTGTCCTTTGATTGATTGTTTGGACAGTCCATCTTGATATGCCCTGTTTTACCACAACTAAAGCAAGTGTAGTTAGAGGAATTGGATTCATTCGGTTTAGGATACCTTCTTTTTTGTTGGTTCCTATCTCTACTTTTCTTCTTTAGGAATCGGCTGAACCTTTTTGTGAGTAGGCTGATTGTTTCATCATGTTCAACATCTTCTTTCTCCTCATTGATGTCACTCTATGCTTGCTTTTAGTGCAAGTCCCTTGGGTTTCCTTTCCACTATTTCTTGCTCTTTGAGCCTTTTGAGCTCCAGCTCATGCTCCATTAATTTCCCAAATAGTGCAATAGTGGACAACTTTGACAGATCACGACTTTCTGATATGGCAGTCACTTTGGTTTGCCAGCTTCTATCGAGGCACTTAAACACTTTTATGTTAAGTTCCTCTTTGTCAAATACCTTTCCCAGTCCAGTAAGATGATTCACAATGTGGGTGAACCTTTTCTGCACATCAACAATGCTCTCTTTGGGTTGCATTCTGAAAATTTCATACTCTTGGATGAGAGAATGTTTTCTTGATCTCTTCACATCCTCAGTGCTTTCATGAGTAACTTCCAAGACTTCCCACATCTCCTTCGTTGAACTGCATTGAGATATTCCGAAGAATTCATCCATTGTTAATGATGAAGTTATGATGTTCTTGGCTACATGATCATATTGAGCCTTCTTCTTTTCACTCTCACTCCATTCAGATTTTGGTTTCACCACTTCTTCATCCTTGACAACCTGCATTGGCACATAAGGTCCATGGACCACAACCTCCCAAATACACGAGTCAATAGATTCCATGAAAATTTTCATTCTAATTTTCCAAAAAGCATAATTCATCCTGATCCTGCCTGTTGACCGGAACGCTGGAAACTGCCTCGTCAAAGGATCGACGTGCGCACCGCTTCACACCTCCGTTCCTCTTCGAGATCCACCTCAAGAACCTGCAAAGAAACAGAGCGGCGCCGCTGCGGCCGATCGCACTCCAACGCCCAAGTCAGTGACCGAATCACCAAATACTAAGAGAACAAGAACCGTGCAAATCCTCTCTCACAGTCAGCTCTATAACTCGCAAGCGTAAAGAGTATAAACTGGACGTGCGTACCTTAGAAAGTTTGTTGAGAACTCTTATATACCTGGTTGTTCTCTCTCTCCTGGAAGTTACAGACTTGGACACGTGGCTCGCATCCAGTCGTACACGTGCCATCATCTGGAGCCTCCTTGACTTGGCGCTGCTTCTACTCTCCTTTTGGCTAAGTTACTTATGCATGGTACTGCCTAGTGCATAGCTAACTTGGGAGTGCGATCTCTACTGGAATTGGCGAGTTAGGGTGTCCTCATACACCTTCCCTGTGGTCTCGCCGGCCGCCTTCATAATTTGCTTCTCCTTCATCTTCGGCGATGTGCTTTCTCTGGCGATCTCCAACCGCTTGGTTGCCTGAGTTCACATCTGGCGACTTCATCTTTAACCCGGTGATCGCCTATTCTGATACGCTGGAGATCGGAACACGCCAACTTAATAACTGGCGGCTTCACGAGCCCCCCGACTTCCTTCCCTTCTGCCAGCCTGGCGCTTTGCCAACACGCCCACTGTAGCAGGATGCCACGTCATCACTCCCGACTACCAGGGCGGTACACAAGCCCCTCAGTCTTAAGCGAAGACTTGTCTAGCGAAAAGACTGAAAGAGTCACGTCAATACCGGTCTACGTGGCACTGACGCAGAATTCCAAACGGTTGCACCTTCTGCTTTTCTGACGCTCCACCAAACCCCTCGCCCATCGCTCGACACATGGCTTCATCAACGGCTCTCTTCAGCTGCCGTTTGCGCTTCCTAAACCCATTTCGAAAAAACCCTTAAACCCGTTTGCACTCAACACTGTTCCATCACTTTCCCTCGCATTCACGAACGCTCTAACTTTCTTCTGCGGAAAACTCTCAGCGCTCTCCAGCATTCTGAATCACCATCAACCTTCATCGTCTTCCTGATCATCAAAAGGTACCTACTTTCCTTCTTCTGCTGGTTTTCCTTGCATTTTAACCGATTCGCATCATCCTGCAACTGCCTGGTGCATACGCTGTGGGTTGCTTTTCCATTTCTCCTTCTGCGTACCTTAGGGCTTCGTCAACCATGACTCGCACAAAGATCACCCCGAATCCTCCTCCTTCATCAAGAAACCCCCCTTCTCAAGCACACGATCCACCACGAGTTCGTGGCGCTTCATCTTCCCAGGCTGAGAGGCCTGCGTCTTCCCGTCCTGTCCTGGCCCAGGTGACTCCACCTATCGCCGGAGGAGCCCCCGTTCCCTTGCCAGACTTCAAAACCTTGTATCCCTGGGCCAACTCGACCCTTCTGAGGGAGACATCCTCTGTAAACACTGCGGGAGCAGTTTTGCGGCTGACTAAGGGGGATGAGCCTCATCAATCATTTCATAAGGAGCACGACGAAAAGATGATGGTGCTGCCTTGCCCCCCCGATCTGCCTGTTTGTGCCGATGACAAGGTGAGCGTCGACGGGCCCTTCTGCTTCGTCTACACGACCTTATTCAAGAAGGTGAAGCTCAAGTTCCCTTTCACCCGATTCGAGAGGGAACTCCTTACCGAGCTCAACATTGCCGCCGCCCAGCTTCACCCCAACAGTTGGGCGTTTGTTCGAGCTTTCCAAGTGATGTGCGACCATCTGGGGTTGCCCGCATCAGTGGACGTGTTCCTATTCCTCTTCGAAGCTAAGCACCCAGGAGACCGCCTGTGGGTTAGCTTGAACGCGATCGCTGGGAGGTCCATCTTTTGCCATCTTCCAGCAGTCCTATAAAGACTGGAAAGGGAAGTTCGTTCAAGTGCGCGCTAATGACAAGGACGCCTCCCTTCTCGACGGCTTCCCCTTGTACTGGGTGGACAAGGGGAAGAAAGAGTCCAAGAGCTGCTTCAGGAGACCCAGAAGTCCTGACAGCATGGGAGCATTGGACAGAGATCTCTGTCTCTTCTGGAAAAGGGTGGCGGACGCCAACATTACTTTCCTTACCACCACCTTGATCTGCTTCGAATTCTACGAAGACCAGCTAGAAATTCGAATAGGTTAGAACATTAAAAACTGTTGTTTTAATACTGCTTCTGTTTAACTGTTTCTGGGCGTCTTGTGCGTTATGCGCAAGACTTTGGTTTTATCTTTCCTGCACATATCATCTGCTTTGCTGTGTACTACCTTATGCACTTATTTTTTCCTTGGGTTAACCCATGCATTTTCGTTCCATGCAGATAACATGTTGGGCAAAGGCATGCTCGCTGAACTAAAGGCGCTCGCCCGAAACCACGGGTTGGCGACGGGTTCTCAAATGGTGCCCAACTCGGTGGTGGAGACAGCCATCGTTCACGGGTGATCGCCACCCAAGGAACCTGCCCAACGCAAGAAATTGGTCCTCAAGAGACCTAAAAGGAAAGCCCCTCAGGTGATCCACGAGGAAGAGGAAGAAGATGACGAGGCCACCGAAGACGGTTTGGTCTCAAAGAGGAAGAGGGTGGCACCTTCTTCACCGCCTGCTCCACCCCCTCTTCCAACCTCAACACCTCCATCGACGCCTGCTCCTCCTCCATCATCGCCACCCCCACAGGCTCCTGCCTCACCAGTCCAAGCGGTCCCACTGGCCACTGTGCCACCTGCAGTTGAGGCCCAAGAGCCAAACTTCATGGAGGACCCCCCAAGCGCCTCTACACCATATGTGTCAGCTGAAGGGGGTCCCCTTTCAAACGCCTCAGCTGCAGAAGATGCTCCAATCGGGGATGAGGTTGCTCATACCTCTCCGATTCTGATCACCGAATCCCCGATTCCGTCGCCACGCCAAGAAGCGCCTACTGAAGAACCCGCTAAGGAAAGTGGCGACGAGAACCAACAACAGGCTCACCTGGTGCCTCTCCAAGCAGCAAACCTCCCTTTGGAGGTCACTAGGATGTGGGAGCCTCTATCTGCTAAGCTGAAGACCATAGCAGAAGATATCCCGGCGATCATAACCAGAGCTGTGGAGAGCTCAACCAGGAGGCTCCAAGACGACCTCTTCAACCTCAAAACCGAAAACAGCACCATGAGGGTCGAGGTGGAGAAGTTGTCTTTCAACCTGACGCTCGCAGAAATCGAACACTCCCGAGTAGAGGATGCAATGAACACCGAGCTCAGGCTGGCGCGCAAGGAGGCCGCTGACCTTCGCCACAAGGTGCATCAACTTGCTCAAGAGAAGGTCGAACTGGAGAGCAAGATTGTGCCTTTTCGCGTCAGGGTGGTTGATCGTCAGAGTGCAGTCAATAGGTAAGGCCTCCCCTGTTTCAACGGAGCCGCTCTTCACCACCTAAGAGTCAGCACAGAAACTGCCAGAAATAGGGGGAGCCACCGCCTGCCGTTGAAGTCAAGAGATGTACAGAAACTTGCTCAAGAGAAGGTCAACTGGCGAGAACAATCTCAACAATCAAGTGAAGACCTCACCAAGGATCTAATAGACCTCGCTTGAGGGAGAAATGGAAAAAAAAACAGAGCATCTAATGATCTTCCTAGTGGTCTTCTTAAGAATAAAATAAGTTGTAAATAATTTGGGCTCTCTTTAGGGGTCCAAATAGCAAGATAGGCTATTATAGGTGTCTTTAGCATAATAGGGGATGTAGTTATCTTTTTAGCTTGTTTTTGAGCTAGTTTCTAAAAGAAGTGGCTTAAGGTGTGGTTTTGACTTAGTCAAACCCTAAAGGCATCCCCCTCACACATTTACCATCCTACCCTTGCTTCTTGTTTTCCAAGGCACCATCTCATATAAATAGGTTGCCTTCCTCCTTGTATTTTCATGTTGAATTTGAATAGAAAAGTTACTCTACACAATTTGTGTGAGGTGTTTGTGAGGCTTGTTTCCTCTTAGCATTTGGTCTCATCTTGAGTGATTGGAGAGCTCTCAAGTGGTGGCCATCAACACTTATCTTGGAACTAAACCACACTCCAACTGGCGTGACCAACTCTTTTCCATCACATAAGCTTTTCCTTCCTTCATCTCTTCCATTTTTTCATTGCTCCATTTATCTTTCTGTTCATATGTTCTTATTTTTCCTCCATTGTCAATTCAGTTTCCATCATGCATATATATGCATATATGTTTCCTTCCATGTTAATTTAAATTTCGCCCATCATCATTAATCACCATATACTTGTATTTTTCCTTTGCCCTCTAGAAATGAACCTTCACACTTACTTAACCACTTGGTTAAGTTCATGTCCAGTGGGGATCTTGATGTGAGTTTATTTTTAGATGTTTTCATTTATGGTGATAGTTTTACTTAAGGTTGGGATTTTAGCAATTAATAGTGAGGACGTAAGGAAGATTCTCATTGGACATGAACTTAACCAAATAGAAAGGAAACTCTGCACAAATTGTGAGTGAGACTTGTGTTTTCTCTTCTTTGATATTATCTTCTGAGAGTGGGATCTCTTCAAGTGGCGACCCTCATCACTTATCTTGGAGATCCCACACACTCCAAGTGGCGTGTTCCTCCATTCAATTATCACTAAGCTTTCCTATCCTTCACCTATTCTTTATTTTTTCCAATATGCCATTTATCTTATGTTTATGTTCTTGTTTTCCTTCCATTTTAAATTCAGTCATCCTTGCTTCTTGCTTCATCAATTATGCTCTTTCATTTTCCGAACATCATCATCTTCACCATATCTTGTGTTTTTCTTTTGCATTTAGAAGTGAACCTTCACACTTACTTAACCACTTCATTAATTTCGTGTCCAATGGGAATCTTCTCTAGGTCTCACCTCATAATTACTAAAATTCAAATCATAAACAAAGTGTCATCATTAAAATGGACAACTCTAAAATCAACTCACATGATTTGGTATCAGAGCATGGTTATTTTGTGCTTATTTGCTTTGAGTTGATTTGGGCACTTTAATTTCTAGCACCTTTACATTCTTGCTTTTACCTTCAAGCAATTTCAATTCCGCCTTTACTTTCTTGTCATTTACATTTCCACAATTTTTATTCATTAAGCACTTTAAATTCCACTTTTGAATTTTTATTTTGTGTCAATTTTTGTTCTTATCTCTTTTTGCTTGAGTCATATGTTCTTAGTGTTTTAGGAGTCTTTAATTTCTTATACTTATTTTGATTTTAATTGTGAAGAGTTAAAAACAAATTGGAAGTTGTGTGAATAGTGGCTGATTTAATTCCAAACATAAAATGCAAGTGTTCATATGATTTGAATCCAAACCTAACATCTTTTTGAAAAGTGAAAAGTGGAATGACAACAAAAAAATATGCATACAAAAAGGGTATGGAACTTTTGAAGCCATAAAGAAAAACAAGGATAAAAGAGTTTTGAGAAGCATTCACATTTCAACTTTCACTTTGAAAATTTATAAAGAGGATTCTAAGTATATGGAAAATTGTGTTTCTAACTATGGAGTTTAATCCTTCTTACTTTCTCAATTTCTAAGAATTTCAAAACTTTCATAATCAAAGTTTAAGTAAGTTTCTTTGAGTCTTCATTTGTGCTTTTCTTGCTTATCTTCTTAAAATTTTTGTCAATATCTTATTTCCTAGTTGGTTTAACTTTCTTGTTTTTAAGATCTTCTTGCTTGTCCTTCAAACTTTCTTAAGTTTTGTTGTGGGATCTTTGGTGAGCAAGTGTAAGGGTTTTGTCCTCTTTCATTTGAAGTGCTTGTTACCCAACTATAAACCTTTGGTTGAGAGAGAAATTTCTTCTTGAGTGTTATACTTATTGTCCTCATTTCTAAACAATCAAGTGATACAAGTGAGGAAAGGATTATTCATCTTGTCACTAATTTTTTGTTTTCTTTGTGCAAAATTTAAGGCTCATTTGTCTTCAGGGGAATGTTCCAAGCCACAATCTCCCCAAAAGGCTTTTCTTTTGGGAGAGCTTGCGGAAGCTAAAAGGACATTGGCCCAAAAGGATGAAGAAACACGACAATTAGTGGAGAGATTACAAAGACTTAAAGATGCTCAAGAGAGGCAACCTAGAGGAAGGAGATGGGACCAAAGGAGAACCTCTAGAAGCTATACAAGATATGAGAGCCAAGAAGAAGATCAAGATTGGAGAATGCATCACTTTGAAGAAATGTGCCACCAACACCAACCATCCAAGCCTTCTTTCTCTTTTATTAAATTGCCTAGTTTTAGTGGAGAACGTTACCCCAATGTGTATCTAGGATGGGAAGCTAAAGTGGAACAAACTTTCAATGTGTATAAGGTCCAAGAAGACCAAAACTTTAGGTTAGCTTCCCTACAATTTTTAGATTATGCCATGCAGTGGTGGCATCAAAATATAATGGACATTGGGCTAAACAAGAAGCCAATCATGGTCTCTTGGGAGGATTTAAAATTATGCATGCGCGCACGATTTGTTCCTTCTCATTATAGGAAGGAACTCTTGTTGAAGCTCCAATGACTTCAACAAGGACGTAGGAGTGTAGATGAGTATTACAAAGACCTAGAAACTATTTTGACTAAAATTGATATGCATGATAGTGAGGAATCAAAGATAGCTAGGTTTGTCAGTGGTTTAAGAAGAGAAATCCAAGATGTTGTAGAGTTATATGAGTATTCCTCTTTGGAAAAATTGGTTCACCTAGCCATCAAGGTAGAATCACAACTTTTAAAGAAAACCAATTTCAAAAATACTCATAATGATGGCTTCTACAAATCATCATGTCTAGAAGATTTGTAGAAGCCATCATTATGAGTATTTGTAGAATATTTGTAGAAGCCATCATTATGAGTATTTGTAGAATATTTGTAGAAGCCATCATTGGAATCCCTCTATTGCAAGTGGTGTGACTTCATTTCTTCCATAAGCTCTCTTCATCCCTTTCTTTTGTTATTTTTATTTACGCCATCCTCAATTTCATATCCATCTTCTTCCACTCTTTCATGTGTTCTTTACTTTGTTCTTCTTTATTGTTCCTTGTCTATATTTCCACTACATCATTCATCACCTTATATTTATCTTTTCTCTTTGCCCTTCTGAAGTGAACCTGCACACTTAACCAATTCGTTGAGTTTGTGTTCATTGGGAATCTTCTTAAGGTTCTCACCATAATTGCTAAATAAAAAATCATAAACAAGAACAACAAATAAAATGTGCAATATTAAAATCAACTCACATCATGTGGTATTCAAAGCATGATTATTTTATGCATATTTGCTTTGAGTTGATTTCGACCCTTTAATTTCTAGCACATTTAAACTCTTGCTTTTACCTTCAAGCATTTTCATTTCCACCTTTACATTTTTGTCATTTACAATTCCACAATTTTATTCATTAAGCACTTTAAATTCCACTTTTGAATTTTATTTGTGTCATTTTTTTCCTTACACCTTTTTGCTTGAGTCTTATGTTCTTAGTGTTTTAGGAGTCTTTAAATTCTTTCTACTTATTTTGCTTTTAATTGTGAAGAACTAAATCAACTAGAAATTTGTTTCAGTAAAAGTTTATTTAGTTCCAAACAAAGAATTCAATTGAGTATATGAATTGAATCCCAATTTATTTGTTAAAATTGAAAGTGAATTAAAATATGCATGCCAACATTATGGACATTTTGAATCCATAAAACAAAAGCAAAGAAGAAGAAAAGTTAGTGCAATTCACTTTTCAAGTTCAAATTTACTAAAAAGAGAATTATTTTTATGTGGCAAATTGTTTTCATATTTGTCGATTTTTATCCTTCTTGCTTTTACAATTTCTAAAAATAAAAAAAACTTCTTAGTCAAAAGTTTAAGTAAGTTTCTTTTAGTCTTTAAAAGTGCTTTTCGTGTTTGTTTTCACAAAGTTTTGTCACTATCTTTTTCCCATTTGGTTTAGCATTCTTTCTTTTAAGCTTTTCTTGTTTGTCTTTCAAATTTTCTTAAGTTTTGTTGTGGGGATCTTTGGTGAGCAAGTGTAAGAGCTTTGTCATCTTCCACTTGAGGTGTTGCTACCAAGTGTAGACCCTTTTTTTAGAGTACAAGTTCTTCTTGAGTGCATTACAATTCTTCCCTCCTTTACTAAATAGCCGAGTGATACACATGAGGAGTGGATAAGATTTTTATTTTTTTCACTAATTTTTTGTTTCCTTTTTCTGCAAAGTATGGCTCATTTGTCTTCAAGAGAATCTTCAAAGCCACAATCTCCTCAAAAGGCATATCTTTTGGGAGAGCTTGCGGACACCAAGAGGACTTTGGCCCAAAAAGAAGAGGAAATGAAGCAACTAGTGGAAAGGTTGGAAATATTAGAAGTGACTCAAGAGAGAGAAACTAGAGAAAGAAGATGGGAACCAAGAAAAATCTCTAGAAGTTACACGCACTATGGGAGTCAAGAAGAAGACCAAGATTGGAGAGTGCATAACTTTGAAGAAAGGCACCATCAACAGCCACTACCAAAGCCTTCTTTTCCTTTTGTAAAGTTACCTAGTTTTAGTGGGGATAGTGACCCAAATGTTTATTTAGGATGGGAAGCTAAAGTAGAATAAATCTTTAAAGTGTATGAGGTCCAAGAGGACCAAAATGTTAAGTTAGCTTTCCTAGAATTTTTAAATTATGCCATCAGTGGTGGCATCAAGTTCTAATGGACATTGGTTTGAATAAGAGGTCAGTCGTGGTCTCTTGGTATGATTGAAAGTAATGCATGCGCATGCGGTTTGTTCCTCCTCACTATAGGAAGGAACTCTTGTTCAAGCTCCAACACTTCAATAAGGACCTAGGAGTGTAGATGAATACTTCAAAGATTTAGAAGTAACTTTGACAAAGATTAATATGCATGAAACGGAAGAGTCAAAGATTGCTATATTTGTGAATGGATTAAGAAGAGAAATTCAAAATGTTGTAGAACTTTATGAGTATACATCTTGGGAAAAATTGGTTCACCTAGCCATCAAGGTTGAATCACAAGTTTTTAAGAAAACATCTTTCAAACATACTCATAATCAGGGCTTCTATGACTCATCTTGGAAGGATAAAAATAAATTTTCAAAACAAGATAATCCTTGCAAAGAATCCTGCCCACAAGCTTCTACAAATCCTTCTCCTTCTAGGACTAAATCGCCAACCAAAATCTCAAGTACAAAATTTTTTAAATGTTTAGGTTTTGGTGACACAGCTTATTGGTGATAAGGCGAATGTTGGGGACAATTCCAAAACCTTTGGATGACACCCAAAGAGAAAATATTTTCCACACCCGTTGCCTTATCAACAACAAGTTATGTTCCATGATAATAGATTGGGGTAGTTGTGCTAATGTAGCAAGTACAAGAGCAGTGGAGAAGATTGTATTACCCACTATCTCTCATACAAAGCCCTATAAACTAGAATGGCTTAGTGAAGAGGGTGACATCATGGTTAATAAACAAGTCCTTATAACTTTTTCTATAGAAAAGTATAAAGATGTGGTTTTATGTGATGTTGTGTCAATGGAAGCAACACATATTCTATTGGGAAGGCCTTGGCAATATGATAGAAAAATTTTACATGATGGCCATGCCAATAAAATGTCTTTCAACTTCCAAGGGCATAAGGTTATCTTAAAACCCCTCTCTCTCAAAGAAGTTCATGAGGACCAAATAAAAATGAAAAACAAAAGAGAAAATGAAAAAGATAAAGAAAGAAAAGATAAATCAGGTCACAATATGTACCGCCCTGGTAGTCGGAAGTGATGACGTGGCATCAAGCTACAGTATAGGCGTGTTGACGAGACGCCAGGTTGGCAGAAGGGAAGGAAGTCGGGGGACTCGTGTAGTCGCCAGTTATTGAGTTGGCGTGCTTCGATCTCCAGCATACCAGAACTGGCGATCACCGGGTTAAAGATGAAGTCGCCAGATGTAAACTCAGGGGACCAAGTGATTGGAGATTGCCGGAGCAAGCACATCGCCGAAGATGAAGGTAGTGCAGATTATGAAGGCGGCCGGCGAGACCACAGGGAAGCTGTACGAAGGCACCCTAACTCGCCAGTTCTAGTAGTGATACGATCGGTCATCGGTAGTCGATGACGTCAGCAACAGAGAACCACGTGGACCACTCGCAGGGTGACACGTGGACCAGGTGGCAGAGAGGTCAGGGGGACGATCGCCAAGAGCGGTGATCGGTGGTCAGTAACCAAGTGACCACCGACAGATCAGGCGGCAGAGAGGTCGGGGGACAGATCACCCAGAATGGTGATCGGTGGTCAGTAGCCAAGTGGCCACCAACAGACCAGTTCCCAGACTCGCGCCTGGAGGCAGAGCGCGAGAAGCAAATAAACACTGATCAGTCATCGGGTGTATTGTCATCGGGGTCTCGTGTTACACGCAGTTAAACTGGGACTGAGGTTCCCAGCGAGAGCGTTACGCATGGATCTCGCATGAGCACACCTCAGGGAATCATGCACGAGAGTGGCCTGAGGGAACTAGTAAACCAGTCAGTGATTGGTGATTCCCTCAACCCATTACGTGCGTGGCATCGTGAAGGGTAAGTCGTCTACGCAGAGAGCAACGTTTGGTGAGTGTGCCTAGACCAGCCACACCCGACGTTCTCCTAAGAGTATGCGATTTACCCAGATAAGAGAAATATCCTAAGCTACTCCGCAAGGGCGTAACTTAGGCACACAAAGAGAAGCGCTAGAGCCCTTCCAGTAAATGACACGTGTGTGGTTAGATGTGAGTTGCAGGCCTCCACGTGTCACCATCTGAGAGGGGTGCGGTCCAGACAAAAGTGCACTCCGTACCATTAAGGGTACAGACAGGCGCAGCCCAGCGCAGAGACGCGCGGACACGCACAGACACCCACACTCTCTGATTCTGCAGGTACACTGTCTCTGAAAAGCATGATAGGTTTCTGACACATGCCAGAAAAGCACAACGGAATTCTGTTATGCCCAGAAACAGAGACAGAGAGATAAAAGGAGGAATCAGGGAGAGAAGTGGGGGGGACGAAAAATAGAGTACAAGAGTTTTTCACACACACTACTAATTTTTTATTCTTTGGTGGTTCTGTGGACTAACTTGATCGTCGGAGTGCAAACGGCCGCTAGAGGCGCCGTCTGTGTGTTCTGCAGGCCACGTCTGGAGAAGCAAGAGAAGGCTCTGAGGGTGATTCTGCAGAACACGCAGTCGCGTAGACAGGGCAGAAAGTGCTACGAAGCGATTCCTCCACGTCCGAGTTGCCGGCAGGATCATTTGGCGCCCACCGTGGGGCACGAGTGAATCGTTGTCCCATATATACCACAGTTTTAAAGCTTACCAGAGTTTTATCAGTTTCCTTGATAGAGAAAGATGCCTAGAAACAGACAGCCATCGCCTGCGCCATCCGCTGACGAAGGAGCTGTGACAATGGCGCAGGTCCTCGAAATGGTGCGCACGCTGCAGGATAACGCCGCAGCGTCAAAGGTTGAACAAGAGAGGATGCAGACGGAGTTAGCTGCGTCGCAAAGCAGGAACGACGAGCTGAATCGCGTCAATGAGGAGTTGAGAAGGACGCTGCAGGCGCAGAGGGAACACATGGTTGACAAAAGGGTGTCTAGACAGCCCTCACCTCCAAGAGCGTTCCCCATGCCATTCTCCCCTGAGATCATGGGAACCATGGAGCCTCCCAACCTGGTGGGGGTGAAGGCATCGTTCAAAGGGGTAGAAGACCCGGAGGCGCATCTGACGGCGTTCCACACCCAGATGATGTTGTCTGGGGGTTCAGACGCTGTCTACTGCAAAATGTTTATGAGTACGCTCAGCGGAATCGCCATGGAGTGGTTCATGAGCCTACCAGAAGGACATATCACGTCTTTCTCTCAGTTCTCGAAGCTCTTCACTGAACAATATATCGTCAACAAAGCACCTGCAGTGGTGTCATACGACTTTTTCGACGTGCGCCAGTACCAAGGTGAGTCGCTGAAAGACTACCTCAACCGCTTTGGAGCACAAGTGGTTAGACTGCCCAACAAAGATGAAGATATGCTGGTGCACGCGTTTAAGAAGGGAGTGCTGCCTGGCCCCTTCAGCGAGTCTCTCATCAGGAGCCATCCCAGCACCTTTGCAGAGATTCGACGACGTGCGGTGGCGCACATAGTGGCAGAAACAGAGGTTTCTGAGAAGAGGGGAAGTGCTGCACCACCCAGACCGCGTGGAGGGCAAGGAAAGCCACAACAAGCAAGGGTGCATGAGGCAAAGGAGGGGAAGAAGGTGCGGGAAAAACCTCGTCCCTATGCACCAGGCAAAGACCAGAGCAGGGGGCGTGCAAGGGAGAAGAACGCACCCCCGAGATACAACTTCATGGTGGAATTGGCGGATCTCATCGCCCTTCCTGCTGTAGCAGCAAGACTGCGAGTACCAGAGAAGACAGATAAGGTACTTGGAAGGAAGAAGAATGAATGGTGTGAGTTTCATCAGGCCTTTGTCCATACACTTCATTCCTGTTTGGCGCTGGGACACCAACTGGCAGAGTTGGTGAAGTCTGGTTTCCTAGCAGATTACCTGCGTGAGCCGCAGGGTGATCGCGCGTCAGGATCCCAGACTGGAGAACAGCAGCATGAAGTCCCTGTGCATGGGGAATTGCAGACGATCGCGGGAGGCTTCTCTGGTGGGGGATGCACAGCTTCACAGAGAAGGAGATACGCTCGATCGGTAATGGCGTTCTCGCGCTAAAAGATACATGCTTTGTATGTGGTGGAAACAGTTGAACAGACAAGGGGGCACTCTTTTCCCTAAGGAGGGTTTTTAACGAGGCCACCCAATTAAAGAAAAATTTCCAGCATATCAAGTGTGCTCAAGTATTAAAGTTAAAATCCTCCTTGCCCCAGGTGCAAGTGCAGGTGATTGGTTAGGCCCTACTTGCCCTAGGCGCAAGTACTGGCACCGATCTAAGTCTTCCTCACCCCAGGTGTGAGCGCAAGCAGTTAAAGGTTTGAAAAGCCAGGGGTGCTAGTAAGACCAAGCGAGGGAAAGGAAAGGTTTTGACAAAACGTCCTCACCCACTTGGCATACACCAATATTGGCCCAGTAAGACTCTTAGTCCGAAACCCTTCTCACCCTAGGAGTGAGGTAGGGAATGAGCGACTCAACCCGCCAAAGGGTGATGACCTTGGGGAAAGTAAGAGGGGTTAGCGAGAAACACTTTTCTTTCCCCAAGACGAGGCATCACCTTGAGCGATCGATGTCGAAGTCCTCTATGCACTTAGCGCTAGAGCGACAGAGAAGCTAAGTAAAGACGAAAGAACGATCACTGATGAGTCGTCAGTAATTGGCTAGTGGTGCAAAGCAGCGCACGAGGACTGTTAAACACTAAGCTGAGGGAATAGCCAGTCGTGATCAAGTAGAAGTGAAAGAATAAGAGAAGCAGATCACGCTAAGCCTAAGCTGGTTAACACTTAGTCGTGCGCAAAGTGAAAGACAAAGCTCAAGATCGCGCTAAGCCTAAACTGGTTAACACTTAGTCGTGTGTGAAAGGAAAGGTAAAGCCCAAGATCGCGCTGAACCTAAGCTAGCTAACAGTTAGTCGCGCACATAAAGATAAGTGAAGCTCAAAGAAAATACAAGGGAAGAAACTTATGCAAGAAAAGAAGCATTGAGATATTATATTCACAGTCAAGTCTTATACAATTTTAAAGTACAAAGAAAAATTGTGCAGAAGTTAAATCTACAGAGAAGAGAAAAGTTTAAGGGGCAGGAGGGATGAGCTTTCCATCCACCACTTCATGATAGATGCTGAACTGCGAGAGGTCCAGGTCTGGGAGAACGCATCTGATTTGCTCGAGTGCTAGCTCGAATCCATCTGTAAGGGCATCAGCACCCACGTTCATCAAATCAGCCTTCTCCACCTCCAGTTCTTGCTTTGAAGCCTCCGCAGCATCTCTCTCAGTGGTGATGGCAGCAAGGGAGGAGGCAGCTTCAGACAGTTTGCCCACCACCTCCTCAAGTCTCTTCTCCCCAGCAGCAGCTGCTTCTTTGGCGGACTCGAGCTCCCCCACTAGCTGAGTGTTCAGTTGGCGCAGGGAGGAAGTCTCGGCCCTAAGCTCCACCACCGCGCAGTCCAAAGAGCTCACCGTCTGCCCCATCAAGATCTCCGTCTTGATGGTCTCTTGGACCTGCGCTAGGTATTCCCTCCTAGCCTTCTCCACCATGCCTCGCATCAGTTCAACGGACCCTTGAGCAGCTTCGAAGTCATTTCGCAGTGACTCCTTGTCGTGCTCAAGCTCCTTCACCCTCTTCTCCAGGGCTAGTTGCTTGCGATGCTGGGTGGAGAACTCCAAAGAGAGCACTACCTGCCTTGCCAGGTGCATGTCCACCTCATCACCATTCCACTTGACGAGCTCCCGGTTGCTTATAAGCTGTCGAACCAGGGTGATGACCCTGCTGAAATTCTCGTGGGTGGCCCCAGAAGCGCTTGGGCGCGAACTAGACCCACCACATTCAGCAACGGCGCTAGGGATTGGCAGCAGTGGTGGTGGTGCACCCCCAGTTTGGGCAGAAGCGCCCCCAGCAGGATGAGCGGATGGACCAGGTGATTGGCCTGCTGGGGGGGAAGATGGCAGTTTGGTAGTTGGAGGCAACTGCTGGCCTGGTGAAGGAAGGTTGGTGGGCTCTGAGGCAGTTTGAGCGCAGGGAGAAGGGGAAGACCCTTCCTCTACTTCCACCACCTCAATCTCTCCAGGCTGGAGAGATGAGGCCCCCTCAACTGCTGCTCTCTTCCTTTGGCGGTGTACAAGAGGAGAGCCTGAGCTCTCCTCTTCAGTTGAAGCAGCAGCAGCAGCAGCAGATGAAGTGGAAGCCTTCACCAGCCTTTTCCTTTTCTTCCCTTGCTCGGGGCCTTCAGCTGGCGCGACTGAGAGGGGAGGGGCTGCGATGGGCTCAGTTGTAGAAGAGGAGGACCCAGTGCCTTTGGTTCCCCGACGCTTGGCAAGCTCCAGCAAGGCCAGCTTCCTGTCTTTCCCCGTCATTGAGTCTGCATAGACGAGAAAAGGAGGGGTTAGTTGGCCAAGTTATGCAAGTAAGTCAAAAAGCACATAAAAACATGCATGAGAAGAGGCAAGTATCCTAAGAAGTGCAAGAAGAGCTACCTATATATTTTTTCAGCGCCACCACATCAAATTCATCCTTGATGAGGCGGGCGGAGTTGTACTTGGCCCCCAGGAGCAGCCCGCACAGCTCGCGCTCATAGGGGGCCATAGCTTCGAGGCCCCTGGATTTCTTGAATTCAACTCCAGGAACCCAGTAGAGGGGGTACCCCTCGAGCAGATTTGGACTTTGAGGGGTAGCAGATATCATGTAGAATCTGCCCTTCCAATCTTTGAAGGATTGCTGGTACAGGCCCAGTAGCACCCGTCCAGCAACCCCGTTCAGGCTGACCCAGGACCTGTCCCCAGGGTTCTTCGCTTCGAAGAAGTAGAGGAACACGTCCACGGAGGCGTTGTGCCCGAAATAGCTGCAGAGGATCTGAAATGCCCGGATGAAGGCCCAGGCATTTGGATGGAGTTGGCAAGGCGCGACGTTTAACTCCATCATCAGCTCCTTTTCGAAGAAAGTGAAAGGGAGGCGCAGCTTCAACCTCTTGAAAATAGCGGAGTAGATGAAGACGAAGGGCACCCCATTGGTGGCCCTGTCATCCGCGCAGACAGGCATTCCTCGGGGAGGAATGCGGATTTGGATGTTGAAGTCATTCTCCCTGTCGATGGAGCAGGAAGGCTCATCGGGGTTGCGACTTAGCAGAGACGTGAGATGACCCTTGGGCAGCAGGGTGGAGGTTTCAGCGAGCAATGCCAAGGGAGCCCATTCGTAGACTCTGGCATTGTCGTGGTAGGAGGTAGCCACAGGCGGTGGTGGAGCTGGCGCACTCGCGGAAGGCTGTGCGCCAGAGGATGGCGCACTCGCGGAAGGCTGTGCGCCAGAGGATGGCGCACTCGCGAAAGGCTGTGCACCAGAGGATGGGGCAATGATGCGCGCAGTTTGTTTCAAGCGAGCCATCGTGAGATAGCTGCAAATGGAGAAAAAACGAAAAGGTCAGAATGAATGGAAGAAGAGGGAATGATGAATGTTTCGGTGAAAACAGAGAGGGGAAAGGAGAAGGAGATGCCCAGGTGAAAAGAGAAAGAAGAAGAAGCAGAAGTCAGAGCGAGGGCATGAAAAAACCCTAGCGCGGATTCGAGAGAGGGAAATAGAGATGATGAATGCATGATAACCAGAATGATAAATGCAATCGGTAAAGATGACCAAAGAGGGGCCAGGGAGAAGAAAAACCATACCTTTGGATGATCGCAAGAGTTTGGGAAGCAGAAAATTTGAAGAAAGATGGGTGCGCAGAGGAGAAGTTCGCAGAGAGTCTGGGAGTCGAATGAAGAAGATGGAGGAACAGTGAAAGGGCGCGCCAATTTGAATAAGAGAAGCGCTAGCGACGCACAGCGCTGGCCGTTGATGGGGCCACGTGTCGCGAGATTAAGAGAAGAAGTCCAAACGTTAAAGAAGCAGCACGTGAGGTGGCACGTGAGGCGGCCCCACTTGCCACGTGGACTGAGGGCACGACCACTTAGTCTCTTCGCTGAGAACGAGTTCTCGACTCGAGACTGGGGGGCTTGTGATACAATCGGTCATCGGTAGTCGATGACGTCAGCAACAGAGAACCACGTGGACCACTCGCAGGGTGACACGTGGACCAGGTGGCAGAGAGGTCAGGGGGACGATCGCCAAGAGCGGTGATCGGTGGTCAGTAACCAAGTGACCACCGACAGATCAGGCGGCAGAGAGGTCGGGGGACAGATCACCCAGAATGGTGATCGGTGGTCAGTAGCCAAGTGGCCACCAACAGACCAGTTCCCAGACTCGCGCCTGGAGGCAGAGCGCGAGAAGCAAATAAACACTGATCAGTCATCGGGTGTATTGTCATCGGGGTCTCGTGTTACACGCAGTTAAACTGGGACTGAGGTTCCCAGCGAGAGCGTTACGCATGGATCTCGCATGAGCACACCTCAGGGAATCATGCACGAGAGTGGCCTGAGGGAACTAGTAAACCAGTCAGTGATTGGTGATTCCCTCAACCCATTACGTGTGTGGCATCGTGAAGGGTAAGTCGCCTATGCAGAGAGCAACGTTTGGTGAGTGTGCCTAGACCAGCCACACCCGACGTTCTCCTAAGAGTATGCAATTTACCCAGATAAGAGAAATATCCTAAGCTACTCCGCAAGGGCGTAACTTAGGCACACAAAGAGAAGCGCTAGAGCCCTTCCAGTAAATGACACGTGTGTGGTTAGATGTGAGTTGCAAGCCTCCACGTGTCACCATCTGAGAGGGGTGCGGTCCAGACAAAAGTGCACTCCGTACCATTAAGGGTACAGACAGGCGCAGCCCAGCGCAGAGACACGCGGACACGCACAGACACCCACACTCTCTGATTCTGCAGGTACACTGTCTCTGAAAAGCATGATAGGTTTCTGACACATGCCAGAAAAGCACAACGGAATTCTGTTATGCCCAGAAACAGAGACAGAGAGATAAAAGGAGGAATCAGGGAGAGAAGTGGGGGGGACGAAAAACAGAGTACAAGAGTTTTTCACACACACTACTAATTTTTTATTCTTCGGTGGTTCTGTGGACTAACTTGATCGTCGGAGTGCAAATGGCCGCTAGAGGCGCCGTCTGTGTGTTTTGCAGGCCACGTCTGGAGAAGCAAGAGAAGGCTCTGAGGGTGATTCTGCAGAAGACGCAGTCGCGTAGACAGGGCAGAGAGTGCTACGAAGCAATTCCTCCACGTTCGAGTTGCCGGCAGGATCAAGTAGAGATCGCGCTCCCAAGTTAGCTATGCACTGGGCAGCACCATGCATAAGTAACTTAGCCAAAGGAGAGTCAGAAGCAGCGCCCAAGTCAAGGAGGCTCCAGATGATGGCACGTGTACGACTGGATGCGAGCCACGTGTCTAGGTGCGTAACTGCCAGGAGAGAGAAAGTGACCAGGTATAAAAGGGTTTCCCAACGAACTTCTTAGGTATGCACGTTCAGATTGTCTTCTTTACGCTTGCGAGTTCTTGAGCATACTGTGAGAGAGAACATTGCACGGTTCCTTGAGAGTTCTTGAGTGTTTGCTCTTGAAGTATTTGGTGGTTCAGTCACTGACTTGGGCGTTGGAGTGCGATCGGCCGCAGCGGCGCCGCTCTGTTCTTTTGCAGGTTCTTGAGGTGGATCGTGACGAAGGACGGAGTTTGAAGCGGTGCGCACGTCGATCCAAGTTTGACGAGGCAAGTTCCAACGTTCTGGTCAACAGGCAGGATCATCAGGCGCCCACCGTGGGGCCGTGTAAAACCTGTTCCCATCCACAGCGTGAGTTCTTGGAGGTTTTCGTAGTTGTATGCGTGGTTGTGTGCTGGTGCAACCACTGCTCGCTGTTCATCTGAATTTTGTTCGGTATTTTCGCGTTTTCCACCGTTCGTTTGGGTTTTTGTTCGGTGAAGTGAAGTTTTCTGCTGTTTACGCGAGTTTTGTTCGGTGAAGTTTGAGTTCTTTGGCTCGTTTCGTTATCCGTGGGAGAAGCGGTGGTTTCTGGTGGAGTTGCAGGTTTCTGTGGAGGTTCGCTGTGTTCTTGAGTTTTCTTGCGGAGTTTCGCGCAGTTTTGACCGATTGATCGCTGAGTCGATCGTCGCTGAAGGAAGTGTTGTTCATTACTCTCTGTGATTTGCTGAGTTTTCATGAGAAAAATGAGAAGCAACCGTTCAAGTCCAGTTGCGCCCATTGCTGCTGAAGGCGCCGCCGCCATGACCATGGCGCAGATGGTAGAAATCATGCGCTCGTTGCAGGCAACTGTGGAAGCCTCGCGCATAGAACAGCCGAGAATGCATGAGGACCTGGCCGCCTCTCGGCCAGGAATGATGAGCTTAGCAAGGTGACTGAAGAGCTGCGTCAAGCTCTTCAGGAGCAGCAAGGGCGTCCTATTGCTGAAGAGGTCGTCCCGTCAACGCCGCCTCGTGTCTTTCCTATGCCTTTCGCTCAGGCGATTACTGACACGCCTATTCTTGCGAGTGTGGTACCTGTTAAGGCTGTTTTTACCGGCGTGGAGGATCCTGAGGCTCATCTCACCACGTTCCATACGCAGATGATGCTGTCAGGAGGGTCAGACGCCGTATACTGCAAGATGTTCGTGAGCACACTCCAGGGAACAGCGTTGGAGTGGTTTGTGAGCCTGCCTAACGGTCACATAACCAATTTCCAACAGTTCTCGAAGATTTTCGTCGAGCAGTACATCGTGAATAAGGCACCGCCCAGGGTGTCTTACGACTTGTTTGATATAAGGCAATATCAGGGAGAGTCCCTCAGGGACTACTTGAATCGCTTTGGGGCGCAGATGGTCAGATCGCCGGCTAAAGATGAAGAAATGCTGGTCTATGCATTTAAGAAGGGCGTGCTGCCGGGACCATTCTGCGAGGCATTGATCAGGGCTCACCCCGCCACGTTTGCTGAGGTTAGGCGACTTGCGGTGGCCCACATCGCCGACGAGAGTGAAGTCGCCGAGAAGAGAGGAAGCGTGGCTCCCGCTAGGCCACGCGCCCAGACCAGGATCCAGCCACAGAGGGTTCTGGAGACAGCGGCGGCCAGAAGGGATCAGAGGACTCGCCATCCTTATGATCCAAGGAAGAATAAGGGCAGGGGCCAAGGCCGCCAGCAACCAGCACGCCGGGAATACAATCGCCCGCCTAAGCACAAGTTTGTCATGGGATTGGCGGACCTGATCGCCATTCCCAATATACCTGTTAGGTTGAAAGCGCCCGAGAAGGTGGGCGACAAGGTGCTGGGACCAAAGCCAGACGCCTGGTGTGAGTTTCACCAGGGCTTTGGCCATACAGTGGATTCGTGCTTGGCTTTAGGATACCAGCTCGACGATCTAGTTAAGAGCGGGTTCCTAAATGACTATTTGCTGGACAGAAGGGCGGGGGGCGCGTCGAGCTCCCAACCAGCAGGTGGAGAAGCTCAGCAGCACAAGATGCCTACGCACGGGGAAATCCACACCATTGCAGGGGGTTTCTCAGGGGGTGGATGCACCGCATCACAGAGAAAGAGGTACGCGAGGTCTGTGATGACGGTGGATATGTTTGAAGACCACTCGCCGGAAGTCGACATTACATTCACCAAGCAAGATCTTCGGGACGTTGTGCCTCATGACAACGATCCCATAGTCATCTCGTTGATCACAGCAGGAAGAGAGGTCCACAGGGTGCTGGTGGACCAAGGAAGCTCGGCAGACGTGATGTTCTGGCCGACTTTCACGCAGTTGGAGCTGCCCCTTGACCAGCTGAGGCCCTATGGAGGGTGTTTGTATGGTTTCGCTGGTGACCAGGTGGAGGTCAGGGGGTACATAGAGTTGAGGACTACGTTTACAGATGAGGCGGGTTCGAGAACAGAGAAAATCAAATACCTTGTTGTAAACGCTCCTTTAGCATACAACATCCTGTTGGGAAGACCCACGCTCAACAGGATAGGCGCTATACCGTCGACCCGGCACATGAAGGTGAAGTTGCCGTCTATGGAGGGGGTGGTGATCACCATCAAATCCGATCAGAAAGAAGCGAAGAAGTGCTATGAGAATAGCCTGAAAAACAAAAGATCGGTGAGTTACGTAACAACCACCCCGCCTCCCGGTGTGAAGCCCAGATCGACGGTAATAGAAGAGACCGCCGGAAGAGACGTGGAGATGGTGGATGCTGAGCTGGGGGAGGGGAAAGCCGGTCTGGAGGAAGAAGAGGTAAGGAATCGCCCTGAGGAAGCGAGAGAACTGGGAATCGCCAGGGCGGTGATCGCCAGAGAAACCAGACCAAAACCCGTCGAGCAGTGGCTCGAGAGAGAGATCGGGGGAAAGATCTTCAAGCTGGGAAGATCTCTGGAGGTCGAGCTCCAGGACCAGATTGCTAAGGTGATAGAACGGCATCTGGAGGCCTTTGCATGGTCCGCTTCGGACATGCCCGGGATTGACCCCGACTTCTTGTGCCATCATCTGGCGATGGACAACTTGGTGAGACCAGTGCGACAAAGAAGAAGAAAGTTCAACGAAGAGAGGAGGCAGGCGATTAGGGACGAAACACAGAAACTCCTCGCTGCAGGCCACATCAGGGAAGTTCAGTACCCTGAATGGCTGGCAAATGTCGTGCTGGTGAAGAAGAGTAATGGGAAATGGCACATGTGCGTCGATTTCACTGATCTGAACAAGGCTTGCCCAAAGGATTCATATCCTTTACCAAGCATAGACGCCCTGGTGGATAGTGTTGCAGGGTGTAAGGTTTTGAGCTTCCTGGATGCCTTCTCGGGGTATAATCAGATCAAGATGCATCCCATGGATGAAGAGAAGACCGCCTTCATGACCGAGAGATCGTGCTACTGCTACAAGGTGATGCCGTTTGGGCTGAAGAATGCGGGGGCCACGTACCAGAGGTTGATGGATCGGGTACTTGCACCGATGCTGGGAAGGAACGTGCAAGCGTACGTCGATGACATGGTCGTGACCTCGCCTGAAAAAAGCAAGCACGTTGCAGACTTGGAGGAATTGTTCACAACGATCGCCAAGTTCAAGTTGAAGCTGAATCCAGAGAAATGCATCTTTGGCGTGGAGGCTGGAAAGTTTTTGGGTTTCCTCTTGACTGAAAGAGGCATAGAGGCCAACCCGGATAAGTGTGCCGCCATCTTGGCGATGAGGAGCCCAGCTACCATGAAGGAAGTACAACAACTAACAGGTCGGATGGCCGCCCTGTCTCGCTTCGTGTCAGCTAGCGGAGAGAAGGGACACCCCTATTTCCAGTGCCTAAGACGCAATAATAAGTTTGCTTGGACGAAGGAGTGCGAGGAAGCCTTCATCAAGCTGAAGGAGTATTTGGCGAGCCCGCCGGTTCTGTGCAAACCGCTGGTGGGAACCCCTCTCAAGTTGTATTTTGCTGTAACTGAGAGGGCGGTAAGTGCGGTGCTCGCCCAGGACCAAGATCAGGCTCAAAAGCCTATTTATTTTGTTAGTAAGGTGTTGCAGGGCCCCGAAACGAGATATCAGGCCCTGAGAAGGCTGCGCTGGCTGTGGTGTTCTCGGCGAGGAGGTTGCGCCACTATTTCTATAGCTTCACAATTCTAGTGATGACTGACCTGCCCATCTAGAAAGTCTTGAAGAAGCCCGACGTTGCGGGAAGGATGGTGAAGTGGGCAGTAGAGCTGTCAGAGTTTGATATTAAGTATGAGCCCCGAGGCCCGATCAAGGGGCAAATCTTCGCAGATTTCGTGGTCGAGCTCTCGTCTGAGGCGACGCGAGTTGAGGGGGACGATTTCCGTTGGGTGCTTTCAGTGGATGGATCGTCGAACCAGCAGGGCAGCGGTGCTGGAGTCATCTTGGAAGGACCCAACGGCGTGCTGATCGAACAATCTTTGAGGTTTGCCTTCAAAGCCAGCAACAATCAAGCAGAATATGAGGCGCTGATCGCCGGGATCTTGCTGGCAAAAGAGATGGGAGCGAGGGTATTAATGGCTAAGAGTGACTCGCTGCTAGTCACGGGGCAAGTAACAGGCGAGTTCCAGGCTAAAGATCCACAAATGGCGGCTTACCTGGAGTATGTGCAGGAATTGAAGAGTTCCTTTGCCTCCTTTGAAGTGGTGCATGTGCCCAGAGAGCAGAATGCCCGAGCTGACTTGCTAGCTAAGCTCGCCAGTTCAGGCAAGGGGGGTAGACAGAGGACGGTGATTCAAGAAACTCTGAAGACGCCGAGAGCATTTGTAGCAGATCACCTGGTTCTTCAGATAAGCAGGTCGACGGAAAAAGCGGCAAGAAGTCACAAGTCTTTGACGCAAGAAACATTGAGATCGCCGAGAATTAGAGCATGTCGAGGAGAGAAGGTGAACATGACGCAGGTCTGCGCCACCCATGAGCCAGACACCTGGATAACACAGTACAAGCGGTGCCTAGCAGATGGCCTTCTCCCGCTGGATCCGACAGAGGCTAGGAAGACAAAGAAGAATTCTAGCAAGTTCACATTGATTGATGGCGAGTTATACAGGTTTGGGTTCACTCACCCACTCCTGGAATGTGTACATGGCGAGAAATGCACGAGAATTATGGCAGAGCTCCACGAAGGGATATGCGGAAGCCACATCGGGGGTCAAGCTCTGGCCGCAAGGACTCTCCGTGCAGGTTACTACTGGCCAACGATGAGAGAAGATTGCAAGAGGTATGCCCAGTGTTGCAAACAATGCCAACAGCACGCTGATTGGCACAAGGCGCCTCCCAAGGAGTTGAAGTCGATTTACAGCCCTTGGCCGTTCCATACTTGGGGAATCGACATCCTGGGACCATTCCCGCTGGCGATCAGGCAGATGAAGTACTTGGTGGTGGCGATTGAGTATTTCACCAAGTGGATCGAAGCAGAACCAGTGGCCCAGATCACCGCGCACAAGATCGAAGGTTTCGTGTGGAAGAACATTGTGTGCCGGTTTGGGGTGCCCAAGCGCCTGGTGTCGGACAATGGGACTCAGTTTGCAAGTCACCTGTTGAAGAAGCTGTGTGAAGGGGTGGGAATTCAACAAGTGTTTGCATCCGTCGAGCACCCTCAGACAAATGGCCAAGTAGAGTTAGCCAATCGGGTGTTGCTAAGAGGTTTGAAGAGAAGGTTAGAGAAAGCCAAAGGAAGCTGGGCTGAGGAGGTACCCCGTATAGTCTGGGCGTACCACACCACCGAGCAGTCAGGAACCCATGAGACCCGTTCAGCTTGGTCTATGGATGTGACGCAATGATTCCAGTGGAGATCCAGGAGAGCTCGCCGAGATTCCAGAACTTCGTAGAGGAAGACTCGAATGAGGAGAGAAGGTTGAACCTGGATCTACTGGATGAAGTCAGGGAAGAAGCGAGGTTAAAAGCTGAGGCGGTGAAGAGAAGGATTGAACGAAGATATAACTCGAAGGTGATGCCGAGACAGTTCAGAGAAGGCGACCTGGTGATGAGGAAAGCCCACCAGTACGAGATGGAGAATAAGCTGTCGCCCAAGTGGACGGGACTGTTCAGAATAACCGAGGCGCTCGGGAACGGCGCCTACCGCTTAGAGACATTGGAAGGAGGGGCGATTCCTCGCACTTGGAACGCCACGCACCTCGAGTTGTATTACAGTTAAGAAGCTTTGTAAGTAAAGACAAACACGAAATTATATTACAATGTCTCTGTTAAAACAGTTTGAAGGGGGCACTCTTTTTTCCCTAAGGAGGGTTTTTAACGAGGCCACCCAATAAAGAAGAGTTTTCGAAGCTCAAGGTTGTTTTAGATTGCATGATTGTTGTTTTCAGAAAGTTTTGAAGAAAGACCTTGTCACTTATATGTGATTTAAGGCAAGTAAAGATATATTGCATGCTTTCTAAAAGGTTTTAAGTCCTCATCGTCTTTCGGCGATCGGAGGCACCAGTTAAAGCTTAAGTCCTCATCGTCTTTCGGCGATCGGAGGCACCAGTTAAAGTTAAAGTCCTCATCGTCTTTCGGCGATCGGAGGCACCAGTTAAAAGACCTCAACGCCCTCGTGCGTTCTGAGGCGAGATAAAGACCTCCTCGCCGTCGAGCGAGTGCAGGCGAGGAAGAGTGATAAGTCCTCAGTGTTTCTGGGGGCGAGAAGGTGTAACCCCTGGGGCAATGTAGAGGCACCAGTGAAAAGTTCTCAATGTTTCTGGGGGCGAGAAGATGTAACCCCTGGGGCAATGTAGAGGCACCAGCAAAAAGTCCTCAGTGTTTCCGAGGGTAGAGGAGATGTAACCCCCGGGGCAACGTAGAGGTAAGTTAAAGACCTTCTCGCCTATGAGCGAGTTCAGGCGAGTTAAAGACCTTCTCGCCTATGAGCGAGTTCAGGCAAGATAAAATCCTTCTCGTCTCGAACGAGTTCAGGTATGGTGTAAAGGGTGGAAGAAATTTGGAGGGTGGCTAAGGTAGGTTCGAAGAGAGCGCCTAGCCACCCAGTCTCTTGTTCTGAAGCTCAAGGAGGTAGAGAAGGATCCGAAAGGCGCCTCTACCCCCAGATAAAAGAACAATGGCCAAGGTATGAAGCCAGAAAGAAGCTGATATCGCCAAGAGTCTTTGGCGACCAGGAAAAGTTCAAACAGTGGCGAGAAAGTTAAAAACCCGTTTTGAAGAAGCAGATCGGGTGAAGCGATGTTTTAAGCCAGTAGTTGAGTTAAAGTTCGTTGCTTGAAGAGTGATTTTGCGCTAAGGTTCATTGCCTTGAGATTACAAGTTGTTAAAGTGATTGTTATTTGAAGTCGAAGTGGTTCGAAGCAGTTATGTGTATGATCGCGCTTACGAAATCGCTAAGTTAATTTCTTGAAGCAAATTGTACAAGGAAAGTTAAAGCAGCTAAAGAAGTTATAAGAAGAAATACAAAGACTTTGTCATTAAAGTAAACGTCAGTTCAAGGCACGTGTACAAGAAAATATAAAGTTTATTACAATTGTATGCAAGGAGAAAGCATAAAGGTAATGGATGGAGGAAATTGATCAGTCTGCAGCAGGGACAACCTTCCCATCCACCACCTCGTTGTTAAGGGACACCATGCTGAGATCCAGATCGGGGAACAGGCAGGCAAACTGTTCCCGTGCGGCCTCGAATCCAGCAGCAAGAATTTGGGCAGAACTCAGATTAAGCTCTTCGATCTGTCTCTTGAGCTCTTCAGCTTGTTTCTTCAGCCCCTCGTTCTGCTGCTCCAGCTCTTCAGCTTGCTTCTTGAGTTTTTCGATGGTTTCCTGAGCTTGAAGAAGGTCTTCAGCAACCTTCTTGGATTCTGCCTGCACCTGGCCCAGTTCAGCAGCAATCTTCCCCTTTTCTTTGTTGGCTTCAGCAAGCTTAGCCATGGTGTCGTCCCTCTCTTTCTCCACCTTTCCCAGGAAGACCTCCCGATCGGCTGACCTTTGTTCCAGTTTCTTCACCTTGGCGGCATCAGTTTTAATCAAGGCCTCCAGGTCAGCCACTTTGACGCGATAAGGCACCAGTTTGCTCTCTAGCTCGATCTTCTCTTGAGCCAAGAGCTGTACCTTGTGGCGGAGATCGGTGGCCTCCTTGCGCGCCACCCGGAGCTCGGTGCTCATTGCATCTTCTACTCGGGAGTGTTCAATCTCCGCGAGTGTCAGATTGAAGGATAACTTCTCCGCCTCAACCCTTATGGTGCTATTCTCAGTTCGAAGGGTGAAGAGGTCATCCTGGAGCTTCCTGGTGGAGCTCTTCACAGCTCTAGATATAATGGCGGGGAAATCCTCCGCCATCATCTTTAGTTTCGCTGAGAAAGGCTCCCACATCCTCGTGACCTCAAGAGAGAGGCTTGCTGGTGGAGGCACCGGGTGGGTTTGTTGTTGGTTTTCGCCGCCACCTTCTTGAGTTGGTTGCTCAGCAGGTGCTTCTTGGCGTGGTGGCGACGTCGGGGATTCAGTAATCAGAATCGGAGAGTTGTGGGCAACCTCATCCCCGATTGGAGCAACGTTTGCGGTTGAGGCATTTGAAGGAGGACCCCCTCCAGCTGATACATAAGGCATGGAGGCGCTCGGGGGGTCCTCCATGAAGTTTGGCTCGGGGGCCTCAACCGCAGGTGGTGCAGATGCCAAAGGGATTGCTTGGACTGGAGAGGCGGGAGCTGGCGAAGGAGGCAATGTTGGAGGTGGAGCAGGCGTGGATGGCGGTGTTGATGTTGGAAGAGGGGGTGGAGCAGGTGGTGAAGAAGGTGCCACCCTCTTCCTCTTCGTGACGAGGCCATCTTCAGTTGCCTCGTCGTCTTCCTCTTCCTCATCGTGGACTACTTGGGGGGCTTTCCTCTTGGGTTTCCTGAGGACAAGCATTTTACGTTGGTTGGCGGGTTGGACATCGGGAGGAGTTGGGCCTTTGGGTGGCGATCTGCCCTGAGCGGCGGCGATCTCCACCACAGAGTTTGGCACGGTTTGGGAACCCGATGCCAACCCGTGGGTCCGGGCGAGCGCCCTCAGTTCAGCGAGCTTGCCTTGGCCCAACATATGGTCAGCATAAAGCAAAAATGCATGAGTTAGCTCAGAGAGAAAATAAATGCATAAGGCAGTATGCAGCAAAGCAGATAAATGGTGCAAAGAAACAAAACCAAAGTCTTGCGCACAACGCACAAGACGCCCAGAAATAGTTAACAGAGGTAATGTTAGAATAAAGACTTAGACGTTCTAACCTATGCGAATTTCGAGTTGGTCCTCGAAGAACTCGAAGCAGATGAGCGTGGTGGTGAGGAAGGTGATGTTGGCATCTGTCACGCTCTTCCAGAAGAAGCAGAGGTCTCTGTCCAAGGCACCCATGCTATCAGGACTTCTTGGCCTCCTAAATCTACTCTTGGACTCTTTGTTCCCCTTGTTTACCCAATACAAGGGGAAACCGTCGAGCAACGAAGCGTCCTTGTCATTGGGGCGCACCTGGACGAACTTGCCCTTCCAGTCTTTGTAGGATTGCTAGAAGATAGAGAGGATCGACCTCCCACCAATCCCGTTCAAGCTCACCCATAGGCGATCTCCTGGGTGCTTGGCTTCAAAAAGAAATAAGAAAACGTCCACTGACGCTGGCAGCCCCAAGTGGTCGCACATTATTTGGAAAGCCCGTACGAACGCCCAGCTGTTGTGATGGAGCTGGGCGGCGGCAATGTCGAGCTCGGTGAGAAGCTCCCTTTCAAAGCGAGTGAAGGGAAACCTAAGTTTCACCTTCTTGAACAGAGTGGTATATATGAGGCAGAACAACCCGCCGGTGTTCCCCTTGTCATCAACGCACACCGGCATATCGGGAGAGCAAGGTAGCACCGTCATCTTTTCGTCGTGCTCCTTATGGAATGATTGGTGAGGCTCGTCCCCTTTCTTCAATCGCAGAACTGCCCCAACAGAGTTTACAGAAGATGTTTCCCTCAACAAAGTCAAGGTGGCCCATGGGTACATTTTTTTGAAGTCTGGGGAGGGAACAGAGGCTCCTCCGGCGACAGGGGGAGTGGCCTGAGCCAAGTTGGGGCGAGAGGGTGCAGGCCTCTCAGCCTGAGAAGACGAAGCACCACGTGCTCGCGGTGGGTCGTGTGCTTGTGAGGAGGGGTTTCGTGATGAAGGAGGAGGATTTGGGGTGATCTTTGAGCGAGTCATTGCGGAAGCTGCAGAGGAAAAAGAAAAGGAAAAATGATCAGGGTTCGCGGAGGCTGACTCGATCATGAAAGAAGGGTGAAGAACGAACGAACGTAGGTTCGTTGTGACGTTGACGGAGCCCTAAGTTACGAGAAAGGAGAAATGGAAAAAACAACCCACAACGTATGCACCAGACAGTTAAAGGATGATGCGAATCGGTTAAAATGCAGGAAAAACCAGCAGAAGAAGGAAAGGAAGTACCTTTTTATGATCGGAAGAGTGATGAAGGAAGTTGGTGATTCGGGAAGTTGGGGAACGTTGAGAGCTTTTTTGCAGAAGAGAGTTGGAGTGTCTGAGAATACGAAGAAAGTGATGGAACAGTGGAGCGAAATGGGTTTAAGGGTTTTTCGAAATGGGTTTGGGAAGCGCAAACGTTAACTGAAGGTAACCGTTGATGAAGCCACGTGTCGAGCGATGGGAGGAGTGTTTGGTGGAGCGTCAGAGGAGCAGAAAGTACAACCGCTTGGAATTCTGCGCCAGTGCCACGTAGATCGGTATTGACGTGACTCTTTTAGTCTTTTCGCTGGACAAGTCTTCGCTTAAGACTGGGGGGCTTGTGTACCGCCCTGGTAGTCGGAAGTGATGACGTGGCATCAAGCTACAGTATAGGCGTGTTGACGAGAATGGCAGAAGGGAAGGAAGTCGGGGGACTCGTGTAGTCGCCAGTTATTGAGTTGGCGTGCTCCGATCTCCAGCATACCAGAACCGGCGATCACCGGGTTAAAGATGAAGTCGCCAGATGTAAACTCAGGTGACCAAGTGATTGGAGATCGCCGGAGCAAGCACATCGCCGAAGATGAAGGTGGTGCAGATTATGAAGGCGGCCGGCGAGACCACAGGGAAGGTGTACGAAGGCACCCTAACTCGCCAGTTCTAGTAGAGATCGCGCTCCCAAGTTAGCTATGCACTGGGCAGCACCATGCATAAGTAACTTAGCCAAAGGAGAGTCAGAAGCAGCGCCCAAGTCAAGGAGGCTCCAGATGATGGCACGTGTACGACTGGATGCGAGCCACGTGTCCAGGTGCGTAACTGCCAGGAGAGAGAAAGTGACCAGGTATAAAAGGCTTTCCCAACGAACTTCTGAGGTACGCACGTTCAGATTGTCTTCTTTACGCTTGCGAGTTCTTGAGCATACTGTGAGAGAGAACATTGCACGGTTCCTTGAGAGTTCTTGAGTGTTTGCTCTTGAAGTATTTGGTGGTTCAGTCACTGACTTGGGCGTTGGAGTGCGATCGGCCGCAGCGGCGCCGCTCTGTTCTTTTGCAGGTTCTTGAGGTGGATCGTGACGAAGGACGGAGTTTGAAGCGGTGCGCACGTCGATCCAAGTTTGACGAGGCAAGTTCCAATGTTCTGGTCAACAGGCAGGATCACAATATCTTACCTTACACTACAAAAATAATCATGTAGATCCATGCCGGAACGCAAACTGGACCTCCAAGGTTTTCTTCTTCCTTGTCTTTTTCGTTACCTAATAAATTTAAATACTTGACATCTTGGACAAAGAAGTTTTTGGATGAAATTCAAACACCTTCTAAAGGTTCTCACCTTCTAAGAGGATTTTCATCAACAAGTCCTTTCATCCCCAAATATTCTTTTCAAACATGGCTTGTATCTAGAACTTTCCCATTTGAACTGCCTAAGCTTAAGGAACATAAGTTTACTTCACATACCACACCTCGCAATATCTTATATGTGAATAAGCTGACTATTTTTTTTGTAGAATTTCTAAATTCGAGGTCAAATTCTCTCCAACTTTGGGGGCATGATACAATCCAAGTAGCCAAGAAGATGACCAAGGAGTCAAGAGACAATTCACACTGTGAGCAGTCATCTCAACAATCAAGTCAAGGCCCCACCAAATATTAGACGAACCTCATTAGAAGAAGAACTTGGCATAGGCCATAACATGTTTGTAAATAATTTGGGCTCACTTTGTCCAAATAGAAAAAATAGACTAGAGTAGGTTCACATAACATAAAAGGGAGGGTACTTAGTGAAATGGGCTTGTACCAAACCCATTTTTTGAAGACGAGTTACCTAGAATTAAGGTTTTTAACCTACTTTCTAGAAGCTATGCCTCAAGGTGCGGTTTGACCATGGTCAACACCCTAGGCAGCCCCTCTCCCTTGCCATTTCTACCCTTCACCCATCTTGCCTACCAAGGCACCCCTTTCTATAAATAGGGTGTCTTGCCTCATGTATTTTCAACTTGATTTTGAATAGTAAAGAAACTCTGCAAGTGTGATTTTGTGAGACTTGTGATCTCTCATGTTGGGTGGGTAATATCTCAAGTGGCGGCTCTTGCATCACTCATCTTGGAATCCCTGTACTCCAAGTGGCGTGACTTCATTTCTTCCATAAGCTCTCTTCATCCCTTTCTTTTGTTATTTTTATTCACACCATCCTCAATTCCATATCCATCTTCTTCCACTCTTTCATCTGTTCTTTACTTTGTTCTTCTTTTTTATTGTTCCTTGTCTATATTTCTGCTGCATCATTCATCACCTTATATTAGTCTTTTCTCTTTGCCCTTCTGAAGTGAACCTTCACACTTCCTTAAGCACTTGGTTAAGTTCGTGTCCAGTGGAAATCTTCTTAGGGTTCTCACCATAATTACTAAAATGTGCAATCTCAAACAAGAGCAACCAATAAAAATGTGCAATCTTAAAATCAACTCACATCAAGGTTCACTTCAGAAGGGCAAAGAGAAAAACACAAGAATAAGGTGATTATGATGCAAGTGGCGGAATTTAAGAACAACGGAAGTAAAGGATGAATGGAGATGACCAAAAGGAAATGACACAAACAGGAACATAAAGAAAAATGTAAATGGAAAAATGGAAAGGAATGGAAAAGATGAGATGAAGAAAGCTTATGGAGATTGGGAAAGATGAACACACCACTTGGAGGGTGGGAAACTCCAGGATAAGTGAGGAAGAGCCGCCACTTGAAATGCTCACACACTCAAGATAAGACCCCAATTCATTTAGGAGACAAAGCTCATTAATCAGTCAAGTAGAGTTTCTTTACTATATTCAAATCTAGGTGAAAATACATGAGGCAAGACACCCTATTTATAGGAATGGATGCCTTGGTGGGCAAGATGGGTGAAGGGTAGAAATGGCAAGGGAGAGGGGCTGCCTTGGGTGTTGACCATGGTCAAAACTGCACCTTTAGGCATAGCTTCTAGAAGGTAGGTTAAAAACCTTAATTTTAGGTAACTTGTCTTGAAAAAATGGGTTTGGTACAAGCCCATTTCACTAAGTACCCTCCCTTTTATGCTATGTGAACCTACTCTAGCCTATTTTGCTATTTGGACCCCAAAAGTGAGCCCAAATTATTTACAAACATGATTTTGTCTTTTAAGAAGACCAGAAGAAAGAACAGTTGATGTTCTAGTCTATGCCAAGTTCGTCTGATATTTGGTGGGGCCTTGACTTAATTACTGAGATGACTGCTCACAATGTGAATTGTCTCTTGAGTCCTTGGTCATCTTTTTTACTACTTGGATTGTATCAAAATACCCCACAACCAAATACTCAACAGAATCAAATGCAAGATAATGATGATGAGCAACAAAATTCACCTCGTCAAGATTATAATAATTATTAGCTTTCTTAAAAACTTTGTAATGACTTTAATTTCATTTTATTAGATGCTTTTTTAATGAAATACATTTGGATATTTTGAATATTTGGAAATAGTATTGTATTCTATCATGTTTTTCAACTTATGGGCAGGTCTGAATATTGATGAATATTTTTCTTGAATGAATTCTATTGAAAACATGAATGACTATTGGTATATGCAGGTGTGGAACTGATTTGCAATGCTTTCAAATATTAAAAAAAGGAATTACACTTACATACGAATTTATCTGTATGTAAACCTGCACATACTTACAAACGGATAATTACATACAGATCTCAAATTCGTATGTAACAGTTACCTACGACACTTTTACATACGAATTTATGTCCGTATGTAACTATGTTTTACATATGGATTTAGTGTCTTACATACGGATTTGAGCTGTGTGTAATTCTAAATTTTCTTGTAGTGTTATAACCCAATATTGCTCAACACTCAATTTACGTCAGCTAAAGTAATAAAATTATGTTATTCAATTCCTATTTTTTGTTGTTTGACATGCTTTGTCAATTAGATTGCTTTTTTCTCTTATTTATTGTTATTTATTGCAGTTTTTGTTTTCAAAAACTTTATGTAATAGGTATAGAATTAAAATAGTTAATCAGTTGTTTATTTTCAATTTCTTGATTAAAAAATATAATAAGCTTTAAAGTAAAAATGGAACTTAAACAATAATATTTATAACTTACACATATAATTATATGACTATATATTTTATTTTGGTTTTTTTTATTTTACTTCTACAATAATTTAAATCTTACGTGAATTATTATTGTTTCATCTAATTTTTACTTATACTTTTTATTTATTATGGTATCTAATTTTTAATTTTATTTTTTATTTATAAATATCCGTGCACGGCTACTGGCTAGTATTTCTTCAATGGAATTTGTTTTTGGCTTGATAATAAAATTACTAGACTTTAATATATTATTGGACGTAATATAATTATATAAATATATACAAAAAAAACGGAACAATCTAATTGAATTCAAATATCTTTTATGAAATAGTTGTTTAAGAAAATATCAACAAACCGAACTTTATTAGCCAAATTGGATCCAAGCACAACTCTTAATAGGTTCTTTCATTTAATTCACAAACATTGGAATAAACCAAATCAACGCAAACAATTATGGTATACGAAAACAACCCAGATCATTTTATTTATTATATTAGTAATTATTTGGAGGTGTAGTGCATGCGGGTGATTGAAACATGAAATTCATTATATATAGTTGTACAGTAAGAAATGATCGACCATGTTCTTAGGCTAGTGCAGGCCGTACCATGAGTTGTTCTGAAGATCTTCAATTAGTTTGTTATCCAGTTGAAGAGCTCTGGCGAGAACCTCAACAGAAATAGGTGGATTAGCTTTAAACAAAGCTTTTCCAATTGTGATAGTTCCAGGATTTTGACTGCTAAGACCAGCAATAGCAACAGCATTGCCATATCCGACGTTGAGTTGGAAGTGAATGAGACCAATTGGGAAGACAAAGACATCACCCTTGTTCAGAACTTTGGTGAAAAGCCGATTTTGATTTTGATTGGAGGTCACAAATCCAACATAAAGAGTCCCCTCCAGAACTATAAGGATCTCTGAAGCCCGAGGGTGAGTGTGGGGAGCGTTTAAACCCTTTGGTGCAAAATCTATGCGAGCCAAAGATATGCCCAGCGTGTTTAGTCCAGCTAGTTGATCAACAGCCACAGCAGTCACCTCAGCACTCAACGGGTTGTCGGTGTTCCCAGGTTCCACATGTAAGAAAAAATCTTCAGCTTTCACAACCCCAGGATCTTTGCAAAATTTTCCATTCACAAATACTACAAATTACAAAGCGATGGTTAGTATAATTCTTACAAAGATCTATCTATCTATTTGTGTGTGTGTATATATATGTATTTGAAGAATATTTCTACGTACCACCATCGCGTTCCTTGGCTGCCACACAAAAGTCTTGCAGAGGACTAGGATCGTAGGCAGAGACAACTGAGGATGTGAAAGCCAAGAGAGCAACAAGCAAGTACGCAGCTTTCATTTTTCTCCTCTCCGTATACTCAAATGATTCTGCTATGTAATGTTGTGAGAAGTGAATTTTGATTCATTAGAAGCTTGGTATTTATAAGGATGAAGCATTAATTAGTTTACAGATTATATTTACACCGTAATCTATTTTTTATTTAGTGACGAACCATTCCTTAACAACTACATGTGTGCTTGATCAAAGAGTAGACTAAGGAGATGCCCAAAAGGAAAACGCAAGTGTTTCGGTATTACCTAATCACCTGACTTTGCTTGTTATACTTGTTCCAGTAATATTATTTTATGAGGGGATGATCGTTAGCTATATCGAAGTTGAGTTTAGACTTTGTCTCAATATGTCACATTGATGACGATAGTTTAAATGGGTTGAATACGGAAAATTTTGTGAGGGACTGGGTCACAATTATCAATGAATGTATATTTACGACGGTTAAACCTGGAGACCATTTCTGATGCCCCTCCCTCTCAACAAAATTCAGAAAATGACTAATAAAGTATTTCAATGACAGAAGAGTGTTTGAAGATATAATATGAACCATAATTTATCAAATGTTAAGAGATATAGTTTGACTTTTAAGCGTTTGGTGCAATTGCTTCGACGACTTAATGCTTGATTTAAATAATTCCTAGTGAAGGAAAATGCGTATAATATAGTGAGACTCGACGACATGCACTAAAACCTAATACTTTTTTTATTCGGCAAACGGAAATAGTTTTAGTATGTAGGATGTGAAGACATCTTATTTTATGAACGAGTCATGGATTTAGAATCTAAGATAGGATGAATGTGATAATATTTGAAGGAGGAACTTTTCGCAATGCCTCAACACTTCATCCACTAGGCATTGTTCATCCTTTGTTTTCTGTTATATTATATTTGTTTTCAGTAAACTTAAGTTAAAGAACTTTAAACTATTTCATTTCTTCAAATAATTAGTATGTTATAGTTTGTCTTTCATTAGCATTTTTAGAGACCGTCTTCAACATTGATTATTTGAGAAACTTTTAATATTTTACAAGTTTTCCACATCTGTTGTTAATGGATGTTGAAAATAACTTTCTAATACCAATTATACAAAAAAATACTTGTTCAAATAATGAGAAGATTCAACTTTACATAAATTTTAAGTTTCGTATGTTAAATGTTTCCTATGCTTATATGAATATCATCATTTAGTATCCCTAGGTAGTTCAAAATTCATGACAATAGGAAACATCGAGTTTAATTGATAGCTACACAGACATAAGATGGCAAGTAACAAAGATAATTCTCTCGGAGAGGACATAACAATAATTTTCACTAGGAAGGTAAAGTCACAAAATGAAATACAATGGTTTCATACTTCTAAAAAAAACAATTCAAACTCAAACCAAAAACTCTATTTCTCTTGTATAATTTTTGGTTTTGTTCAATGATGATCTCTTTGAAACTTTGGTCATTATATAGGCTTCAAAAATATTGTTACTTAGTTTGATTTTTTGTCAATATTGTTACTTAGTTTAATCTTCATCGATGATATCTCTTGATAACATGCTCGTAAATTCTTTTATATTGATATGGTTTGATATTGTGTCAGATTGGAAATCTAAAGCTACTTGGGGGCCATCAAAACATGCATAATTGGAGGTGTGTTTTTCTCTATACAATTAATGATTACTCAATGTTGACATGATCATTCATGATGAAAAAAAAAATCAAAGTTCCCCAAGAAATTTAAGCATTGTACACTTCTACTCCTAAAGCATCCTAAAGCAAACTAGGAAGATAGTCAAGTTTTTAAGCATTGACATTAGTTTGGAATTATGCTCTAAGAAGTTTGAAAACTTCTATTTTTCATACTCCACAACAAAATGAAGTTGTTTAGAGGATGAATATAACCTTCTCTGAAAGAATAAGGAGCATGTTGTCACATTTTAGTTTAGATAGACTCTATTAGACTCTATCCAGTCCACCCACTACATTTGAAAGCATTACTCCGATTGAGGTATGCCCCAGAAAGCTAGCAGAGTGCACAAGGTTGAAGATCTTTATTTGTCCAGCCTACTATCACTTAGATGATTGTAACCATGAACCAAGTAATTGTTTGTGTTCTATGAGAATGGAGTGAAGGTGACGAATTTTGATAGAGGACCATAAACATAAGGAAAGCCACCACAATATAAGGTTGAAAGTAGAGAATCCAAGGCACAACAAATATTCATCTTTGAAACTTTGTACCAAGATATGTAAAATTATACTAGGGTTTTTCTTTATCTTTGACCTTGAATTTTGGGTCACAACTTAGAATAGAATGAAAACCCTAAACCTTGAAAGCTAGAGGCACCATGGATAGTTTTAGAAATCATAACTTGCATGGCAAGCTAGGGTTTGTAGAAGCTTGGGCAACGAGGCTTAAACCCTAACCCTAGCTTGTCATGTAAGTTAGGGTTTTGGTAGCTTCTTCAACATGCCACCTTCCCTCTTCCAAGCTTATAAATAAGAGCCTCTAGATATGTAAAATTCAGACTTGCATGTTCTTCCTCAATTGTGTTGTTCTTTGATGTATTTCATCTTTAAGTCTTTTTCACTTATTGAAATTTAGTTTAAATGGTTAAAAGTGCATAATCTCTCTTGAACCATCCAAAGCAGTCACAGTTAGGCTTATCCTTGCATGCATGGTTTGATATAAATTTGTTTTTTCAGTTTTCTTACATTTTAATCAGTTAAACTTGCTTATTGTACTGGACAAGAGTGCTCGGGACCTCGGTCCAGGTATTTAGGGGAGGTCAACTCGGTGTTTGGGTTCAAGAGGTGGGTCGTGAGCTCGACCTAGATTTGGTCAACCCAGAAAAGGTAGTTAAGATAAATGATAAAGAAATATTCTATATGTTATCATATTATTCTGAAGATGAAAGATATAATTATTATTGTTTAAATTTGTTATCATATTATTCTGAAGATAAAGAGATATTTTATCTCTTGTGATAATATGCAAGTTAGTTATATATTAAATAATACATATTAGTTACATATTAATTAATAGTTGTTATATATTAATATTTTTGTTATATATTAAAATAAGGTTATTAGCAGAATATGTTTTTATCCTAACAGATAAGTGTGTGTGGTTGTTAAGATACGTAAATACATGCATACAATGGTTAGTTGAAAAGGTAAATTTGCTAAGTAAGAGAAGCATCGTGAGTAAGGGTGCTCATGTATAACAAAATATTTTCCTGCTGTTAGTACCTGAAGTGGTGCCCCATTAGCAGGTGGTTTTCTGTTATTATTCTATGTTTTCAGTAGAGATAGAATTCTCATGAGAGAAAGTTGTTACAAGAGTAGTTATAAAAGGGGATTGAGTCCCCCAGTAAAGGTACGTTGTTTCTGAGCCTGAAACTGAATACTTATTTGATTTTAGCAAGCTCTCACTGACTTGATTGTCGAAGTGTGATCAATATATAGAGCCCCCTCTCTCTCAACAGAGCGATGTTCCAGTGCACCAGGAGGAGACAGACTAGAAGCGGATAAAACTTTGTCACCCAGTCAACCCAAGATCAACCGGGGAGAACATTTGGCACCCACCATGGGACCCGATAAAACTTTATCCCATCCACAGTTGTGATTGAGCCTTCTGACGTGATGAAGAACACGAGGCAAGTACCCCTGGGATCTGAAGGAAACGATGATTCCGCTTTACAACAATTCATGGATGCCATGAGAGTCTTCATTGAGAGGAACGAAAAAGTGTCGAAGAGAACAAGAGTGGATTTAGGAAGAAGCCAAGGCTGAGCAAGTGAGGCTACGAGCGGAAGCCCAAGCTGAGCAAGAGCTCCTGTAGGAACGTTTGATTGCAGAAACTTGAGACCTCCCGATTAGCTATGGAGGAGCACGCGCAAACCAATGAGGAGTTGCGGAAGAGTTTGCAACGATGTGACCAAGTTCCACTAGGGAGCGAGCTATGAATTTGTCATTGAGAGACAATCCCTAGCCATTCTCACCAGAAATAATAGTTGAGGCCATACGATGGGTGTTTGGTCAGTTTCACGGGAGATCAGGTAGAAGTACGAGGGTACATTGAGTTGAGGACAACCTTCGTTGATGAAAACGCGACCAGAACCATCGCCATCAGCCACAACAGCTCATATGAAGATGAGACCGCGTTCTATTGAGGGAGGAATAATCACCATAAAAGCTTATCAGAAGACGACAAGAAAGTGCTACAAAGGAGAACGTTGTCGACGTGCTCGGAATGGAGCGTATAGGTTGGAGACCCTAGAGCGGGGAACCATTCTTCGAACGTGGAACGTGGCGAATCTTAAGTTTTACTTTAGTTAAGGTATTTAGCTTTAATGCTTTCCTTTTGAATAATAATGTTGTTTTAGGTGACGCTCTTCTTCCCTCGAAGGGGCTTTTTAATAAGGTTATCTAGTGATAAATTTGTTCTTCAAAGGTGGTGCATGAGATTCGTTTATTAGTTAGCACAAGGTAAGGCGACCTGTCTCGGTGAGATTATCCAAGCAGGCGCTCTGTGTGCGAGCACAAGGTAAGACGACCTGTCTCGGTGAGACTATCCAAGCAGGCGCTCTGTGTATGATTTTTTTATTCATGATCAGGTAAGGCGACCTGTCTCGGTGAGATTATCCGAGCAGGCGCTCTGTGTGTGAGCACAAGATAAAACGACCTATCTTGGTAAGATTTCGAGTAGGCGCCCTGTGTATGTATTGACAGATAAGACGATCTGTCTCGGTAGGATTCTGAGTAGGCGCCATGTGTATCTATTGACAGGTAAGACGACCTGCCTCAGTAAGATTTCGAGTAGACGCGCGACGTGCAAATTGATTATTTGTTGTTAGGTAAGATGACCTTTCTCGGTAAGATGATTTGAGTAGGCGCCCTACGTGTAAATTGATTTTTTGTTGTCAGGTAAGACAACTTTTCTCGGTAAGACAATATGAGTAGGGGCCCTATGTGTAAAATGATTATCCATTTTCAGGTAAGACGACCTTTCTTGGTAAGACTATCTGAGTAGGCTCCCTGTGTGTAAATTGATTATCCATTGTCAAGTAAGACGACCTGTCTCGGTAAGATTATCTGAGTAGGCGCCCTATGTGTAAATTGATTATCTGTTGTCAGGTAAGGCGACCTATCTCGGTAAAGATGATTCGAGTAGGTGCCCTGTGTGTAAATCGATTATCTATTGGCAGGTAAGATGACCTAGCCCAGTGTCAAGCATGACCACCCGAGTTCGGGCGCTCTACATTTTAATTTGATATGGTTAAGTTGTTTGATTTGAGGCAAGGTAAGATGACCTAACTCAGTGTAAGAATGAGTTATAGGGGCTTTGCAAGAAGATGTCATGGTTAAGTTTGTCTCAGTGCATGGTAAGTCGGGATATCTCGGTGAATGGTCAAACGCCATGATACTAGTAGAAATACAAGAAAACTCTCCTCGGTTCCAAAGCTGCGTTGTTGAGGAATCTAACGAGGGAAGGAAGGTGAAACTGGACTTGTTAGATGAGGTGCGTGAACATAGTCGTATTAACTCAGAGGCTTTAAAGAGAAGGGTGAATCTGAGGCAAAAGACCAAGACGAGACCTTGGCAGTTCAAGGTTGTCGACTTGGTGATGCAAAAGGCCCATCCCTACTAGTTAGAAAACAAGTTATCTCAAAAGTGGGTTGGCCCGTTTCGCGTAGTCGAGGTGCTCGGGAATGGATCGTATAGGCTGGAAACCCAGGAGAGGGGAGTCATTCCTCGAACGTGGAACGTGACAAAATTCAAATTTTACTTTAGTTAAGATATTTTGTTTTAATGCTTTCTTTTTTAACAATGTGATGATTAAGGTGATGCTCTTTTTCCCTTGAAGGGGTTTTTTAACGAGCTCATCCAGTGAAAGTTTGTTCTTGAAAGATGGTGCATTAGATTTGTTGATTTATTTGAGTTAGCACACGATAACTTGACCTGGCTCGGTGTTAGTATGACTACCCGAGTATAGGCGCCCTGATGGAAGAGTGCCTTCATCCGTTGAGGTTTCTTTGGTGGATTGGCGGAAGCTTCATGGATTGTAGCGGACAAGGAGCTCACTTAGAGCTTGAGGATTCCTTGAAGGTGAAGGATAGGTATGGAGAGTGATAGGTGAGGCCTAATCACTTGGTCTAGTGGAAAATAGAAGATCAAACGTGTATCCTAGGGAGGGTAGAAGACAAGAGTGTAATTGGCACAAATTTGGCAGCAATTCACTCATTGATTAATCTTGATATTACATGAGCCAAACCCTCTTATTTATAGTGCTTAGAGGGCTGAAAATTCAAAAGAAAGTGGAGGGAAATTCAAATGAACTTCCATCCAAAAGTGGCGCCTAATTGAGCACATGGGAGGGGTGTGACTAGTGTTGCATGCTCACCCCCTCTATGGGCTTTCTAAACCGGGCTTGGTTAATTTAGAGGTTTTAGAAACCCTAAATTAACCTAGGTTGGTGTTTTAGGTGCCAAAATTAATTCTAAGAAAAATTACAAATAAAGTTCCTATGTTAATTTTGACAAGAAATTAAATTCTACTCTACACTAGAGTATATGGCATTTTGAACATGTATAATAAGGTTTCTCTGCCATCAGTAGCAACATTCCAATCTTCTTGGCCATAGCTCTAGTGGTTGGCCCAAATCTACTCTTTGGTGGGCTTTCATTGGGGCTTGTGCTTGGGCCTCTTCCATCATCCTCTCCCTCTTGAAAAGGATTTGTCCTCAAATCCAATGCTTCTTCTTCTTCATTATTACCTACAAAAGGAGTTAAATCAATGACATTAAAAGTATCTTGTACTCCATACTCTGTAGGTAAATCAAGTTTATATGCATTGTTATTTATTCTTTTGAGGATTTGAAAAGGTCCATCACCTCGGGGACTAAGTTAGGACTTTCTCTTAGTTGGAAACCTATATTTCTAAGATGAAGCCAAACTAGGTCTCCTTCCTCAAAAAATATTTCTCTATTCCCCTTATTGCTATGTTTTATATATTTCTCTGTTTGCTGTTGTATTTGTTCTTTAACCCTCTCATGCATTTTCTTAACAAATTCAGCTTTTGTAGCTCATTCCTTATTCAGAAAGGTGTGTGGATTAGGAAGTGGCAACAAATCTAAAGGAGTAAGAGAATTAAATCCATATACAACTTCAAATGGAGAAATATTAGTAGTCTTATGAACTACCCTATTGTATGCAAACTCAATATGAGGAAGGTACTCATCCCAAGATCTATGCCTACCCATTATGACCGCCCTAAGCATAGTAGAAAGAGATCGATTTACTACTTCCGTTTGGCCATCTATTTAAGGATGGCAAGATGTTGAAAATTGTAGTTTAGTTCCAAGCTTTTCCCAAAGGGTTCTCCAAAAATGACTTATGAACTTTGGATCTCTATCCGAAACTATGCTTCTAGGTAACCCATGAAGTCTTACAACTTCCCTAAAGAAGAGTTTATAAATATTATGAGAATCATCCACCTTGTGGTAGGGATTAAAATGTGCCATTTTACTAAATTGATCCACAACCAAAAAAATGGAATCAAAACCTCTTGCAGTCCTAGGAAGTTCTAGAATAAAATTCATGTTAATGTCTTCCCATGGAGCACTTGCAAAAGGTAAAGGAGTATAAAGTACATGGGACATTGTTTTAGACTTAGCTTTTAAACATGATATGCATCTAAAATAATGTCTTTGGACGTCTCTTCTCATATGCGGCCAAAAGTATTTTCCTTTTAAAAGCTCTATAGTCTTATCAACTCCAAAATGGCCCATGAAACCTCATTCATGAGATTCTTTTACAAGAAGTTTTCTATGTGTTCCTTGAGGTATACAAAGTTTTCCTTCTTTAAAAAGATACCCCTCAGACACATAAAATCCTCATTGCGCTCTATGTTCACATTTAGCAAAGATGGATGCAAAATCATGATCTTCTTTGTAAAGTTCAATTATGTTTTCAAATCCAAGAATTTGGGCTCCAAGTTTTGAAAATAGAGCATGCCTCCTTGAGAGAGCATCGACCACAATGTTTGTACTACCCTTATTGTATTTGATAACATAAGGAAATTGTTCAAGAAATTTCATCCATTTTGCATGTCGTTTGTTCAACTTATGTTGACCTTTGAAATATTTTAAAGACTTATGATCACTATGAATGACAAATTCCTTAGAAACTAGATAGTACTCCCAAGTCTTTAAGGCCCTCACAAGTGCATAGAGCTCTTTATCATAGGTGGGGTAGCTGAGGGTGTTTCCATGAAGTTTTTCACTAAAATAAGCAATTGGATGTCCACCTTGCAACAACACGACACTTATGCCTACTCCCGATGCATCACACTTTAGCTCAAAAGTTTTTGCAAAATTTGTTAAGGCTAGAATGGGTGCATTAGTGAGTTGAGCTTTTAGCCTCTTGAAGGCTTGACCTTGCTTCTCGGTCCAACTAAATGGAGCGTCTTTCTTCACTAACTCGTTGAGCGGTGAAGCTAGACTTGAGAAGTTAGGCACAAATCTTCTATAAAAGCTTGCTAGACCATGAAAACTCCTAACATCTCCTACATTTTGTGGTGTTGGCCTTTCTTGGATGGCTTTAATTTTCTTGGGAGCAACATGTACCCCATTTTTGTTAACTATAAAACCCAAAAACACTACGCTATCAACACAAAAGGTACATTTATCAAGATTAGCAAACAAACAATTAACTCTAGAAGCAGAACTTTAATCGGTTAAAATAGCGATTTAACCGGTTGTTTATGACAGCGGAAAATACAAACAGATATAGAGAGAAAGGATAGAGAGAATTACACACACAGATTATACTTGTTCACTCTATCACAGAGCTACATCCAGTCCTCAGTGAAAGCATTGAGTTTTCACTATGCAACCAATCACAGATTACACAAACACCACACACAAAGAGGTGACTTTGAATCCCACAAAGCCTACTCACCCTCCTTGCACACAACACACACCTCAAGCCAGAATCACACTGACTTTACAGGATTTCACACAGTTATATAGAATGTTATATGAACAATTACAAGAACTTGAACAGGATTAGAAAACACCTGGTAAAACACAATACACCAGCACCCTATAGATCAATTCTTCTTTTCACCACAACAAAGCACAAAGCAATGTTGCTAAAAACTTGATAGAAACCTTTTCACAAACAGTTTTGTAATCTCTCAAATCAATCTCAACTCAGAGTATCAAAATCTTTTGTTTCATCAATCTTTAAACGTTTGAATCAAAAACATATTTATAATACTTGAAATGCTAACGTTGAAGCAAATCTAAACAACCAAATTAGTTAAAACAAATTTTCAAAAAGCTTTTACAAGGACATACATTTAATCAGTTAAAACCACAATTTAACCGGTTGAATGCTCTTGTCAGTTATAAAACAGTTTCAAAACCTTCTTTGCCAGCTAAGTTACAAACCACCGATTATTTCGAAACTTTAATCGGTTGTTTTTCCCTTTGCATGGAAAAACATTTTAATCTTTAAAACTGATTGAAATGAGCTTTGTCTGAGATTCAAAACTGATCTTTACAAAGATTCTAAACCCCAAACCAAAACTTAAACCTAAAACATCACACAACTTCAGGCTTCTTTTGAATTTGACACATCAAAGCTTCTCATCTTCAACAATCTCCCCCTATTTGATGGAGACAAATCCCTGGGATGCTTTTAGAATATTCTTTGTTTAGAATCTGTTGAATCCTGCACACTGAACAAACACATAATAGTCTAGTCCAAACAGATATGCACTTTATGTCAGTTTTCAAAACTAGCAAAACCTGCATAAGAACAATCGGTTATAATACAGAGATAACCAGTTGAAATTTTGCTGAAAATCAAAACCAAAATAAAACAGCAGAACATTACAGCTTCCCCTATTTGTCTCATCAAATAGACAAAAGAAAATAAAATATAACTAGGATAAAGCATGCATATCAAGAATTCCCAATTCATTTCGTAAAGAGTAGAACCTATCCTTGGATAAAGGCTTGGTGAAGATATTAGCCAGTTGTCTTTCTATGGAAACGAATTTGATCTCACAGTCTCCATTGGCTATATGATCACGGATGAAATGGTTTCTTATTTCAATGTACTTGGTCCTCGAGTTTTGAATATGATTCTTTGTCAAGTTAGTGGCACTCGTATTGTCACATAGAAGAGGAACTTTACTCATCTTTACTCCAAAATCTTCAAGTTGTTGTTTGATCCATAGAATCTACGCATAATAGCTACCAACTGCTATATATTCAGCTTCAATAGTGGATAAGGCTACACACGCTTGTTTCTTACTATGCCATGAAATGAGGCTTGAACCAAGCAAGTGGCATGTTCCACTTGTACTCTTCCTATCTAATTTGCAACCTGCAAAATCCGAATCGGAATGACCTAGTAAATGTATAGGAGAAAGAGAGGGATACCATAAGCCCATTAATATTGTGCCTTTAAGATATTTTAGGATCCTCTTTGCATCCTTGAGATGTGATTCCTTGGGGCAAGACTGAAATCTAGCACATAGACACACAACAAATATGATGTTTGGTCTGCTTGCAGTTAGATAAAGAAGTGAACCTATTAAACCCCTGTACATGGTTTGATTAACCTCTTGTCCAACTTCATCAGCTTCTAAGTAGCAGTTAGTTGACATTGGAGTTGCTGCTCCTTTGAAAGCTTCCATCTCAAACTTCTTAAGGATTTCTTTGCAATACATTGATTGGCATATGAATATTCCTTCTTTGGACTGCTTAACTTGTATGCCGAGAAAGAATGAGAGTTCTCCCATCATTGACATCTCGAACTCCCCCTGCATATCTTTGACAAAGTCCTCACTGTTGAATCAAGTGTGATCAAAAGCTTTGAAGAATCCAAATCCTAGCGTTTGATGGAAGGCTGAAGTTGCTTGGAGTTGCTGCTATGTTTTTAGAGTAGGATCTGGGTAGTTATCTTTGTAATCCACTCTTTGTTGAATCTAAAGCTTAAGTGTTTTCAAATCTTTTAATTTTAAAGTGTTTTTCAAACTAAGTGAAAAACAACCTGTTGTTTTGTCGAAACAACCAATTGTTTTACACTTAGGTGTTTTTGAAAAGGTTAAAAACTGTTTTGGTTGGTTGACTTGCTGTCAAACCAAAACAATTGATTGTTTCGTGAAATCAATCGATTGTTTGTTTGAAAATCTTAACATAATCTGTTTTGTTAGTTAAATGTGCTTTAAATGATTTTCAAACTGAATGCACTCCTGTTTTAAATGCTTTGACCAATATTTGAAAGCTATAAATAGTTTGTTAATGTTTTATAACAAACTAACAAACAAGGAAAGAGAAAAACAGATTTGAGTTTTTCAGAGATTGCTTTTAAGATTTGTGTTTTCACCTTTGAGCTTTGGTTTTTTCAAGAGAATGTAGAATAGGATTACATCTGTATTGATGTCAGTTCATTCTGTAACAAGTGTAATTCGTTCTGAATACTTTGTACATTCTGGTGTTGTAAAGCCAAAAAGGGTTGTGTGCTCTTGAGGTTGTCAAGATCAACATTCTTTGTGGGTGTGGTTAGCCAAAGGAAGCTTGTTTCTTGAGGGGATCAAGGTCACTTCTTTGGTGGTGTTTGTGTGTAATCTGTAATTGATTGCTTAGTGGATTGCCGAGTGGATTCTGGGGACTAGATGTAGCTCCTTGTTTAAGAGTGAACCAGTATAAACTGTTTCTGTATCTCTTTCTTCCCTTAAACTCATTTAAATTCAGTTGTTATTGTTTTACTGGTATAAACAACCGATTCTTTCGCAGAAACAACCGATTGTTTTTCTGGTGCTTTGCTGTTTTAAGCTTTGTTTCTTGGCTAATTGAATTCCTAATCTGGTTTCTTGCAAAGAATTTCATTCAAGCTTAAAACATTTTCGAAAACCCCCTTTAAACAATTCACCCCCTCTCTCGTTTAAGGCCATACATTCTAACAATTGGTATCAGAGCTTGGTACTTGAGAAATACTCAAGTTTGATCCTAAAATCTTTTTTCAATGGCTGAAAAACTACCTTTTGGAGAGGGTGCTTCAATCAACAGACCACCTCTATTCTGTGATTTGAATTATCAATTCTGGAAAGTTAGAATGAAAATCTTTGTTGAATCTCTTGACAAGGGAATTTGGGATGCAATTGAAAATGGCCCTTTTAATCCAAAATTTGAAAAAGATGGATCTTCCATTGAAAAACCTTGGTCTCAATGGACTGATTCTGAAAACAAGAAGGCCAAATTTGATTATATTGCTAAGAACATCATAACATTTGCCTTGAATTCAGATGAATTTTTCAGGATTTCTCAATGCTCATCGGTCAAGGAGATGTGGGACACTTTGGAGGTGACTCATGAAGGAACCAATGATGTGAAGAGAGCTAGAAAGCATACTCTAATTCATGAATATGAAATGTTTAGAATGCTTAAGGGTGAGTCAATCGCTGAAGTACAAAAGAGGTTCACCCACATCATCAACCACCTTATGATCCTTGGGAAAACCTTTGATAAAGAAGAACTAAACATCAATATCCTCAAGTGTCTTGATAGAACATGGCAACCTAAGGTGACAACAATTTCTGAATCAAAAGATTTGACATCCTTGACAACGGCTTTTTTGTTTGGTAAGCTTAGAGAACATGAGTTAGAAATGAAAAGACTCAATGTTCAAGAAAGTGAAGACAAGCATGTGAAAAGCATTGCCTTGAAAGCTGCCAAGCTCAAAAGCAAGCAAGAGTCAAGTGATGAAAGTGAAGAAGAAAACCTTAGTTTGTTGTCCAAAAAGTTTAGTAGATTCTTGAAAAGAAATCGCAACAAAGAAGCCAACAAAGAAAGGTATGGCAACAAGAAAACTAGTGATTTCAATTCTAACAATTATACTTGCTTTGGTTATGGTGAACAAGGGCACATAAAAGTTGATTGCCCAAACAAAGAAAGCAATGAAAAGAAATCAAGCTACAAAGAGAAAAAGGGAAAATCAAGAAGAGCATATATTGCTTGGGATTAAAATGAAGTTTCCTCATCAAGCTCCTCATCAAGTGAAGATGAAAAGGCAAACATATGCTTGATTGCAGAAGGAGAAGATGAGTCATTTAGCTCAAGCAATGTAAGTTCATGTGCTTCCCTAAGTGCTGAAAATTATAGTAAATTGCCTCAAGCTTTTCAAGAAACTCGTGAAGAAGCTAACCGATTGGTTCTCTCAAACAACCGATTGAAAGGGCTTAAAAACTGGATTGAAAAGAAGGTTAAGACATTCAAAGAAGAGATGGAAAAATCAAAAATTGATTTTGAAAAGCTTGAAAAACATTGCAAAAACTTGCCTCATGTGTGTGACTCTCTTGTTTGTGAAAATTCTGATAATCTTGAAAAGAAAGTTCATTATCTTGTTAAAACTGTCGATAAGCTTTCAAAGGGAAAATCCAACTTTGAGAGTGTCTTGGCATCTCAAAATTGTGTTTTTGGAAAAGCTGGATTAGGTTTTAATCCACAGAACAAGCAAGATAATTTTTCAAAGAAATTTTCAAAACAGCCAGTAAAACAAACTGATTGTTAAGTCGAAACAATCGGTTGTTACATGCTTTTATTGCATGAAAAGAGGCCATTCTGTTAGATTCTGCAAAATAAGGAAATATTTTGTTCCCAGAGGTTTTATGAAGTGGATTCCCAAAGGTTGTGAGGTTTCAAATGATAAAGATAAATCAAATGGACCCACATTTGTAAGGGGACCAAACCTTGTTGCTTAAATTCATTTTTATGCAGGGAATGTAGAAGAACATGAAGCTCTGAGTCATCTGATCAGGTTCTTGGAAGGAAAGGATTAAGACTGGAATTGAATTGAGGGTGTATACCAGTCCAAGCCTTTTCAAAAGTCAAAAGAAGCTTCTTGATCACAAACAATGACTCATTGAAGGGACTTCATAAAAGGATAAGACCTTCCTTAACTTTGCCTTTGCTTTTAATTACTAATTCATGTTTAATTTTTCTTTTTCAAATGAGCATTAATATCAGTCTTGACCTTTTCTCAGTCTATGCTTGAAATTGACAATCTGCCAACATGTTGCAAAAAAACAACCAATTGTTTCCTCGAAAAACCGATTGTTTCTTCTCTGACAACACTATGAAAGAATTGAATTAATTTCTCTATGCATTCTGTCTGTTGCAGATCTCAATAATGAAAGGATCTTGAGTCAATAAATGAGTCTTGAAAGCTTGATTGTGTTCTGGAGGAAGTTACAAGATGTCATAAAGGAATATATTCCATATCTTGGAAATTCAAGAGTCTTTATGTCTAGTCAAAGATCACATGTGTTAACCATGTGTTTTTCTGCCCTTTTCTGATGTTTTCTGTGCAGTTCTTGGACCTGTCTCTTATCTTGTAGATCGAAACCCACAATCACCAAAGGATCAAAGAAGATATCTGAGTTGCTATAAAAACAGTTGCAGCTGTTTTCTTTCACAAAAACAACCAATTAAGCCATCTCTTGCAACATCTTTTTTCTCTCTTTGTGTGTGAACCTTTGCCTCTTTTTTCTGTTGTCATGGAGTCCACTCCACCTACATCAAAGAGGATCAAAACAAGGGTTGTAAGGTCAGGAGTGAGGCTTGAGGACTGGTTTTCAGGGGATAATGAGCTCATTGAGAGATATCGCTTTGAGACAAGCAAGCACAAAAGTGATCAACAATCCAAAGGTTGTCTCCTTTGATTGGTTGAAAAGCCAAAAGCTGGACAAAGTTAGAAAGCTTCTCAAGGATCAGTTGTTAAGAAGCTTCTCAAGGATCAGTTGTTAAGAAGATTCTTGGAGATGAAGGTAAACATTTATCTAGATTTGATTCGGGTATTCTACATAAACCTAAAGTTTGAAGGAAACAACCTTGTTTCACATGTCAAGGTGTAGACATGGAGATTACCCATGATGTATGGGCTGTTGTAACTGGATTGAAATATGTTGGTCTTAGAATCAATAAAGGCAATCTTGGAGTTGTGAAAGATTTCAACAAGGTCCAATACTACAAAAGTTGCTTGAAGAATCAACAAGCACAAGTGAGAACTTGTTCTGTTGGAGGGTTAAAGTTAGATGAAAGGGTGTTAGCTCTCATTGTCACTTGGATCCTAACTCCAAGGGAGAGCAACCATTCTGTTTTAACAGAAGAAGATCTTGTTTATATCTACTGCATCATGAAGAAGATCAAGATCAACTGGATTCATATCATCAAAGAACATATGCAAAAATCCATGAGGTTAAGTGACTACCACTATCCCTATGCTGTTTTAATATCTAAATTCTTGCTCTATTTTGAAGTAAATCTTGAAGATGAATCCTCTGAGTTGGTCAAATCAACACAAGAAGTGAACAATGGTTCACTAAGCAAGATGGGATTCACCAAGATAAATGGAAGATGGGTGAGCAAAGATGGTGATCATGATGGTTCATCAAGTGCTGCAACTGCTGATTTTGATGAAGAAGATCAAGCTGTTGATATGAATATCCACACTGAAGAACAATCTGCAACTAATTTTGATGCTAGAACAAGTGCAGGACATCAAGGGGATGAGATTCCTTTTATGTCTTCTTTTGAAAGGTACATGGTGGATAGACTTGATGGCTTTGCTGAGAATCAAAGAAATCTCCATGATCTTTGTGTAACCAATTTCCAGAGCATTGACAACAGATTCCAGAGCATGGACACTCGTTTTATGACCCTGGATGAACAGATTGAAGTTGTTCAGAACCAGATCTTTGAGCTGCAATATGGCAAGGATGACTAAAGAAAAACAACTGGTTGAATGTTCAAAACAACCGATTGTTTTTGCTCTGTAACAGTTTAAGTGTTATTTCTTTTTTAAATTTTGTATTATCTGGAGCAATTTTTTTTATATCTTCTTTTAGTCTATTTGTGAAGACAAATAGGGGGAGATTTTATGTTGTGTTGTCTTTAAGTCTGCAAACTCTATCTGTTTAAGTGATTAATGTTTTTGCTGTTTGCTGCTGCTGATGATTTATGGTGTGCTGCCTTTTTGGCTGCTGTTTTGGTTAAGCAAAACACAAGAGTTATGTGTTGTTCTAACCTGCTGCCATAGATGTTGTATATTGGTTAAAGAATTTTTTGCAGGAACTACTTCAGATTCAAACAAGTCCAACACAAGCAACCAGGGATTTGACTTCATCAAATAGGGGGAGATTGTTGAATCAAGTGTGATCAAAAGCTTTGAAGAATCCAAATCCTTGGAGTTGCTGCTGTCTTTGTAATCCACTCTTTGTTGAATCTAAAGCTTAAGTGTATTCAAATCGTTTAAGTTTCAAGTGTTTTTCAAACTAAGTGAAAAACAACCTGTTGTTTTGTCGAAACAACCGATTGTTTTACACTTAGGTGTTTTTGAAAAGGTTCAAAAATGTTTTGGTTGGTTGACTTGCTGTCAAACCAAAACAATCGATTGTTTCGTGAAATCAATTAATTGTTTGTTTGAAAATCTTAACAGAATCTGTTTTGTTAGTTAAATGTGCTTTAAATGATTTTCAAACTGAATGCGCTCCTGTTTAAATGCTTTGACCAATATTTGAAAGCTATAAGTAGTTTGTTAATGGTTTATAACAAACTAACAAACAAGGAAAGAGAAAAACATATTTGAGTTTTTCAGAGATTGCTTTTAAGATTTGAGTTTTCACCTTTGAGCTTTGTTTTTTTCAAGAGAGTGGAATATGATTACATCTGTATTGATTTTAGTTCAGTCTGTAACAAGTGTATTTCGTTCTGAATACTTTGTACATTCTGGTGTTGTAAAGCCAAAAAGGGTTGTGTGCTCTTGAGGTTGTCAAGATCAACATTCTTGGTGGGTGTGCTAAGCCAAAGGATGTGTGTTTCTTGAGGGGATCAAGGTCACTTCTTTGGTGGTGTTTGTGTGTAATCTGTAATTGATTGCTTAGTGAATTGCCCAGTGGAATCTGGGGACTGGATGTTGCTCTTGGTTTAAGAGTGAACCAGTATAAACTGTTTATGTATCTCTTTCTTCTCTTAAACTCATTTTAATTTAGTTGTTATTGTTTTACTGGTATAAACAACCGATTCTTTTGCAGAAACATCCGATTGTTTTTCTGGTGCTTTACTGTTTTAAGCTTTGTTTCTTGGCTAACTGAATTCCTAATCTGGTATCTTGCAAAGAATTTCATTCTACCTTAAAAAGTTTTCGAAAACCCCCTTTAAACAATTCACCCGCCCTCTCTTTTAACGCCATACATTCTAACACTCACAAAGTTTCATATTAAACGAGCCAAATACAATACCATCTACGTATATTTGTACCAAAATAACATCAATTCCAGCCTTCTTAACAAACAAAGTCTTATCTACTCTACCTCTTTCATACTCATGAGATAAAAGAAAAAGACTTAGCCTTTCATACCATTGACGTGGAGCTTATTTGAGGCCATACAATGCCTTCTTGAGCTTGTAAACACACTCTGGATGTTTGTGATCTTCAAAGCCAGGTGGTTATGAGACATATATCTCCTCATTCATGATCCTATTGAGAAATGTAGTCTTCACATCCATCTGAAACAATTTAAAACCACTTATACAAGAAAAATCTAATAACAATCTTACTGCTTCCAACCTTGCAACAAGTGTGAAGGTTTCATCATAATCGATGCCTTCAACTTGATTGTATCATTTGGCCACTAGTATCACTTTGTTTCTTGTAATGACGCCCGAGTCATCAGATTTATTTTTGAAAACCCACTTGGTACCTATCACATTCATTGGATTGGTTCTCAGAACAAGAGTCCAAACTTCATTCCTTACAAACTGATTTAACTCTTCTTGCATAGCTGTTGTCCATAATTCATCCTTTAGAGCTTCACACACTAATTAAGGTTCAATATTTGAAACAAATGCAGAGTGATTGCAGAACTCTGCCACATGCCTTTTGGTTGAAACTCCTCTGTGGATTTGACCTATAATGTTGTCAATGGACAGATCCTTAGGAACCTTCCAGTCTTTTGGCAGATCTTCCTGCTGCAGATTTTCAATCAGTTGAATTGAGGATTCAATCGGTTGAATTTCTGTGTTGCTGTCAAGATTCTTTAAAAAGATGTTTTGATCATCCTCATCTGTATTGATCTTAGCTGCAGCTTGTTCACAATTGTTAGTCTCATAAAAAATAACATGAATGGATTCTTCAACAGTCATAAGCTTTTTATTGAAGACTCTATAAGCATGGCTATTAAGAGAGTAACCCAGAAATATACCTTTATCTGATTTAGCATCAAACATACCTAAGATTTCTTTGCCATTGTTAAGGACATAACACTTGCAACCAAAGACTTCTAGGTGGCTCACATTTGGCTTTCTCCCATTCAACAACTCATAAGGTGTTTTCTTCAGTATAGGTCGAATCAGCACACGATTCATCACGTAGCATGTAGTGCTCACAGCATTAGCCCAGAACCATTTTGGTAGACCAAAATCATTTAGAATTATCCTTGCAAGCTCCTCTAGGGACCTGTTCTTCCTTTCCACCACACCATTTTGTTGGGGTGTTCTTGGTGCAGAGAAGCTAATGAACTTTTCATTTTGAAACTCCCCTCCATGATCACTTCTTATTAATCCTATGTTGTTGCAGCATGTATTCTGAAGTTTCCTTGCAAGCTTCTTAAATTCTGAATATGCATCCTTCTTTGTATGTAGAAAGAATGTCCAAGTGTACCTGGAATAGTCATCTACAACATCAAGACCATATATATTTCCTCCAAGACTCATAGTCCTAGAAGGACCGAAAAGATCCATGTACAACAGTTTAAGGGTTTTGAAGTTGAAACACAGTTTTTCAAAGAAAAAGATTTTCTAGATTGTTTCCCCCTTTGACATGCTTCACACACATGTTCTTTTTCAAATTTGAGTTTGGGTAAGCCATAAACAAGTTCAGTTGATACAAGCTTATTTAGATGATTCATATGAATATGAGCAAACCTTCTATGCCACAAACATGATTCCTCATGCTTTGATAAAAGACAATCTAATAAAGCATGACTGGATATATCAAGTAGATAAATGTTGCTAGATCTCTTACCAATGAGAAGAACATCCTTTGAATTAGGTAAGCGAATTTCACATGAGTTGGTCCTAAAAGCTGACTGATGCTAAACAAGTTGTGCTTCAAACCTTCAACATAGGACACATAATGAATAAGCAAACTACTTTTGTTACATATTGTACCTTTGCCAAGAATTCTTCCATTGTTATTGTCACCGTAGGTTACATGGCCATCTAGTTTGAGAGAAATGCTGATGAACCTCGATGCATCACCTGTTATGTGTTTTGAACAACCACTATCTAGGTACCATAGGTGTTGTTTTCTCTCCAAACAACCCTACAAAAGAAACAAAATCAAGTTGTCAAATCTGGTCCCCTTGTGAATTTGGGTCCATAGGTGTTAATGTGTTTCCAAGAATCATTAGGCTTTTTAGGAACCCATTTCAGAATACCCTTAGGTACAGAAAACTTTCTGATTCTGCAGAACCTAACAGAGTGTCCCTTTTCCATGCAATAGAAACAACAAACAACCGGTTGTTTCGATGCTTTAACCGATTGTTTTTGAGTGAAGGTTGAAAAAGGTTTTGTGCACTCACTTTGTTTGCTTTGGGGGTTAAAACCCAAGCCAGATTTTCCAAAAACACATGTTTGGGATGCTAACACATTTTCAAAATTTGATTTTCCTTTCGAAATAACATCAATTGTTTTCACAAGATATAAGACTTTCTCTTGAAGAGACTCACAGTTTTTGCAAAAATTTGAATCACATTTGCAAGAGGATTTTTCATGCATCAAATGAGAATTTTCTAAATCAGTTTTTGATTGATTCAAGTCTTTTTATAAAACTGTGATTTTCATTTTCAACTTATTGTTTTTACATTTCAATCGGTTATTTGAAAAAGTTAATCTCTTAGCTTCTTCATGAATTTCTTGGAAAGCATCAAGCAATTGAAAATAACTTTCACACTTATTAGAAGAGGTTGTACTTACTTGACTTGATTCTGATTCTCCCTTGGTCATTAAGCAGATTTCCACTTCATTTTTTGAAGTGATTGAGCCAGCAAATGACTTTTCTTTATCTACCAAGTCACTCTTTGAATTCTTGTGCAATTCCTCAAGTCTGTCCTACATTCCTTTAGCTATAGTGCATTCTGAAATTTTGAGCAGTACATCAGAGTCTAGGCAAACACAATAATATGTTATGTCATACAATCAAGATGTTCTTTAGAAGATTCATTAATTTCAGGCATATGCACATAGGTATTATTTGAAATAACATTCCAAATATTCTTATCTAAGGATTGAATAAAGAATTTCATTCTTATGCACCAAATAGGATAGTTTTGACCACAAAACAAAAGTGGTTTGTTCAAAGAGGCACCTTCCCCAAAAAAAATTTTATTAGCCATCAAGATTTTTAAAAACCAGAAATCAAAAACCTTGAATAACTTTCAAGAACCTTGCTCTTGATGCCAATTGTTAGATTTGATGGCTACAACAAGAAAAGGGGGATGGGGGGGGGGAGTGAATTGTTTTCAAACTATTTTCACAAATACTTGGCTTAGTATAAAACTTTTTCAAACAACCCAGAAAAGCAATTCAGAAAGCTAATCAAATTACCAAACAGAAACAGAAGCACAATTTTAATCAGTTAAAATAGAGATTTAACCCGTTGTTTATGACAACGAAAAATACAAACAAATATAGAGAGAAAGGATAGAGAGAATTACACACATAGATTATACAGGTTCACTCTATCATAGAGCTACATCCAGTCCTCAGTCAAACCACTGAGTTTTCACTATGCAACCAATCACAGATTACACAAACACCACACACAAAGAGGTGACTTTGAATCCCACAAAGCCTACTCACCCTCCTTGCACACAACACACACCTCAAGCCAGAATCACACTGACTTTACAGGATTTCCCACAGTTATATAGAATGTTATATGAACAATTACAAGAACTTGAATAGGATTAGAAAACACCTGGTAAAACACAATACAATCGCACCCTTAAGTTCTTTTCACCATAGCAAAGCACAAAGTAATCTTGCTAAAAACTTGATAGAAACCTTTTCACAAACAGTTTTGTAATCTCTCAAATCAATCTCAACTCAGAGTATCAAAAGCTTTGGTTTCATGAATCTTTAAACGTTTAAATCAAAAACATATATATAATACTTGAAATGCTAACGTTTAAGCAAATCTAAACATCCAAATCAGTTAAAACAGATTTTCAAAAAGTTGTTACAAGGACATAGATTTAATCTGTTAAAACCATGATTTAACCGGTTGAATGCTCTTGTCAGTTCTAAAACAGTTTCAAAACCTTCTTTGCCAACTAAGTTACAAACAACCGATTATTTCGAAACTTTAATCGGTTGTTTTTCCCTTTGCATGGAAAAACACTTTTATTTTTAAAACTAATTGAAATAAGCTTTGTCTGAGATTCAAAACTGATCTTTACAAAGATTCTAAACCCCACACCAAAACCTAAACCTAATATATCACATAACTTCAGGTTTCATTTGGATTTGACTCATCAAAGCTTCCCATCTTCAACATTCCAAACTTTCAAAATCTGTTTTTGAATTGTTCAACTCTTCTTCCAAATTTTTGACTCTATTTTCCAACCAGTTGTTCAAAAGGGCCAACCTATTAGCTTCTTCATGAGTCTCCTTGAAGGCCTCAAGAAGTTGGCTATAATTTTCAACATTAATGGAAGAGCTTGAACTTACATTGCTTGATTCAGATTCTTCCTTTACCATGAAACAGAGATTGGCTTCTTCATCATCTTTTGATGAAGAACTTGAAGATGAATCATCATCGTATGCTCTTCTTAATTTGCCTTTCTTCTTATACTTCTTGTAACCCCCTTTCTCTTTGCTCACATTGCTTGTACATTCAGCCTTGATATGTCCCTGTGATGTGAGTTGATTTTAGGATTGTTCATTTCTATGGTGACACTTTACTTAGATTTAGATTTTAAGACAATTTAGGTGAGAAGCCTAAGGAAAATTCCCACTGGACATTAACTTAACAAGTGTTAAGTAGATGTGAAGGTTCATTTCCATAAGGCCAAAAGAAAAACACAATTAATGATGAAGATGAATGCCAAAATATGGTGCGACAATTTATCAAACACAAGATGAGCAACATATGAACCGAATTGAATTCAAGAAACAAAAACAAGAACAAGACATATTTTCGAATTGGAAAATAGAATGGAAATGGAATGGAAAAAGATGAGTGAAAGGAAACTTAGGAGATATGTAATTGTGAATGGAGCACGCAACTTGGATGGTGAATTGAATCCAAGATAATTGTAGATGTCGCCACTTGAGAGCTCACAACACTCACAAGATAAGACCAATTTTAGGAGTAGATTCATTCACTCACAATTCTAACACAATTTGTGTATAGTAACTTTACTCTTAATTCAACATGTCAATACATGAGGTAGGCCTCCCTATTTTTAGATTTATGAGCCTTGGAAAAGAAGAAAAGAGGGTAGATGGTATTGTACCTGTGCATTAACATTCTTGGTATTGTACCTGTTTGATGGTTGGTTTTTGTCCTTTTTTTTTCACATCAATTGTGCCTTCATGGAAAACTTCAAGGATGTCCCACATCTCCTTTGCAAAAGCACATTTTGAGACCCTGGAAAACTCATTGGAAATTAAGGCTGAAGAGATGATATTTTTAGCATTGCAATCATATTGAGCCTTTTTAGTTTCACTCTCAGTCCATTAGTACCAAGGTTTCTCAATGAAAACATCATGTTTTTCAATTTTAGGAACAAAAGGGCCATTTACAATAGCATCCCAGATTCCTCTATCAATTGATTCAACAAAGATTTTCATTCTAACCTTCCTTAATTGATAGTTTAGTCCACAAAATGGAGGTGGCCTGTTTATTGAAGCACCCTCCCCAAAGGGTAATTTTTCAGCCATTTAGAAAAGGTTTAGGATTGAAACTTGAATGACTTTCAAGAACCTTGCTTTGATAACAACTGTTAGAATTATAGGGCTAAAACAAGAGGGGGGTGAATTGTTTTTGAAAGATTTTCGCAAGTATTGAAGGTAGAGTGAAAGGCTATGAAGAATTAATCAATGGAAAATTTGTCTAGCCAAATATAAAACTGTTTTTAAGCTTGATGCAGAAAATCAACCTGTTGTTTTTACGAAACAACTGGTTGTTTTTATTAGCAGTTTATAAAAACAAAGTTAAAACAGTTTAAATAGTGTAAGGATAGAGAGACTCACACAAAATGTTTATACTGGTTCACTCAACACCTGAGATACATCTAGTCCTTAGAAACCACTGAGAATACATTATGTAATCAACCCTAGTTTACAAGCTACACACAACAAGAGTGATGATCTTGAACCCCTCAAGAACACACACCACTCCTTGGAAAAAACCACACCAAGAATGTTGATCTTGATCCCCTCAAGAACATACAACACTTCTTGGCAACACCAGTACATAAAAACAATTATCCAAAAAGAAGGGAATAAAATACACTTTGGTAAATCACAAGATCAAAGTTCAAATACAAGACCCAATCCTATTCCACACTTGAGATGATCCAAAACTTCTTTGAAAACTGTTTTGATTGATCTATCTCACTTAGTTAATGCATAGGAGCGTAAAACCACCTTTTTATGTTTCAATCAAATGGTTAAAATAGTTACAACAAAAGCCCAAAAGTTGTTGGAATCATTTAAAATAGAAAAACCACTTAACAAAATTTTGTTAAGGTTTTTCAGCAAAACAATCGGTTGATTTTTCGAAATAACCGATTGATTTTTGTTTGACAGCATTAAAATCCACTAAGTGTCAAACAACCTGTTGTTTTGAAATTTCATTATGTTGAAATTTGTTTGACAGCATTAAAATTCACTAAGTCTCAAACAACCTGTTGTTTCAAAATTTCAACCAGTTGAAATTTGTTTGATAGCAAAGGCAAAGACAAGGCTTTTCCAAATCATTTCAAAATCCACTAAGTTCAAACAACCTGTTGATTCGAAATTTCAACCTGTTGAAATTTGAATTCCTTTTAGAAGACCCACCTTTTCAAAATGTTAAAGATTCAATTGAGCTTGGATCATCTTAAGGAGTGAATTAAGAAGTTTCAAACAACAAGACACTCACACACACAACAACAATAAGGTCTTCAAGCTTTCCCCTTGGGTTTGGAGACATCAAAGGATCTTGTTCAACAGAGGTGAAGCTATCCATAGGAAAATATAATGACAATGTCTTGTGTGATGTGGTTCTAATGGAGGCAACTCACATTTTGTTAGGGAGGCCATGGCAGTTTAACATTAAAGTTATTCATGATGGTTTCACCAATAAAATCTCTTTCATGCAGAATAACAAGAAGATCATTCTCAAACCCTTATCTCCTACAAAGGTGTGTGAGGATCAAATCAAATTGAGAGAAAAGAGAGTCTAAGAGAAAAGAGAGATGACTGAAATATGTAAACAAAGCTAGAGTGAAACACCTAAAAAGAGAGAAACACATGAGAGAAAACTAAGTGGATTATTGAAAGTGAATGAAGTGAAGAAGGTTGGTTGTTGACCATTCTAACCAATTTAATTTTCTTCCTAATGTTGATTCTATTTTTGCAGGAGTTCAAGGATGTGTTTCCAAATAAAATTCCTGGAGGACTCCCACCTTTTAGGGTAATTGAACACCACATTTATGTTCTTTAAGGAACATCTTTGCCTAATAGGCCAACTTATAGAAGCAACCTTCAAGAGGCAAAGGAGATCCAAACTCAAGTTGAAGAATTGATGAACAAAGGATGGGTACAAGAGAGCATGAGCCCATGTGCAATTCTAGTCAACCCTATTCCCAGGTTACATGATTTATTGGATGAATTGTATGGTGCTTGTATATTTTCAAAAATTGACTTAAGAAGTGGTTACCCTCAAATTAGGATTAGGGAAGGGGATGAATGGAAATCTGCCTTGAAAACAAAATATGGACTGTATGAGTGGCTTGTCATGCCATTGGGGCTAACAAATGTCCCAAATAATTTTATGAGATTAATGAACCATATTTTGGGAGAATTTTTGGGCAAATTTGTTATGTTGTATTTTGATGATATCTTGATTTAAAGCACTAGTCTGGAATTAGATGTGGCACATTTATGTGTTGTTTTGAATGCTAATCTTGAGATGTACACATTTTGCACTAAACAAATTGTATTCTCGGGTTTTGTGAGTTCAGGTAGATTATGAAAAAGTGAAGGCTATCCAAGAATTATATTTTCCTCATATTGAGTTTGCTTACAATAGGGTTGTTGATAGCACAACAAATTGTTATCCATTTGAAATTGTGTATGGATTAAAGCCTTTAAATCCATTAGACTTGTTACATGTGCCTAACGTTTTTGTTTTAAAGCATAAAGATGCACAGGCTAAGGTTGACTATGTGAGAAAGCTACATGAAAAGGTTAAAGCACAAATTGAAAAAAAGTTGAAGATTATTCTAAACAAGCAAACAAAGGAAGAAAGAAAGTAATCTTTGATCTTGGAGATGGGGTCTGGGTACACACGAGGAAAGAAAGGTTCCCTAAACAAAGAAAATCCAAGCTCCAACCTAGAGGAAGGGATGGACCTTTTCAAGTGTTACAAAAGATTAATGATAATGCCTACAAGATTGATCTTCCAAGTAAATGCAATATGAGTAGCACTTTTAATGTGTTTGATTTGTCTGCTTTTACTGCAGATGATGAAGCTTTGGACTTAACTTCAAGTCTTTCTCAAGAGGTTAAAATAAAATAATATTATTATTTTGCTTGGAGTTTGGATTTGAACTCAAGACTGTTGGGTCTATTAGTGTCTAAGTTCAAGAGGGGAGGGGTGAATTGAGCTTATAAAATTTTCGCAAGAACACACAATTTTTCAGTATTCCAGAGGCAAAAAGAACAGATTGTTTTTACATGAAACAGATTGATTCTTCAGAGCAGTCTTAGCACAATTTGAATTTTGTTCAATGTAAAATTGTGATCAACAGAGAATTATAACAGAACCAGATCAGCTTAATATTGTGAGGATGAAGGATACAGCTATGCTTAGAAATCAAACAAAATTACTCAACACAAGATTTCAAGAAGAATGATCCTTTCTCAGGTTTTAATGAATGGACAGTTTGTTCACAATTCACTTAAACCATTATATGCAGCAACCTTGTTTATGATCAGTAAGAACAGTTTTCACTTAAACCCAGAATTAACAGATTCAATTTCAAAAGAACAGATTTTGTTCTTGACAGAATTAAGCAGAAACCAGAAATGAGTGCAGGGATGAGAAGACAAGGCACACAAGTTTTTATACTGGTTCACTCATACAGAGCTACATCCAGTCTCACCTTACCCCAAGGTGGAATTCACTAAAAACAGTACCAATCACTTACAAACACATCAGTTCTTGAACACTACAAGAACAACACACACAATGCTGAAAAACCCTATTTCAGCACACCTTGCACTCCAAGAAACCCTATCTAAGAGTGACTAACACTTACACCTTTACAAAACAGAATAAAGGAAAGATTACACCTGAAAAGAAGATGCAAGAACTCAAAACCAGTTGTTCAATTTGCTGCAAAACTGCACCAGCACCTTCACCAAGATCAAAGGTTTCCTAGAACAAGCACACTTGAAAATCTCTTTGGAAAACCTTTCAAAACATCTTTCAATCCTTCTTCTCACATGGAAATTGTTTGATCTCTGTCAAAATCGTAATTCCTCAGCACTAATTCATGTGAGAGAGACTTTTCTTTATATAGAAAACAGTTTCTAACTTCTTTTCAAAAAACAGTTGAAAAGCAGTTAAGAAAACAATAGATTCATTTTTGAACTTAACAGATTTATTTTGTGAAAACTGCCAACTCAGCTTAACAGAAATAACTGTCTGAGTTGTACCTTTGGTGCCCTAACTAACTTGTGAAAAACCTTTCAGCAGATCAAAGAATAAACATGTTCTTTCACAGTAAAACAAATTAAAGTACACCACACAGGCCAGCTCAGCTTAACTGAAATAACGACCTGAGCTTTCCCTTGGTGCCCTAACAGAAATTTAGAAAAGCCTTTTAACAGAGAAGAAATAAACAGATTCTTTCTCCATAAAACAGATTTATTTGTGTACTGATTTAAAACTTTTAAAATCATTTTAAAAAGCTTTTCAAAAAACCATTTAACCACATCATGTGCTTGATCTAGACTTGGTTAGGCATCTAGGATAGGTTATACAGCAAAAGGCAACCATACACACTTACAAGCCTAATTACAGATGAATCTAAAAACCTATTACAATCTTCAAAGCACTCAAGCCATTTTCTTCATCAAACACACATCAAGCCTTGGTAGGGAAGAAGCTTCCTCCAGCTTCAACAAAGACCAACAACAAAGTATCAACCTAACCACTAGGACAAATTATCATTTCTTGAAATATAGGAATAGTATTTTTATTTTATTTACTTACAAATGAGTCAAGACCTATGTTCCTGCCAGTTGACTCGAGAGCCTTCGTACGTCTCACGATACTCCCATGCCCGATTCTCTGTGCCTTCGTTTTCTCTTGATCAAACACTTGAAATCACAAAGACAAGGGGCGCCCTAGAGGTCGTTTGCACTCTAACACTAAAGTCAATCTTAGGGCTAGGAAACACCAAAACTGTTAAGTGTAAAAGCTCTGTGTAAACTGTGTGTGTGAAGCGATGCAAAATGAATAGTGTACCTTACTAGGGTTGTTACTACCCTTTATATAGTCCAGGGTTTCCACTGTTTCCATTACCCAAAAGAGGCTTTCTGAGGATGGGCCCTAGCGCCGCTATTACCCACTCTTAGGGCAATCTAGCGCGTGAAGCTCCCTTACTAGAGTGCAACCTCTGACGAGATGACCACTTGGGTACCACCTCGTGCACCTGGTCTCTGGGGTTTCTCGTCCTGGGAGTGCCCTAGCTGCTCACGTGCCATGCGTGCAGTTTCACCCCTAGAACGTGGCCCTTATAGGTCGTATCTTTTCCAGTGGCCCTTTACTTGTGTTACGCTTGAATGCGTCATCCACACCACACGCAGTGACTCTTATGACCTAGGCTTCTCCCTAACTGATAACTGGTGTGTAGTCTGGGATCCACCTCTCGTGGCCCAGCTCTGCTGTTCGAGTCACCGATGTCCGACCTCTCATCGATCTCATGATATTGCCGAGGACACCTCAGTACATCCTGTTAGAATATATGGCTTTAATCTATAGGGGGTGAATGGTTTAAAGAGAGTTTTCGCAAACTTTTGAGTCTAGAATGAAAACACTTCGAGAATAACTTGAATCAGAATTCAGTTTGCCAAAACACAAAGCAAAAAGCACAGCACCAGAAAAACAATCGGTTGTTTCGCAGAAACAATCGGTTGTTTATAACAGTTCAAAAATATAAAAACTGAATTTAAAGAGATTAAGGATAGAGAGAATGCACACAGAGGTTTATACTGGTTCACTCTAAACCCAGAGCTACATCTAGTCTTCCCAAAAACCACTTGGGAATCCACTAAGCAATCAACCCTAGATCACTTACCATACAACCAAAGAAGTGACCTTGATCCCCTCAAGACACACACTTCCTTTGGTCCAGCACAACACCACTAAGAATCCAGATTTTGATCCCCTCGAGAACACACAGCACTTATCAGCAATACACACAAAGTTTCTTTCAACAAGAACAAAGGATCACACTTGTTACAGAACAAATCTGAAATCAATACAAGATGAAAATCCTATCTCACACTCTTTAATCAATGCAATCTCTAAGCAATTCTCAACTTTTCAAAATCTAAAAAATTAGTTAAAAACTCAAATCTGATTTTCTGTATATAATCAAAGTTGTTTGTTGCATAATCTTAACAAACTATTAATTGCATTTAAAGATTGGTCAAAGCATTAAAAACTGGAGCGTAAACAGTTAGAAAAAAACTTAATGCTCAGTCAAAGCACAAAACAGTTTTCTGTTATGGTCCCAAAACAAACAATCAGTTGTTTCCACGAATCAATCGGTTGTTTTGGTTTGACAGCAAGTCAACCATCAAAAACAGTTTTCAACCTTTATAAAAACATCTAAGTTATAAAACAATTGGTTGTTTCGACAAAACAACAGGTTGTTTTGACAAAACAACAGGTTGTTTTTCACTTAGTTTGAAAAACACTTTTCAATTAAAAGGTTTGAGAATGCGTATGCTTTGGATTCAATCAAGAGTGGATATATACAATTTAACTACCCTAGATCCTATCTAAAGACAACACAACAACAACAAACACATTCAGCCTTTCATCAACCTTCAAAGGGTTTGGATTCTTCAAAGCTTGAACACACTTGGTTCAACACATCCTAGTGATCGGCGTCTGACCACTCTTCGGCACCTTGGCTCACGTTCCTCGCGAGGCACTGGCCCACACCACTCGTGGGACCCACCTTATGCGGGCCCACCATTACTAGCGGTCAAACTATGCCCGAGGACTGGTCGGTACAACCTATAACTAAATTTGTATTTATACACTTTTAGAAATCAGAATGAGGGATTAATGTTTTGGCAATTTTAGGAGAAAATATTTCTCTACTAGGATTTTTCCCTACCTCTTGCGATCTTATCAAGAATTACCAATCCTTGTGGCGATCATCCTTAGGCTTGTCAAACTTTGTTTGTGGCGCCTTCCTCAATCCAGGTTTTTCGTTGTTATTACTTTTAGTTAATTTCATTTCGTAATCCTAAATTCCTATTCCCGTTGTCAATTCTATTTGGATTCATATAATTTAGAAACCTTAATTTAACCTAGGCTGGTTTTTATATGCCTAAATCCAACCCTAATTTAATTTAAGAAAAATTACAAGTAAAAATCCTATTCTACTTTTACCAAGAAAATAAATTCTACTCTAGAAATTTTACACTAGGATATGGCATTTTTGAACATGTATAGAAGGGTGTCTCTGCCATCAGTAGCAGAGTCCCAGTCTTCTTGAATCTTCCTTGCCATGGACCTAGTGGTTGGGTCGGAGCTTGGCCTTCTTCCATCACAAACTCTTAAGCATCCCCTTAACAATACCCTTTGGCAGATCATACCTTCTAATTCTACAGAATCTAGTAGAACAACCTATGTTTAAACAGTAGAAGTAGGTTACAACAAGTTTATACACTGCTTTCTTATTTTCAAAGAAGCTTATCAAAGATTTATTTTTGGTGCCTGACTAATAGAACATTCACTAAACTAGCCCAACCTTCCAAAAGGATGACCAAGAGCATGAAAAAGGACCCAGGGCTAGGTCAGACTCATTCCATAGCCATTGACTTAGAGCCTATTATGTCTTAGAGGATTACTATGAGCATAGCCCAAATTATAGGACATGAGCATGAGCTATTTTCCCTACTTTGTATTTTAGTAGAATAGGGTTTAATTAGCATAAATTGGGTTTGTGCCAAAGGCCACATTTTAACCTAGATTCTAGAAGAGTTCTCCATGTACGTCCCCACCATGTGCTTCACATTTTGACCTATTTTCTATAAGCCTTCCCCTTGTGCAGCACATTCAAGCCCTTTTCCATGTGTTTTCGCTTGATCCCCAAGGCAGCTTAGGCTATAAATAGATTTCCTTTCTCTCTTGTAAATGACATTGAATTTTGAAGTAAAGAAACTCTGCTTGCGTGAATTATGAGTGTTCTAAATTTCCTGCGAGTCTTATCTTGGTAGAGAATGCTACAAGTGGCGACTCCCTTCCTCACTCATCTTGGAGCTCTCCTCCCCAAGTGGTGTGATTTCCTTCCATCCTTCCATCTCTATGGATGCTTTATCTGACTAAGATTCCTTCTTTCTAATCTTTTTCATTTTATTTTCCATCTTTTTCCACCAATTCTTTCTCCTTTATCATGCTTAATTTCTTGTTCTAATCATCATTGAGTGTGTCTTTTTCATTTTTCTCTTTTGAAGAGAACCTTCACACTTACTTAACCACTTTGTTAAGTTCGTCCAGTGGCAATCATCACAAACTTATCACCTTATCTTGCTAATCAAAATCCTAATCCAAAAGAAATTCCAAAAAAAAACAAGGGTAACTGCAAATCAACTCACATCACTAGTTTTTCAAAAAAACACAGTTTTGAGAACCAAAAATAGGTTCCTGATTTAAGTGCCCTCTTTAGAATTTGTCCACGATTTTTACAAGATAATGGACCTTCTTTTGGAAAGAGTCACAAACTTTTGCAATTCTTTAAGTCAACACATTTACAAAAAGAGTTTTTAATACAAACCAAAGCAACCAACAGAGGACTAAGGACACATCAAGCACCTCACAAAAAGGTTAGTCATCTCAGTATACAAAGTCGAGCCCCACCAAACCTCGAGAAAGCATCAGCGGAAGAAGAAGTTATAAACCAAAATATCAAACGTTCATCCTTCTGCTCTTTTCCACAAGAGAAAAGTTATGTAAATAAATTTGGCTCACTTTAGGGGTCCAAATAGCAAAGATAGGTTAGAATAAGGTGCCATTAGCATAATAGGGGGTGTGAGTAGCATTTTAGCTTGTTCCTAGCCCATTTGGAGACATTTTGACCTAGTTTCTAGAAGGATAAGCCTAGGATGCGGGTTTGACTTAGTTAAACCCTAAGGCTGTCCATTTTTTCCCTATTCCCATCCTACCCCTTTAGCTTGTTCTCCAAGGCTCCTTCACCTATAAATAAGAGGCCTACCTAGTGTATTTATAAGTTGAAAGAAATAGAGAAAAGTTACTCTGCACATTTTGTTCCTCTTAGTCTTTAGTCTTATCTTGTGAAAATTTGAGAGCTCTCAAGTGGCAACTTCCAACACTTATCTTGGAGTAATTTCATCTTCCAAGTGGCGTGCTCATCATCTCAAACTCCATTTCTCATAAGCTTCCTTTTCCTTCATCTTTTCCTTCCATTGTCATTCCATTCAATTCATAAATATGTTCTTATTTTGGTTTCTTTTTGTCTATTCGGTCATTGCTTCCATTATAGCTTTCCATGTTTAAATTCTGCTCCTATAATTTTCATCATCTTCACCTTATAATTGCATTTTCCTTTTTCCTTTATGAAATGAACTTTCACATCTACTTAACCACTTGGTTATGTTAATGTCCAGTGGGGATTTTCCTTACGTTTTCACTATTAATTGTATAACAATCTCAATCATAAATCTAAAGTCTCCCCTATATGAATTATCCTAAAATTAACTCACATCATGTGGTTATCAGATCTTAGGTTCTTATGCTTAATTTGCTTGAGTTGATTCGGCACTTTACAATTTCTTTACATTCTAGCACCTTTAATTCTTGTCGACAAAAAAAAATTATTTACATTCTAGCACCTTTAATTCTTGTCTTTAAATTCAAGTACCTTTACTTTCTTGTCTTTAAATGCAAGTACCTTTAAATTCTTGTCATTATTTTCTTGCATTTTTATTTTCCAGCCCTTTAATTCTTGCAAATTTTTTCTTTCGGCCATTTAAATATTCATAGCATTTTTCGTTTTGAATATGTTTCTTGTTATGCCTTTTGTTGATCTTGTCTTTTACTTTGATTTTTATGTTCATTAGTGTTCTAGGAATCCTTATTTTGATTCTACTTACTTGCTTTTAGTTTTGAAGTTTGAAAAGTAATTAGAAACTTGTTTTTAGTATAAGTATATTTAAAATTTCAAACAAATGATTTCAAGTGTTCAATTATATTGAATCCCAAAATTTTTGTGAAAATTGAAGTTCTTGAAAAATATGCATGATGCAAATTATGGTCATTCCTTTCCATAAGTCACAACTAGTATAAAAAAAAAGCAAAGAAGCAAAACAGCAAAGAAAATCATTTTCCAAATATGGATTCAACTTGATTGGCAAATTGTTTTCAACCTTAGTGAAATTTTTTAACCTTTTGCTTTAGCATTTTTCTAAAAAGAAAAGTTTCATTGTTAAAAGTTTAGTAAGTATCTTAGAGTCTCTTGGTGTGTCTTTTCTTGCTTGTCTTCCTTTTCAAGTTTTGTCATTTTCTCTTTTTCAAAATTGCTTTAGCTTTTCTTGTTTGAGCTATTTTTTCTTTGTCTTTTATTTTCTTTTCCTCAAAGTTTTGTGGTGATTTTCCATTGAGATCAAGTGTTAAAGGCTTTGACCTTTTTCATTTGAGAGTTTTTCATCCACAAGAAAGACCTTGGCTAAGGGAAGAAATTTCTTTCTTCGAGTGTTTGGAGTGATCTTGATACAAGTGGTGCAACCTTGATTCTTTTTCTTTCTAACTTCTTTTTCACTAATTGTTTGATTCCTTGCGCAAACATTATGGGTAATTTGTCTTTAAGTGAATCTACAAAACCGCAATTACATCACAAAGCCCACCTTTTGAGAGAACTTGTGGAGGTCAAGAAGCGAATGGTCCACAAAGATGAGGAAATAAGCCAACTAGCGAAAAGATTGCAAAGACTTGAAGAAGCTCATGCAAGGCAAACTCAAGAAAGGATATGGGACCCGCCAAATAGGCCAGCTTATAGAACAAACCCCGAAGAAACCAAGGAGATAGAATCACAAGTTCAAGACTTGTTGGAGAAGGGTTGGGTTCAAAAGAGCCTAAGCCCTTGTGCTGTACCTGTCTTGTTGGTGCCCAAAAAGGATGGAAAATGGCGCATGTATTGTGATTGTCGAGCAATCAACAACATCACCATCAAGTATAGGCATCTAATCCCAAGGCTTGATGATATGCTAGATGAATTACATGGGTCAACCATATTCTCCAAAATTGACCTTAAAAGTGGATATCACCAAATTCAAATCAAAGAAGGTGATGAGTGGAAAACCGCTTTTAAGACCAAATTTGGATTATATGAGTGGTTGGTGATGCCCTTTGGGCTTACTAATGCCCCAAGTACATTCATGAGGCTTATGAATCACACCTTGAGAGATTGCATAGGTAAATATGTAGTAGTTTATTTTGATGATATCCTAGTGTATAGTAAAACCCTAGAAGACCATCTAAGTCACCTTAGGGAAGTTCTTCTAGTGCTTAGGAAAAATAGTCTTTTTGCCAATAGGGATAAGTATCCTAGTATATAGTGTAGTTTTCTTAGGTTTCATTGTCAACAAAAGGGGGGTGCATGTAGACCCCGAGAAAATCAAAGCCATCCGAGAGTGGCCCACTCCACAAAATGTAAGTGATGTAAGAAGTTTTCATGGGTTAGCTAGCTTCTATAGAAGGTTTGTGCCTAATTTTTCTAGTCTAGCTTCTCCTTTGAATGAACTTGTTAAAAAAGATGTTGCATTTTGTTGGAATGAAAAGCATGAGCAAGCCTTCCAAAGGCTAAAAGCTCAACTCACCAATGCACCAATTCTATCTCTCCCAAATTTTTCCAAAACTTTTGAGATAGAATGTGATGCATCGGGGGTAGGCATAGGTGCGGTATTGTTGCAAGGTAGGCACCCCATTGCATATTTTAGTGAAAAACTCCATGGTGCCACCCTCAACTATCCCACCTATGACAAAGAGCTCTATGCACTTGTGCGAGCCCTAAAGACTTGGGAACACTATCTTGTGTCCAAAGAATTTGTCATCCATAGTGATCACGAGTCTTTAAAATATTTAAAGGGCCAACACAAGCTCAACAAGAGATATGCTAAATGGATGGAATTTCTTGAACAATTTCCTTATGTAATCAAATACAAGAAAGGAAGCACCAATATAGTGGCCGATGCTCTTTCAAGACGGCATACACTCTTTTCAAAATTGGGTGCCCAAATTCTTGGATTTGATCACATAAGAGAGCTTTATCAAGAAGATCAAGAACTCTCATCCATCTATGCCCAATGTCAACATAGAGCGCAAGGAGGTTACTATGTGTCCGAGGGATATCTTTTTAAAGAGGGAAAACTTTGCATTCCCCAAGGCACACATAGGAAACTCCTTGTCAAGGAATCACATGAGGGGGGACTCATGGGCCATTTTGGAGTTGATAAGACTCTAGACCTTTTAAAAGCAAAATTTTGTTGGCCACACATGAGGAAAGACGTCCAAAGACATTGTTCTAGATGCATATCATGTTTAAAAGCAAAGTCTAGAACAATGCCTCATGGACTCTACACCCCTTTGCCGATTGCAAATGCTCCTTGGGAAGACATTAGCATGGATTTCATTTTAGGACTTCCTAGGAAGGCAAGAGGCCATGACTCTATCTTTGTGGTAGTGGACCGTTTTAGAAAAATGTCCCATTTTATTCCTTGCCACATGGTAAATGATGCTCAAAATATTTCTAGACTCTTCTTTAGAGAAGTGGTGAGACTTCATGGTCTCCCTAGAAGTATAGTATCCGATAGAGATCCCAAGTTTATAAGTCACTTTTGGAAAACTCTTTGGGGCAAACTTGGAACAAGACTACAATTTTCAACTTCTTGTCATCCTCAAACGGATGGCCAAACCGAAGTAGTCAATAGATCTCTTGGGACTATGCTTAGGGCTATCATGAAGGGCAACCATAAATCTTGGGATGAGTATCTTCCCCACATTGAGTTTGCTTACAATCGAGTAGTTCACAAGACTACTAATGCTTCTCCTTTTGAAGTAGTATATGGTTTTAATCCTCTCACACCCATGGATTTGTTGCCTCTTCCTAATCCACAAGAATTTGTGCATAAGGAAGGAGTAATCAAAGCCGACTTTGTGAAAAAAAATGCATGAGAAGATTAAACTCCAAATACAACAACAAAATGAGAAGTACACAAAATACAACAATAAAGGGAAGAAAGAAATAATTTTTGAGGAAGGAGACTTAGTTTGGCTTCACCTTCGCAAAGATAGATCTCCAACTCAAAGGAAGTCCAAACTAAGTCCTTGAGGTGATGGACCCTTTCAAGGCCTCAAGCGAGTCAATAACAATGCATATAAGTTGGACCTACCTCTTGAATATGGAGTACATGACACTTTTAATGTAATTGATCTTTCTCCATTTGTAGGTACCAATGACGATGACGAGCTAGATTTGAGGACAAATCCTTTCCAAGGGGGAGGGGATGATGGAGAAGGGCCAAGCACACCTCACCATGGAGGCCAAGACCCAAGACTAGACCGTGATGAGCGTCTAGACTCAAGGAGAGAGCGTCTAGGACGTGATAAGGGAAGGCTACACATGGAGCGTCTAAGAGGAGGCCTAGACCGTCTAGGCCCTATTACAAGGTCAATGGCTAAGCATATTCACGCCCACATGGACCTAGCCACGGATGGAAGAGAGAAGACCTTGTATATGTTACATGGAGGCCCATTAGGGGTGGCTTAGTAATTAGGGTAGTGTTAGAAAGCACAAGTTTGTCTTATATGTGATTTACCCTAGATTTGTGCACTTTCTAGAACCTTAGCACACATGACCGGCCATGTGCCATGTGCCTTGTCATTTGCATTTCATTTTGCTCCAATTTCATGTGTAATTAGCTTAGCTTTCACGGCCCATTAGCCTATAAAAGAGAAGGCCATCTCTTGTATTTTTCAAGATTATTGTGAGTAAAGTTATGCTGCCAACATTGTGCCATGCTTTGCTTCTACCTAGTTTCTAGGCTCTAATCTTCATCTTCCTCACTTACCATAGGGCTGGCCGAACCTCCCTAATCCCATACATATCATGCACCTTCAAGATCACCATAGCTCCTAGGAGGATCTTGCACATACACAACCATGGCTTCCGCACCATCTTTCACATGATTCTAAGAAGAGCTTCATGAATTTGCCATCACTTTGAAGCAAGACGCCAACCGTGGTCTCTTGGAATGATTTGAAAGCATGTATGCGCACGCGGTTTTTTCCTCCTCCTTATAGGAAATACCTCTTGTTGAAGCTCCAACGGCTTCATCAAGGACCTAGGACGGTAGATGAATACTTTAAATTTTAAAAACTTAGAAACAACTTTGACTAAAATTAATATGCATGATAATTAAGAGTCAAAGATAGATACGTTTGTAAGTGGTTTGAGGAGAGAAATTCAAGATATTCTAGAATTATATGACTACTCTTCTTTAACGAAAGTGGTTCACCTAGCCATCAAGGTGGAATCACAACTTTTGAAGAAAACAACTTTCAAAAATAGTCATAATGATGGCTTCTACAAATCTTCATGGAAGGATACAAACAAAAATTCTCCTTCCAAATTTTCAAAAGAAACAACTTCTCCCTAAAAAGTTTCTAAACACAATCCTTCTTACTCTACCCCTAAGTCACCCACCAAAACTTCCAGCACAAAATGTTTTAAATGTCTAGGTTTTGGGCACATAGCTTCCAATTGTCCAAATAAAAGAACCACAATGTTACAAGAAGTAAATCAACCCAAATTAAAACAAAAGCCAAAAAAAGAAAACGAAAAAGAAGAGGAAAGTAAAGTGGGTCTCATCTTGTTGACTCCTACGAAAATCACTACACCTCCTAGGTATACTTCTTCCTTATCTTTTTCATTCCCAAATAATTCTAAATATTTGACATCTTTGTTAAAGAAGTTTACGGATGATCTTCAAAAACCTCCTAAAGGTTATGCACTTCTAAGAGGATTTTCACAAACAAATCATCTCTTCCCTAAACATTCTCTACAACCGTAGCCTGTATCTAGAATTCACGCATGTGAACTCCCCAAGCTTCATGAACATAAGTTTGTTTCACATCCTAAACTTCGAAATATCTTCTCTGAGAACAAACTAACAATGTTATTTGCAGGAGTTCTAAATTCGAGGACGAATTCTTTCCAACCTGAGGGGCATGATACAAACCAAAGTAACCAATAGATGACTAAGGACACCTCAAGCACCTCACAAAAAGGTCAGTCATCTTAGTATACAAAGTCGAGCCCCACCAAACCTTGAGAAAGCATCAGCAGAATAAGAATTTATAAACTATAATATCAAAAGTTCTTCCTTCTGGTCTTTTTCACAAAAGAAAAGTTATGTAAATAAATTTGGCTCACTTTAGGGGTCCAAATAGCAAAGATAGGCTAGAATAAGGTACCATTAGCATAATAGGGGGTGTGGGTAGCATTTTAGCTTGTTCCTAGCCCATTTGGAGACATTTTGACCTAGTTTCTAGAAGGACAAGCCTAGGATGTGGGTTTGACTTAGTCAAACCCTAAGGCTGCCCATTTTTTCCCTTTTCCCATCCTACCCCTTTAGCTTGTTCTCCAAGGCTCCTTCACCTATAAATAGGAGGCATATCTAGTGTATTTACAAGTTGAATGAAATAGAGAAAATTTACTCTCATAAGCTTCATTTTCCTTCATCTTTTCCTTCCATTGTCATTCCATTCAATTCATAAATATGTTCTTATTTTGGTTTCCTTTTGTCTATTCGATCATTGCTTCCATTATAGCTTTCCATGCTTAAATTCCGCACCTATAATTGTCATCATCTTCACCTTATAATTGCCTTTTCCTTTTGCCTTTATGAAATGAATTTTCACATCTACTTAACCACTTGGTTATGTTAATGTCCAGTGGGGATTTTCCTTACGTTTTCACTATTAATTGTTTAACAATCTCAATCATAAATCTAAAGTGTCCCCTAAATGAAAAATCCTAAAATCAACTCACATCAGTTTTTATAAATGAATTCTAAATTTTCAAAATCAATTTTGGTGTTGTTTAACTCTTTTTCTAAAGACTTGACTTTATTTTCCAACCAATTATTTAAACCTTTCAACCGATTGTTTAACAGATCCATCCTATTAGCTTCTTCATGTGTTCCCCTAAAGGCATCAAGCAATTGGTTATAATTTTCAAAATTTTCAGAGGAGTTAGAGCTTACACTACTCATGTTAGAAGCATCTTTAGCCATCAAGCATAGATTTGCCTCCTCATCACCCCTTGATGTTAAGATAAAGGAAGATTGATCATTGTCTTGTCATGCAATGTGACATTCAATTTTGATATGTTCTTGCTTCCCACATCCAAAACAAGTATAATTTGAATAATTTAAATCAGATGATTTCTTTGGATTATTCCTGTTTAAAGACTGTGACTTGTCTTTGTTACTATTTCTTAAGAACTTACCAATTTTTTTTGTTAGCAGGTTTAGAGTTCCCATATCACTGTTGATGGCATTGAGCTCTTCTCTTTCGTGTTTTTGGGGTGGTTTACGTGAAGCTTAGTGGTTTGTTGATGGATCAAGGCCCTCCTAAGAGGTGTGGCTGCCTTGTAGGTGCAGGAAGAGTAGGGAATTTAGGGAGGTTCGGTCAGCCCCTTTGGAAGGTGAAAGTATTGAAGATTAAGACCTAAATTCTAGGCAAGGGAGTAATGTATGGCTCAAGTTTGGCAGCATAACAATACTCAATTTAATCTTACAAAATGAGAGTCAAGCACCTCCTTATATAGGATTGGAGGGCTGGAATTTGAAGAGCCAAATATAAATGAAACGCTAGCCAAATTACATGCAAGTGTGAGCACATGGAAGCACATGGAGCACATGGCACATGGGAGCACATGGCCACCTAGCCTTCACATGCCCGGCCTAGATTAGTGTGGTAGGTTCTAGAAACCGTAACTAATTTAGGTAATCCAAACTTAATCCTAATTTGCACAATTAAACAAGGTTCACAATGCTATGCTATTTGCACCACAAATAAAACTATGCTAACGCTTGATGGGCCTTCTTGGAACATCAACTCTCTTGGTCATGGACCTTGTTGTCCTAGACACTCTTATGGGTGCCCTTCATGCAAGGTTGGTCCTAGACGCTCTTTTGGTTGCTTTTTATGCAAGGTTGGTCCTAGAAGCTCTTGTGGTTGCCCTTCACACAAGGTTGGTCCTAGACACTCTTTTGGTTGCTGGGGCCTCTTCCATCAACTGTAGTTACTAGATTCTTGATCTATTTTTTGGACAACAAATTTCAAAGCAATCCCTTTGACTTGGTTTTCTTCAGTTTCTTGCTAATTCAACCTGTTCATTTCCAGTCATGCTCCCTTATTTTTTTTCAAACAGTGATGCAGTGGTCATAGTTGTTAAATCCTTTGACTCAAAGATGACAGTGACCTTTGGTTGCCATGACCTGTCCAAACATTTGAGGATTTTGATGTTCAAAACCTCTTTATGAAAGATTTTGCCAAAACCAATGAGATGATTTACTATGTGAGTAAGTTTTTTCTGCACATCTGTTATGGTTTCCCTTTTTAGCATTTTGAACAACTTGTACTCTTGAATCAAGGCATGCTTTCTTGCTCTTTTCACATTATAGTTGTTCCTTCATGAGTCACCTTTAGAATGTTCCACATTTCCTTTGCTAAAGAACATTAAGACACTCTTAAAAACTTATCAAAACTTAATGCATAAGTTATAATGATTTTAGCAATACAATCATACTGAGCTTTCTTTCCCTCAGTCTCAGTCCAAGAAGACCAAGATTTTTCATCAAACACTTTATTAGTTTCATGTTTTGGTATAAAAGGACCATTTATAATAGTATCACAAATCCCTATCTTAATTGATTGAACAAAGATTTGCATTATGAATTTCCAGAACTAGTAATCTACACCACAAAAGAGTGGTGGTCTGTTTACGGAAGTCCCCTCACCAAATGGTAGTTTTTCAGGCATTTAAAATAATATTAGGTTCGAAACTTGAAGAACATACAAGAACTTAGCTCCTGATGACAATTGTTAGAATATGTGGCCTAAACCAAAAAGAGATTGTTTTCAAAATATTTTCGCAAATACTGAAATCAAATTGAAAACTTAATAAAATTAACTAATTGATTTATCCGTTCAACTCATTACAAAAAACACAACAAGCATATATTCAAAATATTAAAAAGTTGTTACAAAAATTTAACTAATTGATTTATATTGGTTCACTTTTACACTAAGATTTACATCCAGTCCTCAACAAACCACTGAGAATACACTAATAAAAACACAAAAATGTTTACAAAACAGTCAAGAGTGTTTCTCTTGAGCCCTACAAGAACACACAACAGAATTCAAAAATCCTATTTGAATCTATTAACAACAAAATACAGTGAAAGTACAAGGTTTTAATACACCTGGATTGTTACAAATGAAGTACAGTAGAAATGGAAACCTATAAGCCTTCTTTACAAAACAAGAATGAACCAAGAAGCAAACTCAATCTCCAAGAATGATTTTAAAACTTCATGTTTTTCTCTCGTGTAAAAATCATTGTTTGAAATGATCAAATTTCATCCTTATATAAGGTAATAATGTTTCCAGAAATACTTTGATCATTTAACAAAAATAGTTGTATCAATTAAAAACACATTGGTTAATATAACATAATTTTGTTTAAAACATTTAATTGATTTTTGAAATAATTGAATATTTTCTTTTAATAGATGAAATCAACATATATTAGATTGATTCTTTTATCGAAATAATTAATTGATTCACTAAACAAAAAAGGAAAAATAGAAAAAAAAATTAATCCTTAAAAACCGTAATTGTTTTTAAGAGGTTGATACGATAAATCAGTTTGTTAAAAATACTTACTATGATCAACAAACTTGAATAAAAGTAATTTCCACTAATTAAAACATTAATCAGTTGATTAAAAAATACACAAATTTAGAAGAAAAAAAACTTTTCAAGAAGATTATTCAAGTAACTTGGATCACAATGTAATGAAAAGTTATACATCAAAATCTACCTAACCAAACACACACACACAACTTCAAGTCTTTAAGACAGATTGGATTCATCGAACCCTCTTGGTCAACAGGAAGCTTATGTGGGTTCTTGTGTGTGCCATGTAGGCATCCCTCTTGGCTTCTCTTAATCCCTACAATCTTAGATTAAAATTTCCTAAATACAAGGCTCAAAAATCCTATACATAAATTAAAGACTAAAATTAAAATCTTAATCATTCTATACATTTTTTACAAGGTTGCAAAAGGAGAATTGTCTAGAAAAATAACTTCTAATCAAAACTTCTACTCTTCTGAACGTGGTTGTTTTGGTGGTTGGGATGGTCCTCCATTAGATTGAGGCCGCAAAAAGATGTACCTGTGTGTGAAATAGAAGCAATGGAGCTAGAGATCTCAAGATCCTTATACCATTTGAGAAATTCATTGGAAATAACATGTTATCCTGAGCTATCAGATGAAGAAGTGCCAAATCAAATAGGCCCCACAATAAACATTTTTTAGGGAGCAATTTAGACAACTATAGTAGAAGAGGTGATGGAGGACCATCCTTGCAAAAGCCACCATTTTTCTCAAGTAAGAGCAGAGGTTCAACTTGGAAGAATTCTAAAATAATATGCCTTAGCTTTTGAATAAAATGTAAATAATATAATAGTATTTTTTGGCTTTGTATTTCTAAGCCATCATTTGAATAGGAATCTCTTTCTCTCCAAACAATACTACCTTGGGCGTCTCTTCCTTTGCATGTTGACTCTTCAAGCTCTTTAAGAAGCCAGGTGTCTCCTTCCATGACTCTCCAAATCACTCAAGACACACGACAAGCTATGAATGGCGAGCTTCTTGTAAACAGAATTGCGACATGACAAGCTAGGAATGGAAAGCTTCTTCTAAATAAGATTTCCACAGGGCAAGCTAGGAAAGGAGAGTTTTCTATGCATAGGATTGCCACATGGCATGTTAGGAGTGGAGAGTATTTTGAGAACTCAGTAGTCACTTTTAGGAGTCTCTTAGATTATAAGTAAGAGACAACCCGCATGTAAATTTTAGACTTTATTGATATATGAAATTGTGTTTCTAAAATTCTCAGCACATTTATCCAAGTCTCTCTCTATGTGTTTCTTGCATTCTTACAAACTCAAGGAAGTTGGCCTAACCTCTTCCTTGGCCCTTGCACCTCATACTCAAACCAAGAACTTTCATGACCATTAGATGCTTCCTTCCATTAATTCCATTCCAATACCCAAGAAGAATTGCATCAAGTGGTATAAGAGCAAGGCTACAATTTAGATAAGCCTATGATGAGAGAGAAGCACCTTAGAGGGCTTCCATTTACAAGATAAGCCCATATCCAAAACAAGTACGACGGGGAAATCTTGTCGATGTGAAACACCAACGAAAATAAAGGTATCAAAGCGGCAACATCATTGAAAAATTTCGACGAGTAGTGGGTTCACTAGGAAGGTAAGGATTTTTCCCTAGCTTTAGATGCCTTATTAAAATAAAGGGAAATAAAAAAATTAGATAAATCCCTTGTGTCTAATGAGCACATAGGATTATGTTTATATAGAGAAAAATCATGCATAAAATATTGGCTAGATTACATAGGTAGAAATATCTAACATAAATATCTAACATATCTAATAATTCGAAAAGGGGTATACCAGATGCTGCAAGACCAATTTCCTCAATGAAAATGAGGATGTTAAAAATCGAGAATTGCAAGAAGTAACAACTTTTGTTCTTGCCCTCTTCCCTAGACTTACCCTCTTGTTACTCATAAACAAAAACGAGTTTTTTTGGTGGAATTCGCTGAATTACGGAGGTCCTTTCTCTCTACCTCTTTTGTTTTGGCTTTTGTTTCTTTTTGTTGTTTGTAATGGTGGTGGTGATAATTACACACAAAGATTATACCGGTTCACTCAATCACTGAGCTACATCCAGTCCTCAGTCAAACCATTGAGTTTTCACTATGCAATCAATCACAGATTACACAAACACCACACACAAAGAGGTGACTTTGAATCCCACAAAGCCTACTCACCCTCCTTGCACACAACAACCACCTCAGGCCAGAATCACACTGACTTTACAGGATTTTATACTGTTATACAAAATGTTATATGAACAATTACAAGAACTTGAACAGGATTAGAAAACACCTGGTAAAACACAATACACCAACACCCTATTGATCAGTTCTTTGAAAGACAGCAAAGCACAGGGCAATCTTGCTAAAACTTGATGAAATACCTTTTCACAAACAGTTTTGGTAATTTCTCAAATCAATCTCAACTCAGAGTATCAAAAGTTTCTGTTTCATCAATCTCTCGTCTTTTATATATCTTTAAACGTTTGAATAAAAACATATTTATAATACTTGAAATGCTAACGTTGGAGCAAATCAGTTAAAAACAGATTTTCAAAAAACTGTTACAAGCACATACATTTAATCGGTTAAAACGATGAATTAACCAATTGAATGCTCTTATCAGTTATAAAACAGTTTTAAAACCTTCTTTGCCAGCTAAGTTACAAACAACCGATTATCTCGACATTTTAATCGGTTGTTTTTTCCTTTGCATGGAAAAACACTTTAATCTTTAAAACTGATTGAAATGAGCTTTGCTTGAGATTCAAAACTAATCTTACAAAGATATTAAACCCCAAACCAAAACCTAAACCTAAACATCACCCAGCTTCAGGCTTCACTTGGATTTGACACATCAAAGTTTCCCATCTTCAACATATGTCAGGACACTTCGAAGTGGAATCATCGGAAGAGGATTTAGAAAAGGGTTTAGGGAGGATATAGAATAGGGTTTAGGGTTTTATGGAATTTTCTAACCCTTTCACGGGTGAATTTTCTCAGCAAAGTGCTGAAGGAGAAGTAAAATGAAGAGGTTCTTTTGGTTTTGTTAATTGATGATTTGATTATTCATGGCTCGAAGGAACACAAATTGCAATATTGCTATCTCGTGAAGGTAGGGAAAGTTTTATTAGGCCTCATGATGGACATCATTCTTTAATCCAAATCATTTAAGTTAAAATTTTTTTGTTCATAATGAAAGATGTATTTTATAAAGAGTAGTTAGTTGTTTGTTATACTCTTAATATTAACTAATATTTTTTAAAATTTGAATTTTTCTCAACTAATTTCAAGTACCACAAGTAGATATTTGCTTATTTTTAGTTGGTAGATATTTGCTTATTTTTAGTTGGTAGTTGTTTTGAATTTCTTTATTAATGATTAATAGGTCATATGATCTGCGTTTAAGAGAAGTTACATTCCTTTTAAATATGAGTAAATATGAGTAAGACTAATTACTTAGACTTGAACTATGTAAAAAAATAGAAAAACATTTTATTAATATCAATCATACCAATTATATTTTGATCATCTCTACTTAAAATAACCAAAACCTATAAAAAAGAAAATAAAAATATGCTGAAAAAAAATAACAAAATTCCGAAAATATTAAATATTTTTTTAGTTATTGTATAGATATTGAGAACATTTTATGTCCTAATAATCTCCCCTTTACAACATTTTCTTAAAACAAAAACATGATGAAGATTGTTTTATAAGAAGTTAATAAAACTGTAACTTTATTGATCATACAAAGTACTTAGTTTATGCATAAGAACAAGCTTATGACATATCATAATAATTTACTCATGAGTGAGTGGGGAGACCAAACCTGACAACTCACTTTATTACATTAATTTGTGATAAAAAGAACAAACAGATGTAGTAAACACATAGACACGTGGTTGAAATTTCAGAGAAACACAGGCAGCAATAGTGGATGAACAATGATTGATCAATTGGTGGGAGGAGTAACAGTGCTGACAAAAAAGTCCTCATCAATTTTTTCATCGTGGCAGCACTGGAAGGTGGTGAGCACGTGCATGTTGCGCCGACACTCAGGGCATGTGAGCCTCTCTGGGATTCTCCCCATTGCATGAGAAAATTCAAATCTGCTGCAAGGACTAACAACCGAATGAACCTTGTCATAGTGATTCTTAAAAGCTGATTCAAACCCTTCCCTGTCAGCATGATCTTTCCACACGGCATCATACTCCACCAAGGTTTGGAACCCGGTTGTGGCATGCCCATTGACCACAATGTGAGACCCTCTTGCCAGAACAATCCATCCACCCTGTTTGTCATAGCTGAGAAGCTTCTTGATTTCTTGCATCACATGGTCGTCGTCATCGGATTGCTTCAGTTGAAGTTTGGAGAAGAGCATACTCTGAAGACGGGTCCAAAAGAACCATATCATGCTCTGCTCTGACCAGTATTGAGTGTTGAGTTTATCACGAATTATTGTGTCGATGATTTTCTGCACTTGCTCCCTTTTGTTGCTTTTCCCAACATATACCATCTCCAAGGGTATTTGAGTAGCCATTGCAACCCTGCGGCCTTCCTTCACAAATCTTCTTACCCATTCAGGATCATCCCCCCCAAACAAGAAAATGTATTTGCCATCCTTAATCTGTGCAATCAGAAATTGGCATTTGTTATTTTTCTGAAGGTTAGTAACGCATTCTACATTATTCTCTAAACTCGTTAAATAGAGCGAGAACCATTTTATGTAGTTGACTACACACATAAATTTAGTTAATAATAGTGTTCTAGAAAAGAGAGCAAGTGCATTGCTAATATTTATTCTAGAAAACATATATCAATCCATGTTGATTTTGTTAAGCTACCAACAAAGACTGCAGTGTGCAGTCACAACTACACATAGTAACATTTCATTGCTCCACGTGAATTAGTGGCCATACTTGACATTTTTCCAGTTAAACTTAATTGGCTCATTTAGTCCTGTACTATTTAATTATGGAGATGGCAACATTATGCTTTTGGATTGGCGCTGTGGTGTTAAGCTTTTCATGGCCTTCCTATGGAATGGGCTGAATTCTGTATATAGTGAAAAAAACATAGCTTGATCACTCTTTAAAAGGAGAATAAGTGTTTTGATTGTCAGAGTGCTTACCCAGTTCAAAATATCTTGATCAATGCCATCTACTAGCAATTCAAGTCTCCAGGTCTCTTCCTTCCATAGAACTTCTTCTCTAGAACTTGTGAAAGGGTAGGCAGCACTTCCCCAAATCCACATCATGTGAATAGCATTGGGGCAAGAAACTCTCCCTTGTGGGTCCAAAACCACAAGAATTGGCTTATTCTTGTATTTCCATTCGCTCTGGATGAACCAGATGACTGGCTTGCCTATCAAAGATGGATCATACACTGAGTACCATGACATGTTTTCTTGAAGGCTCTCAAACTGCTTTTTCTTTGGTTCTATCCATTCATAGTTTGGATCCACAATTGGTATCCAAACCAACTCATATCTACTTTCCATTCTTGATGTATGAGTCTTCGATTCGTTGTAGATCTGTTCAAGAATCATAAGCTCGTCGGTGGAGATCTCCATGCCTGAAAATAGAAGCAGCACATTCTTCCTTCTCAATGGCTCAAGGCTAACCTGTTTGTTTCCATTAATTATACAAATATAAGCATCACCAACACAATTTCACATAATACTAATGCATATGTAGGTAGTTACTGTGTTAGAAAATCAAACCCTTTTCTTGGTAACACCATCATATAGAGGTAGAATATCATCCTGTGCATAAATCAGAGCTTTGAGAACCTTCATGTTGTCAGTGTGGGGTTTTGAAAACAAATCTCGCAGCATTTGGTAAGCTTCAGCATCCATCTTTTTCCCTACATTGAATGATCATATTAAATTAGTCGGATAGCTAAGGGGTCTTTTGGTTTAAGATTTTTTTATCTTATTATTAATTACAATGACGTTATACACTGTTTTTTCTTTGTTTCCTATCTATAAAATTTTACTCAGAAAACTGTAAAAGCAACTTTTATTGTTTTCTGGTTTTTCACTATTTCCTATACAAAATTTTGAAAGTCAATGTAACACTTCTGTAATTAAGAATGAAAGTATAAAATAAGCCAACTAGCCCACACTCCCTATTGATATCTCAGTTTTATTTAATATGGATAGATAGAGACGAGGAATTATAAGTGGCCTACCAATATGTTCGTGGCAACTATTTAGCAGCTGCCTGAGATGGTCATTTATGTTTCTGAGCTTGAAAATCAAAGTAGATAGCTCCCAAGCATCAGTGGATGCGAATATCCTGAAACAGTGTTTTTGACATATTATTTATGTGTCTGTGATATTTAAAAACTCTTTCATAGGTAGTTAACACCCGGTGTTGGAGATAGAACTTCTTCATACATATGACCATTTTCATGCGCTTAGGTGTATTCATTTATAAAGAGAATTCAAAATGCTGACCATGGATGTTCTAACAAGCATGAAAAACTTGAAAATGATTGGAAAACACATACTCATAGCTTAGGGTAGTGAGGCTAGTAATCTGAGCTGCACAAGCCACAATACTTCTAACGGTCCAGTAAGAAGCAACTGGGATATAGTTGTAGGCAGTGGTGTAGGCTGATATATCTTGCGTAATATATTGAGATCGCAGATCATGGAACTCTATGACACGCTTGGTCACCTCAACTATGATGCTAACTAGATCATTAAGGGTATCAAACCGTGGTTTCAGCGAGCTTGCACGCGCCATGATACTAGGTAGTTGCTTCAGAATTGCCATTGATTTGGCAAGCTGGTTTTTATCATGGATTTGGGCCAGCAGCCAAAATTCACCATACGTTAGAGCGAAAGCAGCTAAGGCCAGCACTATTTTCACATCCCACTTGAAGATTGTAAGCATGTCAAAGATGGCAACTGTAGTGGAGTGTACATCTACACCACAGAGAGTCTTGTAGGGAATCTGAAATTTCATGTTGGTTTTGATATTGTTAAGTTGTTCCATTGATGGAAAGACTTCATTATGTCAGTCTCTTTAAATATAGAGTGATTTTTATTTTAATTCACTCAAATTAACAGGAAGTTATTTTGGTCCCTCAAAATTCAAAAATTATGACTTTAGTCTTAAAAACATTAAATTAGAGGGAGTAAAACGAGTTTTCTAAAACTCTTTTTTAGTCCTTCAAATTTATTTTGTAGAGACTAAAACCATATTTTTACTAAATTTGGGATTAGAATGAAGCTTTTTTAGGGTCTGAAAACGGATTTACCCCAAATTTCAGAGACCGAAAACATAATTAAACCATTATGAAAATTATGCATGTAGCCATGTTCCGGCTATGACAGCATGAGCCAATCATGATGAAAATAAGGTTTCAAGTGTTTACTAGTATATATCCGTTTTACAAATTAAAAACAGAATATCAGTTAGTAGCTCAAACTCTTGCGATAGTCGTGTTTAACATTTTTCAGTGATTGCACATAATGTTTAGGATATCACCTCACAGGAAATCCTATCAATCTTAGCAGATAGAGCCTCTAGCATGTTTGTTTGCCCAGGATGGTAGCTTTTGTCCTCCACATTATCAACACGTGCAAGGGCACCCTGAAAGATTGCACAGTACAGGTTAATCAGAAAAAGGAAAATCTCACACAAAACGACGTACTAATTAAAACCATGTGCATGTCTTTTTTCAATGGTTTAATAATGTTTTTAGTCCCTAAAATATCTGATAAATTTAGTTTTGTTCTCTCAAATTTATATAATACATTTTAGTCCGTAAGCAACGAGACTCTGAATGTTTTTTTTTACACTTTGAAGAACCCAAATTGAATTCACTCCAAAACATAAAGGCTATAAAAACATATTGAACTTTTATTTTTCGTCGAGGGAGCAGAAAGTTAACTGGAAACATGACAGCTGATTTCAGTCCATTAAAAATTTGCTTGGCACTTAGATAATCAACCTTTTATTTGATTAGTATCATACCGTTGTAGGACCTTCAGAAGTCAAGGTGGAACATATTAGAACATCCTCAACTATACGCAGAAGGGGCCTGACATCATATTCAATCCCTTCAGGATTATGCTCTGTCAATACTTTCTTCACCAAAACGCTGTCATCAGATATTGCGGCTGCAGGCATCATTCTTCCACCATTTATCAGTTGTTGCATAGCACCCAACTTGCCAATGCTGTTCATTGTGGGTACACAAAACAAAATGCAGATGAAGAACTCTAGGTTTGAGGCGAAGGAGAGATAATAAGGCTTGGGTAGTTGCGTTTCAAGTGCAAGTGATAGGCCTACATATAATACATCGAAAGGAATAACCCCGCCTGAATCAACTTCCTTTCTTTCCGCATAATTAAGTTCTTGGGACGTTAGGAGCGAGGAAGCAAGCTAGAAAGCCTTAAGCTTCTTTTGTCCCTTCTCCGCTGTCCCTACCACTTCACTTTAGTATGTGATAACCTCTGCAGTGACAAGACAACACAAAGCTGTCGCATCTAAACTTTTTAACTGTTTTAGGCAATGAAAGAAACCTCGCCGTCACTCTGAATTGTATAAAGTCATTGATGAAGGCTTCGAGATAAGTGTAAATGTGTAAAGTAGAGAAAGAATAATGATGTACACCAAATATATGATAAGTAGATCCCCAAACTATAGTGCAAGTAATCGGGGTAAGTAGATGGACTAGATTTAGATCTTTGGCATCTTTGTCACATCTTGGGGTTAATTTTGCCTCTGATTAAGCGTCAATGTTGACTCAAAGAGAAGCAACCATATTCTAACCATGCATGGTGGTAGGTAGAAAACGTGTCGAAGGCCGTTGGTATGGAATTCTTCCTTGCTTTTTTCCATATTTCCTTGCAACTCAGTTCAGAATATTTTATGCCACAATCCGATGGTAGAAACGAGAACGGAAAAATCTGATGCCTTTCTCCTAATAATACAGTATGAAATTAACCCACAACAATTAGATAATAACTGCGTTAAATATACTCTGTTAAATCTTAGGCAACATGAATTATCTCTCTTTACTTTGGCGGATAGATTAGTGATTGTACTGGTCAGGGTCGAATGAGTCATGTCCCTTAAACTCATTGACCGATCAACTAGGTGATCAACAACGTCAAAGAACAAATTGACAATAAATGATAAGTAAGGAAACATCCTATAAATCCAGGTCATACCCACCAAATTCAGGTAACACTCTGAGAAATCAGCTAACACTGATTTATTGATGATATGCTCTAGATATGTCTTCCTACAAATCGGGGTGACATCCCGAAAAATCAGCTAACACTGATTTATTGAAGATATGCTCCAGATATGTCTTCCTACAAATCAGGGCAACATCTCGAAAAATCAACTAACACTGATTCACTAATGATATGCGCCAGATATGGCCAATCAACCAAATAGCCAATTACCAAACACTATGAATAAGCCTTCTACAAAGGAGTAAGGTACATTTTTATCATTTTTACATCATACACTCTCAAGACAAAGTAGTTACTTGATCATCAGAGAATCTTCTGCAAGTTTATCCCGACCGAGTGCTAAGGAGCTAAAGAGTTGAAGGATTGGAGTCTAAAGGAGTGCAAGAACTAAAGTGCAAGGGAGTGCGACCAAAGACACAACCATTAGGAGAACGACCGACACCAACAACAATTGTTATCACCAATCTCAGGTACTATATAGGCCCACTTTGTCTATACAAGTAGAATTGGCACCCACCGTGGGGCTGAGATAGAGTCAAAGAAAGCAACAATGGTTTCGACAAGACAAATGATGAACAACATGATGCTAGTAGCGGATCAGATCACTATGTTCCTAGCTCTATAGAAAGAGATGGAAGAAATGTGCCAAAAGAGGATAGAGTAGGCAACCGTTCGCTAGAAGAATGAAAAGGAGATGCAAATCCTCAAAGAGAAAAAATGAAGAGATGAGGTCGCAACTAGTCGATCCTACGCACACAACCGGGCGTAGACAACGAAAGCAACCTTCTCCTTCGAGAAGCGAGCACACACAAAACCAAGAGAGAACGAGTACAGCCCGAACTCAGACTTATCAGTCTTCCGATCACATACAGAGCGTACATCATAGAAAACTATCCCAAGGGACATCCCTTCATAGATGAAATCATGGAAGCACAACTCCATCCCAATTGGAAGGGATTGAATGTCGATCGGTATGACGATACCACGGATCCGGACTAGCACATTCATGTGTATAAAACACAAACGAGCCTCTACACATGAGATAAATCAGTGTGGTGTCGAGTGTTTCCACCTCGCTCAAAGGAGCGACACTCAATTGGTTCACGAGACTTTCATTCCACCTGACTCAGTGGATAGCTTCAAAACTTTATTATCCAAATTCGACACTCAGGTAACATTTCCAACAAGTCACCTACATCATCTTACGTTAATAGCACTTGTTAACCCAGAGCTGACCTCAGGCCAGAGGTGGCCATGCATCAATTGGTCATTGTACTACGATCAGGTCGTTTACTGATAGACTATATAAGAAACCAACAAAAAACTTAGACAAACTTAGGTAGTGGGCAGATAAGTTCATTCAACTAGAAGAATTGCATGATTATTGCAATAATGTCTTAACAAATAATGATGGAGATAAAGGAAAATAGAGGATCGAAGTGGCAGATAAACGTCAAACAATCCGCTGGGTACAAAAAAAATCGAGACCCTCGGTTTCACACCTATACCCCTTTGAATGTTGATAGGAGGGAAATCATGGATGAAGCATTGAATGTCGATCTCATCCCGACATTCAGAAAGTTACAAAGCCCAAAGGGTGCTTATACGTTTAGGCAATGCCCGTACTACTGCAACTTTGGTCACACAACCGAAGAATGTCCGGCATTAAAAGACAAGATTGAAGAGCTCATTCAAGTTGACCATTTGCGCAAAATCATCCAAGGTACGAACAAGAATTTTCATAGATACCCCAAGAGGGAGAAATACCCTCGAAAGGATGAACGGAGGGAATCTTACTCTCGGTGTCATCACAATGATGACTGACGCCCAACAAAAAAACAACAAAGGAGCACAATCCCTAAGAGGGTCAAGCCTTCGCGAAGAAGTAGTCGTGAGGTGATTAACACAATTGCTAAAGGATTTTCATGTGGAGGGTGTTCGAGATCTGCTCGGAAGAAGCATATGTGGGCTATTCAATCAGTGCACTGGACCACAATCAAAGATCGACCGAGAATACCCTCAATGCTCTTTACTGATGACTACTTCACAACTATCGACCCAACCTAGGACCATCCCATTGTCATCACCTTCGAAATCAACAACTTCACCATCACCAAGACCTCAGTGGACCAAGGGAGTTCGACTGACATTTTGTATTGGAAAACCATCAAAAGAATGAGGATCCCAAAAATAGAAATCCAACCATATGACGACCAGATAATAGGTTTTTTCTGGTGAACGAGTAGATACGCGAGGCTATACTGACTTATATAGCACTTTTGGTGAGGGTAAGTTGTTGAACTAAGTGCTGTTCAAGCTTTGAAGAATCCCAACCCTTTGAAGGATGATGAAGGCTGGCTGTGCTTGCTGTTGCTGAGCTGTCCTTTTAGATAGGATCTGGGGTAGATTTAATATGTAATCCACTCTTGATTGAATCCAAAGCATAAGCACTCTCAATCCTTTAAAAGAAAAGTGTTTTTCAAGGTAAGTGAAAAACAACCTGTTGTTTTGTCGAAACAACCGATTGTTTTATACTTAGGTGTTTTTAGAAAAGGTTGAAAACTGTTTTTCAAATGGTTGAGCTGTCAAAACCAAAACAACTGATTGATTCGAGGAAACAACCGATTGTTTGTTTTGGTACCATAACAGAAAAATGGTTTGTGCTTTGACTGAGCATTAAATGATTTTCTAACTGTTTACGCTCCAGTTTTTAATGCTTTGACCAATCTTTAAATGCAATTAATAGTTTGTTAAGATTTGATAACAAACAACAACTTTGATTATATACAGAAAAACAGATTTGAGTTTTTCACTGATTTTGAGTTTTTGAAAAGTTGAGATTGCTTAGAGATTGAGATTGATCAAAGAGTATGAGCTAGGATTTTCTGCTTGTTTTGATTTCAGATTTGTTCTGTAAACAAGTGTAATCCTTGTATCTGTTGAAAGAAACCTTGTGTGTTTGCTGAGAAGTGTTGTATGTTCTTGAAGGGATCAAGATCAGCATTCTTAGTGTTGGTGTGTTGACCAAGAGAAATGTGTGTCTTGAGGGGATCAAGGTCACTTCTTTGCTTGTGGTGTAAGTGATTTAGGTTTGATTGCTTAGTGGAATTCCTTAGTGGTTTCTGAGAAGACTGGATGTAGCTCTGGGTTTAGAGTGAACCATTATAAATCTCTGTGTGCATTTTCTCTATCCCTTAACTCTTTAAATTCAGTTTTTATATTTGTAAACTGGTATAAATAACCAATTCTTTATGCGAAATAACCAATTGTTTTTCTGGTGTTGTGCTTTTTGCTTTGTGTTTTGAAAAACTGATTTCTTAATCAAGATATTCTCGAAGTAATTTCATTCAAGGCTTAAAAGTTTTCAAAAACATCTTTAAACCATTCAACCCCCCCCCCCCCCTCTAGTTTAAAGTCATACATTCTAACATAAGTACCTTTGCAAAACCATTAAAATAAGGTATCTACTTGTCAATGCCAACACTTCATACAATATTCTGCTCAGGCAGTCTTCCATAAATCGTCTTGGAGCAATAGTTTCAACTCCACATCTCGCCATGAAGTTTCCATCTACTTCGGGCGATATAGTCACAGTGCATCTGGAACAAAAGGTAACACAAGAGTGATATGTTTCTAGCTTAGAGGTCGAACCAACCTAGCAACAAAAAGTCACCACGGGGACAGTCCTACGATTGCAGAAGAGAACAATCGCAAAGGTCTTTAGGGCCCAGCTGATTTCGGTCCCGAGAACTAAGAACTCCTTGAAAGAAGCACATGGTTGCTCTAGTAGATCTGGATCCCTAAATGAATGATGCTTGTATCGAGCCGAGTGAAGTCCTCCACCGAATACCTGTCCAAAATGATGTTCATTCAATGCACATGGGAACATCATTAACGTCGGCTGACAACACAATGGTGAGTCAAACACTTATCGAAACTGCTGATTTATTTTCCTGGATCGCCTCCGACATCCCAGAGGTAAGTCCCGATATAATTACACATCGTCTCTCAATGAATAAAGAGACACAGTTTATCGCCCAAAAGAAAAGAAAAATGGGTGAAGAGAAGCACAACGCCTTACGAAATGAAATCGACAAGCTTGTGAAAGTCGATTTCATCATAAAGCCACAATATACAACCTGGCGGGAAAATGTGGTAATGGTGAAAAAACCCAACGGTAAATGGAAGATGTGCACGGACAATACCGACTGCAACAAGGCGTTTCCGAAGGATCCTTACCCTTTTCGAGCATCGATCGCCTAGTTGATGGGGCAGTCGATCACCTTATCTTAAGTTTCTTAGGTGTATATCCGGATATAATTAAATCCAAATGCATCCAAGAAACAAGGGAAATAATTCCTTCCTGACTAATTGTGATAATTTCTACTATGAAGTCATGCCATTTGGCCTAAAAAACACCGAAGCAACCTTCCAATGACTAATGGATCAAATTTTAAAGGGAATGCTCGACCGAAGCATGGAGGTTTATATCGATGACATAGTCGTAAAGTTTGACTCGTGCATTCAGCACATTCAAGATCTCAAGGAAGTTTTCAAGGCCCTTACAGATCATGGTATACGACTGAATCCCGAGAAGTGCGTGTTCGGAGTAGAAGGTGGAAAATGCTTAGGCTTCATTCTCACCCATCGTGAAATTGAAGCGAATCTAGAGAAATGTAGGGTTATCACTGAAATGCAAAGCCCTGAAAATATAAAGGAGATTCAAAAGTTGATCAGTCGTTAATGGCCTTATCAAGGTTTGTGCCCAAGTTGGCAAAAAAAACAAAGCCAATAGTCCAACTCTTACGAAAAGCAGCGAAGTTCAACTAGAAACTTGAGTGTGAAGACATATTCCTTCACCTTAAAGCCTTTTTGGCAGCACCTTCGATCATACATAAACCAGACACACAACGACCAATAACAGTATATTTGTCGGTCTCCAAAAAGGCTATCAGTGCAACTTTAGTACAAGAGGTAGCGAGAGAAGAGCTACCCATCTACTTCATCAGTTGAGTGCTACATGATGTCGGGGTCAGGTACTAGATGATTGAAAAGGTGGCCTTGTCATTTGTTATAACTACCCGACAGATGAGAATGTCCTTCGAGAACCATCACATTATTGTCAAGACTGACTATCCCATCATGAAGATCCTAGCTAAACCAGACTTAGCCGGACGAATGATCGGGTAGGCATTTGAATTATCTGAATTTGAAATCCAGTATCAACCGAGGGTGGCAATCAAGTTTCAAAAGTTACCTAACTTTATGGCCGAACTCAACCCTAAATCGATTAAAGATGAAAATCTTCAATGGTTACTACATGTGGACAATTCATCTAATGACAAATCGTGTGGGGAAGGAGTAATCCTCGAAGGTTCGGGTGAGATCCTCCTAGAACAATCTTTGAAGTTTGATTTTAAAACTTCAAATAACTCGGTAGACTACGAGGCCATTCTAGCTGGATTGACAATGACACATGACATGGAAGCTCGACAGGTGCTTTGTAAAAATGACTCCCAAATGGTAGTCAGTCAAGTAATCAGAAAGTTCAAGGTCAAAGAATCTTTATTCCAAAATTATTATCACCTTGTTCGGAATCTTATCTTCAAGTTCAAGAATGTTCAAACTGGGCACATCCAACACGAACACAACGTTAGAGCCGACATGCTTTCCAGGTTGGTTACAACTAAAAAAAAGGGTTTCACCATTTGGTGATCTATGTCATCCTCAAAAATCAAAGTGTCAGCACGGGTGAGTGCATGGGTGAGTGCATGGCTATTACTGAGGAAGAAACATGCATGAAACCCATCCAACACTTCCTAGAGAAAGGCGAGTGTGGAAACACAAGAAGAAAAAACCTTCAGACAGCAAACCACACGATTCGTTCTCATTGATCATGACCTATACCGCCGAGAGTACACTCAACCTTTACTAAAATGTATCTCTAAAGATCAAACCGAATAGAATTGAATTACAAAAGGTAAAAATAAAAAACAATGGTGCAAAGAAAACCAAAACAAAATTTATGGCCCAATTGAGCGTGGCCCAATTTGGTAACTGCAGCCAATTAAAATTCTTCTATCACATTAAACTCTGATCCAGCATCTATTCTTGTTGTTGCCCCATAATTCACTCAAATTTTTTTAATGGTGCATAGACCCATATGCAGCTTGTCCAAAATAGTTGCGCCCAATTACTCCTCTGCAGCAGAAATTTTAATTCATCTTTTTGTGCACCCCACGTACACTGATTCACGATGGCACCAAAGAAAAAAAAATCACGTCGTATCACACACTATCAACAAAATTCACCAATGTATCACAAGTCCATATGATGGATTGTTTCAAATCAGATTCTCCAACAAATCCACCCACTAATCAAATTTATTTTTTAATAAAAGATCTGCACTAACATTACACAAATCAGTGCTAATTATTCCAAATAAGTGCACCTCTAATATGAATCGGCGTCATGTGCAGTCTCATGCCTTCCTTTCTTACAATTCTATTTCCACATCCTTTTGTTTTACTATTTTTCATTTTACTTTCTTTTCTATTTACATCCTTCTCTATTTTGGCCAAAATACAAGGTCCAAAACTTCCTAACTACTCTATACAATTTTTACAAGGCTAAGAAGAAGAAAAAGACTTTACAATCTCTTTAGTAAGTCTTGATCTTTGTCTATCTTCTTAGCTGAAAGTTTCGAGGTCGAATGGTTTTCATCAAAACCTTTGTGTCTTATTACTTCATCGGCACTTCCAGGTACCTTTTCTTTTCATCCTTTTTTTGTTTCTTCCAGATCTAATTCTCACAACACATGCACTACCTTTGGCGCCACTTCTTTTTCTGTGCCTAATTCTTTTTTGTTCTTTTGATGTGGATTCATGAGCCCGGATGAACATAAAAACATCTTCTTCACATAAGGTGTCATTCTCAACCGGATGTGAGGACAAATCCTTTTCAAGGGGGGCAGCTTGATGGCGGACCATCCAAGCCACCATACACAACAAGAAAGACAAAAGAACTATTTGTATAAATAAGTAGATTACGCTTGTATATGATTTCTATTTTTAGATACTTTTAAGAGTATTTTGTAGATGAATCAAAGACACTCTAGAAGATCCTCACCTGTCACGCAAACAAAGATCTCTAGAGCATCTTAAGAGGGCATATACTCCTCTCCTTAAGCCAACCAAACCTCACCCTAGTTAAGCTTGCTTAACTAGGGTTAAGGTAGCTTAAGGAGCAAGCTACCTCATCCTTTCCATCTATAAACACCCTTCATAAACTCTTTGTATTCAAATTTTGACATAAAGTTAATGAAGAATTATGAATCAAGAATCATTCTCTCCCAAATCTCCTCTTACTTGCAAGCTTAGAAGGCCTAGTGGGCCCTTGGAAGGTTGGCCTCACCTCCTTCCTCTTCAACGCATTCATCATCACTGAAATCTAACATCACCAATACCTCACGATTTTCCTCCATTACCAAAGTTTTTCGCTAATTCTCCACACTTCCATCACAATTAAAAGCGTGGAGTGCATCACCTAAACCCACCAATTGCTTTTCAAACTCCCTATCGATCTGCTTATCAAACTCCGGCCTTAAGCTTTCTAGTAATGGTGGGCCACGTAAGCTGAGTTCCACGAGCGGCATGGGCCAGTGTTTCACGAGTGACGCAAGCCAAGGTGTCGAAGAGTGGCCAGACGTCGATCACCAGGATGTGCTGATGTGTCCTCGGTAACAGAGTGAGGGCGATGTGACGTCGGGCATCGGTGACTCAAACAGCAGAGCTGGTCCACGAGAGGTGGATCCCATACAATACACCAGTTATCAATAGGGAGAAGCCTAGATCACGAGGGATCCATGCGTGTGGTGTGCATAGCGCGTTCAGGCATAGCACAAGTAAAGAACCACTGGAACTGCTAATGTCCGTGAGGGTTACGTTCCAAGGGTAGGCTGCATGCATGGCACATGAACAGATAGGGCCCTCCTCGGACGGATGACCCCAGAGATTAGGTGCACAAGTTGGTACCCAGGCTAAACAATGCAGTTTCCCAGTAAAACCTCCCCCTTGACTTTATACAACAAGGATGAGATCATTTCAGAACCTTCCCCATGGGTTAGAGGTCTCAAGGGTTGGCAGAACGATTCGTAAAGAACGTCTCCCCCTTTGAGTGAGAACTCCAGGGGTAAGAAGTACGGTTTGCCAGTCAAAATCCTCATCTGCCACGTTGAGGTAAGGGCGAGGTCAGCTATGAACCTTTCCGCCTGGGTTAGAAGCCTCAAGGGAAGACAACACTATTCACAGAGAACGCCTCCACCTTTGAGTGAGAACGCTAGGGCGAGAAAGGCATGAGTTTCTCCTTGGGGTAGAAGTCTTGAGACTGGGCAGGACGGTTCGCAGAGAACGCCTCTCTCTCTCTAGTGAGAGCGTCGTAGTGGAGACAGTATGGTCCGGCGGGTGAACTCTCCCCAAACCCATTGTGGTCAGACTGGGGACAGATACGAATTTCTCCTTGGGTTAGAAGACTCGAAGCGGGATAGCGCGGAGTGCACCTCCCTCTTGAGTGAGAACGCCAAGACAAGGACAACACGGTTCACCAGCGGCATCAAGAAAGCATCTCCTTACTTATTGAAGTAGGAGCAAAGTCAGTTAGTGGGTCTCTCTTTTCCTGTTTTATGAAGCAGGTTCGAAGAGTGACTATCAAAGGTTCTCTCTCCTTTGTGTTACGGAGGTGAGGTCAGTTAAAGGTTTGTGTGCACGCCGCCGCTACCTAGAGCACAATGAAGAGAGTAAGGTAGAGCGGGTAGTGGATAAGCGCGCTATCTAAAGTATGGAAGATCGTCAGAAGCGTTGTTAGCAGAGGTTAGTGTGAGGCACGACAGTTAGCGATCAAGACGAAGAGGCAAACTAAAGTAAGATAAAGACATAGCAGTTAACAAACCAAGATCAAGAAAGCAGTTAAAGGCAAACAAGCATTCATAAATATGAAAGTATAGATTGTGCATCAACAGGCGAAAGTTTGCAAATTTAGAAGGAGGGGCCCTAGGCACAAGCTGCCCATCTACAACCTGGTTTGACGTCGCGATGGGTGGGGTGTCCATCTCAGGATGCACGCAGGCATCAGCGGCTTCTTCGATGAGCTCTGCCTCGGTTTTCTTGAAGGTTTCAGCCTGTTGGACAAGTTCACCCTCCACCCGGCCAAGTTGCACTTCTTGGTTGGTGGCCCTCTCTTCAAGCTTAGCCATCTTGGCCTTAGTTTCCTCCGCCTGTTCCTCTAGCTCGATCACCCTGGTGTGAAGGGGCAAGATCTTTGCCTGCAGCTGGACAGCCTCCTGACCCTTGTCGAAGAGTTGTCTCTTGGTATCTTTTTCTAATTGGCTCAGGCTGCTCAACTCTTGGGTCATGGCGGTTTCACGAATGGGAGCAGAGGGGGCTGAGGCACCCACACCACCAAGTGCCCCTTGACGGAGGGCAATCGCATTAGCCAGCCTAACCCTTTTCTCCTCAGTAAGCACCATGCATGCACCAAGACAAGAAACATGAGAAAGAAGATAACAATATGCAGCCATCAACTAGAAAACACAAGAGTCAAGAATACAAAATCATAAAGATAAGCGCAGTAACTTGGAGAAGAAGTAGAAACAAACCAATATAGCCTTTGAGGGGCAAGGAGCTGAACTCGTGCTTGATCAGTTGAGCAGTGTTCCTATGCTCGCAAGGACCTGACATAGTTCGCTATCGGGAGGGGCCAGTTCCTCGAGGGTCTTAGGCTTCTTGAGCTTCAGCTGCCCCACCCAGTAAAGGGGAAACCCATCAAGTAGGGTGGGGTCATGGTCGGTGCAGCACACCCTAAAGATCTTCCCTTTGAAGCCCTTATAGGATTGGTGGAAGTGTGTGAGGAGGACTCTCCCCGCCATTCCACTGAAACTCACCCAGAGGTTCTTCTCGGGACTCTTAGCCTCGAGGAAGTGGAGGAAGACGTCGACAGAGGGAGGGTGCCCAAAGTGATTACACAGGATGACGAATGCCCTCATGAAGGCCCAGCTGTTGGGATGCAGCTGGGCAGGGGCCACGTTAATCTCTGTTAGCAGTTCCCTCTCGAAGCCCGTGAGTGCGAGGCGAAGCTTAATCCGTTTAAAAACGGTGAAGTAAAGGAAGAAGAAAGGCTCTCCTTTGTTGGCGCGATCGTCCGCGCATACGGGTTCGCCCTTTGCGTAGGAACGAACCGAAACATAGGCGCCACTCTCTCTCCCAAACACCCGTCCCTTGCAATAAAGTTCATCGTCCCGGTGCTTTCTCTCATCCTCACTGGAGGTTAGAGTGGAGGTCTCGGCGAGGAGTTCAGTGGAAGTGCAAGGGTAGAGGGCTTTGTAATCTACACTGGGAGGAGGATTGGATGTGGTTTTTGATTGAGCCATTTCAAAGAAAGCTAAAAAAACAAGAAAAGAAAGGAAGAAAATGAAGGTTCAGAAGAAGGCGATGGCGTAACTCAGTAAAACCAGAAAGAAAAAAGACTCAAAGAAACCCAGAAAAATAGAGGCAAAACAGAGAAAACCTAAAATGCAGAAATTTAAACAGTTCCAGAGTAGATTATCGCATGTTTGAGTAGCCGAATAGCAAGATAAGAGCAATCAATGCCTAAAGATCATACCTTTTGATCGATGTGGGCTGAAAGTTCTTGTTTTTTGAGAAAGAAAGTGAGAGCGTTCAAAGAAGAAGATGAAACGATCAAAGGAGTTTTCAAAAAGTGATGGAACAGTGATCGAAGCACACGTTTTTAAAAAACTTAACGTAAACGAAGAAGCACAAGCGGCGCTAAGTCATGGTCGTTGATCTAGACACGTGTGTGCAGATTAAAATGGTTACAGAGAAGCGTCACTTTAATGCACTATTCACGTCCCATCACACAGAGCCACATAGGTGGGCAGGGGTGAGGACTTAGTCTCTTCGCTGAACAAGTTAACAGCTCGAGACTGGGGGACTTGTGTACCGACCAGTCCTCGGACATCGTTGACTGCTAGTAATGGTGAGACACATAAGCTGGGTCCTACGAGCGGACTGGGCCAGTGCCTCGCGAGCGACGTGAGCCAAGGTGTCGAAGAGTGGTCAGACGTCGATCACCAGGATGTGCTGATGTGTCCTTCGCAACAGAGTGAGGGCGATGTAACATCGGGCCGCGTGAGGTGGGTCCCAGACCATACACTAGTTATTAGTAGGGAGAAGCCTAGATCACGAGGGGTCCATGCGTGTGGTGTGAATGGCACATTCAGGCGTAGTACAAGGAAAGAGCCATTGGGAGAGCTAAGGCCCGTAAGGGTTACGTACCAGTGGTATGCTGCATGCATGGCACATGAACAGCTAGGGCACTCCCAGGACGGTTGGCCCCAGAGATTAGGTGCACAAGTTGGTACCCCGGTGGTCATCCCGTCAGAGGTTGCACTCCAGTAAGGGAGCCTTACGCGCTAGATTGCCCTAATATTGGGTGATAGCGACGTTAAGGCACACCCTCAGTAACCCTAATTACGAGTAGCGGAAATAGTGGAAACCCTAGAGTATATAAAGGGCAGTAATAAACCTAATAAGGTACGCAACATTTTACGCGATACACACACGGTTTACACAAAGCTTTTATGGCTAAGTGTTTTGGTGTTTCCTAGCCCCAGTATTGACTTGAGCGTCGGAGTGAAAACGGCCTCTAGGGCGCCCCTTTGTCTTTGCAGGTTCAGGTGTTTGATCGAAGGAAAGCACGAACGAAGGCAGAGAGAATTGGGCGTGTGATCGTCGTTAGAAGTACGAAGGCCATCGAGTCAACCGGCAGGAACAGTCATTATGTTGTTTTTTTCCATATAGCATTGTACCGCCCTGGTAGTTGGAAGTGATGACGTGGCACCAAGCCACAGAGTAGGCGTGTGGACAAGGCGCCAGAGTTGCAGAAGGGAAGGAAGTCGGGGGGTTCGTGTAATCGCCAGTTATTAAGTTGGCGTGCTCCGATCTCCAGCATACCAGGCGATCGCCCAGTTGAAGATGAAATCGCCAGATGGTAAACTCAGGCGACCAAGTGATTGGAGATCGCCAGAACAAGCACATCGCCGAAGATGAAGGTGGTGCAGATTATGAAGGCGGCCGGCGAGACCACAGGGAAGGTGTACGAGAGCACCCTAACTCGCCAATTCCAATAGAGATCGCGCTCCCAAGTTAGCTATGCACTGGGCAGTACCATGCATAAGTAACTTAGCCAAAAAGAGAGTCAGAAGCAGCGCCCAAGTCAAGGAGGCTCCAGATGGTGGCACGTGTACGACTGGATGCGAGCCACGTGTCCAGGTCTGTAACTGCCAGGAGAGAGAAAGTGACCAGGTATATAAGAGTTCTCAACGAACTTTCTGAGGTACGCACGTTCAGATTACACTCTTTACGCTTGCGAGTTATAGAGCTTACTGTGAGAGAGAATTTGCACGGTTCCTGTTCCTAGTTTTCTCTTAGTATTTGGTGATTCGGTCACTGACTTGGGCGTTGGAGTGCGATCGGTCGCAGCGGCGCCGCTCTGTTCTTTTGCAGGTTCTTGAGGTGGATCTCAAAGAAGGACGGAGGTTTGAAGCGGTGCACACGTCGATCCTTTGACGAGGCAGTTTCCAGCGTTCTGGTCAACAGGCAGGATCAAGCACAACAAACCAGTTTTCAGACAAGGGATCTTGGATATAGAAAACTTAGGAAGCTTGATATGCCATTATGGATGGTTCGTCATCACAACCTATCTTTCGAAAGTCAAACAAAGTCATTCATGATTCATCAACTTTGACATTAGTCTTATTGTCAACCCACTTACATTTGCAAACAGGTATAGTAAATTTGTTATAATTAACTTCTCAAATCTCTATTATGACACCATAATAAGGCATTCATCCCACAATAGGATTTTTGATTTTTTGACATTGAAAATTGCATGGAATCTGCCTCCAAAGTGACTCCACTATTTTGCATTGTACTCTAATCATCTCGAGACTTTCTGTAAAACAAACAACCATTTACTTCATAGCCAGAACAACATAAAACATCAAACTTTAGACCGTTTGCAAGCCATGTTAATGTTTCAGATGTTGATGGATCATTCATGATTTGTTGCTTAAACCATGATATGAAATTTTTGTTATGTTATGCTCGATTGGTTAGAATTTATAGCCTTAAACAAGAGGGGGATGAATTGTTTATAAACGATTTTCGCAAACTTTGAAGGTATAATGAAATCCAATGATGAATCACAAAGAAAGAAATCAAGGAAGTCAAAGAACAAAACTGATTAAGTTGATTTCCAGAAAATCAATCGGTTGCTTTTGAGATTCAACCGGTTGTTTTTATCATTAGTGAATAAAAACAACTTAAAACAGACATTAAAGATTTCAGGGAAAGAGATAAGAACACAAACTAATTTATACTGGTTCACTCTTATCCCAAGAGCAACATCCAGTTCCCAGAAACCACTGGGTATCCACTATGCAATCAATCATAGATTACAATCCACACACACACCAAAGAAGTGATCTTGAACACCTCAAGAACACACACTTCTCTTAGCAAACACACCACAAAATTCAAAACAACCTCTGATTCTGCACAAACCACAAGTATTCCAGAAATACAAGAGAGAAAGAGGAAGGATTACACCTGATCAATATCAAAATGAAAGATTACACAACAATCTTATTCCACTCTTTGTGAAAACCCAAAAGCTTGAAGTAAATCTTTGAAAACTGAAATCACTTTATTCAAACTGAATTCTCTAATCTGTGTTCAATCTCTTAGGAGCGTAAAACAACATTTATATACTCCAAAGGTTTGTTAAAAACATTTAAAGCAGGAGCCAATTCAGTTTTAAAACATTTAAAGCAAATTTACCAAACTTAACAGAAATCTGTTATCGATTTTCAAAATACAGTCGGTTGAATTTTTTAAACAACCGATTGAACTGGTTTGACAGCAAAGTCAACCAGTTTCAAACCCTTTTCAAAACCCACCAAGTGTCAAACAACCGATTGAAACTATAAAACAACTGGTGGTTTTTCCACTTCATTAGAAAACAATATTTTTCAAAAGGTTTTGATTTAAATCAGATTTGGATTTTAACCAATGTGGATTACAAATTCAAAATACACAGAACCCACACACACAAGCTACAACTAAGCCTTAAACCAAACTTCATGGATTTGGAGACATCAAAGCCCTTGTTCAACAATTCCCCCTTTTTTATGAAGACAGATCTCTGGTTACTTGTGTTGTCCTATTTGAATTTGATCCAGCACCTGCTAAACAAATTTTATGCAAATACAGAGCATACAAAGTAGCAGGATATCAAGGCATACTTAACCAAGTTTTCTGCATAAGCTGTTGAGCAGAAAAACCAGAAAAAACTAAGTGTATTTAAGCATACATCAGCAGAAATTTAAGCCCAGAGTTTTGCAGCAGATGATTCAACACATAAACCAAACCATTCTCCTTCTATTTGTCTTCACAAATAGAGTGAAAGAAAGGGTAAAAACAGAATTTAAGAAAGTAGTCCATAATTTTTAAAGAAGAAAAAAAAACATTAATCTTCCTTCCCATATTACAACTCAAATATTTCATTCTAAATAGCTTCAATCTGTTCATCCAGATTCTGAAAATGAGCCACAAAGAATTCATGATGACTTCTTTGATTATCAGCAAAATTGTTCATCCTTCTCAGCAACAATCTTTCAAAAGGAGTCATGGAAGTGATGCATTCTCCAACACTTGGACCAGCACCTTCACCTCCAGCAAAACCAGCAGCTACATGACTATCATTAGCAACAACATCCACCTTCTAAGGGTATAGAACACCAAATAGATTTAGTTTCGGGAGCTAGTCTACCAAATAGACCAGCTTATGGAACTAATTTTGAGGAGACTAAGAGATAGAATCATAAGTTCAGGAATTGTTGGAGAAGGGTTGGGTTAAAAAAAGCCCAAGTCCTTGTGTTGTACCTGTTTTGTTGGTGCCAAAGAAAGATGGCAAGTGAAGAATGTGTTGTGATTGTAGAGCATCAACAATATCACCATCAAATACAGGCATCAAATTCCTAGACTTGATGATATGCTTGATGAATTGCATGGGTCTACCATATTTTCCAAGATTGACCTTAAAAGTGGATATCACCAAATTAGAATTAAAGAAGGTAATGAGTGGAAAACTGCTTTTAAGACCAAATTTGGACTATATGAGTGGTTAGTGATGCCTTTTGGACTCACTTATGCACCTAACACTTTCATAGGGCTTATGAATCATGACCTTAGGGATTGCATAGGTAAATATGTAGTAGTTTATGTTGATGATATATTAGTATATAGTCAAAGCCTAGAGTCCCACCTAAGTCACCTTAGGGAAGTTCTTTTAGTGCTTAGGAAAAATAGTTTGTTTGCTAATATAGATAAGTACACTTTTTATGTAGATAGTGTAGTGTTTTTAGGTTTTATAGTAAAACAAAATGGGGTACATGTTGACCCTGAGAAAATCAAAGCCATCCAAGATTGGCCAACCCCACAAAATGTAGGAGATTTTAGAAGCTTTCATGGTCTAACAAGTTTTTATAGGAGATTTGTTCCTGACTTCTCAAGTCTAGCTTCTCCACCCAATCGCATATTTTAGTGAAAAACTTCATGGTGCCACCCTCAACTACCCCACCTATGACAAAGAGCTCTATGCACTTGTGAGAGCCTTGCAGACTTGAGAACACTATCTAGTTTCAAAGGAACTTGTCATACATAGTGATCATTAGTCTTTGAAATATTTGAAGGGTCAACACAAGTTGAACAAAAGACATGCAAAGTGGATGGAATTTCTTGAGCAATTTACATATGTTATCAAATACAAGAAGGGCAGTACCAACATTGTGGTTGATGCTCTATCAAGGAGACATGCCCTTTTTTCTAAACTTGGAGCCCAAATTCTTGGATTTGAAAACATACAAGAACTTTATAAAGAAGATCAGGAGGTACTTATTTAAAGAAGGAAAGCTTTGTATACCCCAATGAACACATAGAAAACTCCTTGTAAAAGAATCACGTGAAGGAGGACTCATGGACCATTTTGGAGTTGACAAAACTCTTGAGCTTTTAAATGAAAAATTCTTTTGGCCACACATGAGAAAAGATGTCCAAAGATATTGTCATAGATGCATTTCGTGTTTAAAAGCAAAACAATGAATCATGGACTCTACACTCCTTTACCTTTTATAAGTGCTCAATGGAAAGATATAAGCATGGATTTCATATTAGGACTTCCTAGGACACAAAGAGGTTTTGATTCCATCTTTGTGGTAGTGGATAGGTTTAGCAAGATGGTTCATTTCATACCCTGCCATAAAGTGGATGATGCTAGCAACATCTCTAAGCTCTTCTTTAGAAAAGTGGTAAGACTACATGGTTTACCTAAGACCATAGTTTCGAATAGAGGATTAAAAACAAAATACAGCAACAAACAGAGAAATACATGAAACATATAAATAAGGGGAAGAGAGAGATGATTTTTTAGGAGGGAGACTGGGTTTGGCTTCACCTTAGAAAAGATAGATTGCCTAATCAGAGGAAGTCTAAACTTAGTCCCGGGGTGATGGTCCCTTCCATGTTCTCAAAAGAATCACTAATAATGCATATCAAGTTGACCTGCCTGAGGATTATGGAGTACATACTACCTTCAATGTTATGGATCTAACACCTTTTGCAGGTAGTGAAGATGAAGAGGCTGAAACATATGAGTCTTAGGTTCATGCTTGTTTAATTGTTGAGTTGTGTGCACTTTAATTTCAAGAGCTCTTTAATTTTCTTGCAATTTAAGTTTCTGTTTTAGATTTTTACTTGAGTATTCTTGCTGTTTTTCTTTTACACCAAGTGCTTGTGAAAAGGTTTATGGCACTCATTCTTCTTATGAGTATGGTTGCTCTTTTGGAATGGCATTATCCTTCCTAGAGTTTACCTTAAGCTTCCTTTCACTTGTTGTTAAAATTTGTGATGTGTCTTTTAATTTTGTAATCATGTCAAGTTTTGTCTTAGTCATGTTATTCCATAATTGTCATTACTTCTAGTAGTACTTTTATTGCTTTGATTGTTTCTTGCTTTGGTGTCATATAAATTTCTGAATTGATATTGATCCTTTGTGCATTTTCTTTTTAGAATTGAGTTCATACTTGTATTCTAGACCTATACAAGTTCCAATACATCATTTTCCATTATGTCTTTGCTAGTTCATAATTCTGTTTTTCATTCCTATTAGGATTCCTCTGTTTCTGAAAAAAAGTGCTTACTGTTTTTCTTTATTGCAATTGATTTACTCACTGGAAAATTCTGAAATTCTGGATTTGTGATATTCAAAGTGTTAGAAAAGAGTAGAAAAAAGAATCATTCAAAAATTCAAAGTACACAAAAAATGATAAATAAAATAAAAAAAGTGTACAATTCTGCCGAAAAGAATACGGTAATCTGGCAGCGATTTTAAAAAATTTATCTCAATTAATTGGCTTGCTGTTTTTAATTGATTCCAGTGCCATTATTGAGTTAACATCTTGAAGTTTCTGTGGTTTAAATTTCATAATAAAGTTCGCTCTACATCATTCCAGTTAAATCAGTGAATATCAAGCACAGTTTGCATTAAAAAAAAAATTCCAGTAGCTAAATTTTTGTTTTCTTCATCTACTCTAGTGCTTTTCCTTAAGTATTCTTTTGTGTGCCTACTTTTCTCATTGAGTTCTTTATTTTCTTGATTGTCTTTCATTCTTACTCTTTGAGTTTGTCTTACATATAGTATTCCTTTTGCAATTACCTTTCTTTGCTTATACCTTTTCTTGTTTGTCTTTATTGTTTCTTTGGTTTTGTGGTGGTTGCTCTTGAGATTGGTGTGCTTGCTTTGACATCTTTCATTTGAGGATTCCAAGGCCTCAAGATCAGATTGGTGCAAGGACATTATTTCTTTGAGAGTGACCTATTTTTCTGCCTCAATTTCACTTCGGCACTTTGGCTTAAAACACTCACTGTTTTTGCTAATTTTTGTTTCTTAACTTGTTTGCTGTTTTTGTGTGTTTGCTGTTTTTTATTTCCAAAATGGCTGGATTTTCAAGTGATGCATCATACAAGCAGAATTCTCCTTCCAAAGCTTCAATCCTTGGTGAATTACATGAAGCTCAAAGAACCATTAGACAGTTGGAGGAGAAAATGCAAAAGATGGAGGTCCAACAAGCTAGACCATCTCCTTCTATCCATGATGGGCATCATTCTCATAGACCATCTTCAAGAGCCACTTCAAATGATTTTGGCCGTGAAGAAGAGCATAGGAGAAGGAGGAATCCACCACAATTTCATGGACAAAGACCTCATCATCAAGGAGAAAGACATCACTACGGCAATGGTTACTACCAAGATGCAAAGGCTAGGCTACCTTCGGTCAAGCTTCCTTGTTTTAATGGCTCTAGTGATCCTAATGTATATTTAGATTGGGAGGCTAAGTGTGAACAAATATTTGAGATCCATGAGATCCAAGATGAGAATAAGCTTAAGCTAGCCACCCTAGAGTTTAGTGATTATGCCATGAAATGGTGGCATGGAATTGTAAAGGACATTATCTATCACAAGGGTCCTCCCGTGGACTCTTGGAACTCTTTAAAGGATCAAATGCGCGCTAGATTTGTGCCCCCACATTTTAGGAAAGACCTCATGTTGAGACTCCAACGGTTTCAACAAGGCACGCTAAATGTGGATGAATATTATAAAGAGCTAGAAACGCTTGTGCTTAAAATTGAATTAGAGGAAAGTGAGGAAGCTATGATTGCTAGGTTTGTGAGTGGTCTTAGGAAGGATATTCAAGACATTGTTGAATTACAAGAGTATTCATCATTGGGCTCTTTAGTTCATCTTGCAATGAAGGTGGAAGCCCAACTTGCAAAGAAAAATATTTTTAAAAATATTCCCAAAGATGATTACTACAACAATTCTTGGAAGAACAAAAAGCCTTTTTCAAAATTTCCTTCCAAAGATTCTTCTTTCAAACCCAAGGATCCTATGCCATCTACTTCTAGGCTTAAATCCCCAATAAAATCATCTAGTCAAAAGTGTTTTAAATGTTTGGGATATGGTCACATTGCTGCTAATTTCCCTTCTAAACGTAGTATGTACATGCATGAAGGCATTGTAGTTAGTGAGCATGATTCCAATTCACCTAGGCATTCTTCACCTTCTAGACCATCAAGTGAAAATGAGAGTGAAAGTCCTTGTGAAGGTGACTTATTGATGGTAAGACGTATGTTGGGCACAATTCCAAAATCTTTGAATGATACTCAAAGAGAAAATATTTTTCACACCCGATGTCTTATCAACAACAAGTTATGTTCCTTGATTATTGATGGGGGAAGTTGCACTAATGTGGCTAGTACAAGAGTTGTGGAGAAGTTAGCCTTACCCACTATCTCTCATACCAAGCCCTACAAATTACAATGGCTTAGTGAAGTAGGTGAAATCATGGTGAATAAACAAGTCCTCATTAACTTTGCTATAGGAAAGTATAAAGATGAGGTTTTATGTGATGTTGTGCCCATGGAAGCATCTCATCTTCTTTTAGGAAGGCCTTGGCAATATGATAGACATGTTTTACATGATGGCCTATCCAATACAATGTCTTTTTCCTTCCTAGGGCGCAAGGTTATATTAAAACCCCTCTCACCCAAAGAGGTTCATGAGGACCAAATAAAAATGAAAACTAAAAGAGAAAATGAGAAAGAAAAAGAAGTAAGTACTACACCGAGTCACACCATTTTCTCCTCTAAATCCATCATGTTGACTCGTGTTATGCCTCAAATGGACCCTCCAAGGTCTTCTTCTTCTTTATCTTTTTCATTACCCAAGGTTCCTATTTCAACACCACCTTGGTTAAAATATGTTAGGGATGATTTTTTCATACCTCCTAATGGGTTTCACCATTTAAGAGGTCTTTTTCCAAAAAACATCATCCTTCCCAAACAAATTTTTCCAACTTGGTCGGTTTATAGGACCTCCTTTTCTGCAATCCCTTTGGTTCCATCTGCTACGTCATGTTTTCCTTTTTCTTACACTTTTGATTGTAAAAGTAAACTGACTTTGTTATATGCAGGGATTCAGAATTCGTGGACGAATTCTCTCCAACTCGGGGAGTATGATGAGAGTCAAGTAAAGGAGGTTTTTATTAATGAAGGAAGAGGCAATTCACCATCACACTTGAAGTTCTTCCTTCTAGTCTTCTCAAAATTAAAAGAAGACATAAAATAAAGAGAGGCCCAAGCCCAAAGCCCAAGCCCAAAGCCCAAGCCCAAACCCAAGTCCATCCTATGAAGGGCAAGGCCATGTATTAAATAATAAAGAATTTTGTTTGAAGGTGCTTAGAGGGAAACATTAGAAACCTCTATTGTTAAAGCATCTTTTAGTCTTTAGTTAGGAGTCTTAGGGGGGGTGTGTTAGTAGATAGGTGTAGGAGTAGAAAAGGAGGTGCCAAAGTGAAGGAAGAGGTCACACCTTCCTCATGCTTTGTTTTAGGCGCCAATTCTAGAAGCTTTTTAGGGGGGAGTTTTTGAATTTGTGTAGCTTATATTTCAGCACCTTAGGCTATAAATAGAGGTGCTCTCTTTGTAAATTTCAGATTGGAATTTATCTAAAGAAACTATACTCAAAATTGGAGTGAGCATTGGAGAGCTTTTGAGCCTTCTTCTCTAGTCTTATCTTGATGGATCCATGGAGTCCTCAAGTGGCGGCAACACTCTCATCTAGGAGCATTCCACACTTCTAGTGGCGAGATCATCAATCATCCTTCCATCTTCATGAGCAATTCTTCTCTCCTTCCTTTCTTCTTTGTTAATTCCTTGTTCTAGCTTGTTGTCTTGTTGTTTGGTTCAGCTATTCTTGTTTTCCAGCACCTATTTTTCTGTTCTTTGCCTTTTAATTTCACTTTGTTCGGTTCAAATGTGTTCTTATTCAATTCTATTCGGTGCTTTTTAGTTTTACCTCTTTTTGTTGGTTCAATTTGACAATATGTGGAACATCCAAATGAGTTTGGGATTTGGTACTAGTTTTTGGTGAGTTCTTGTCTTAGAACAATGATCCAACTCTAAGAAAAGTGTCTCAATAATGTCCAGCTCAAGGTGATTCCTAAGAATGTCAAGAATCATTCTCTATATGGCTAGTGGAATCACATCAAATCCTCTTCAAAAGGGAGGGGATGATGGAAGAGGCCCAAGCTCAGTCCCTAGTTTAGGCCTAACAGCTAGGTCCATGGCAAAGAGGATTCAAGAAGATCGAGACTCTGCTACTGATGGCAGAGAAACTTTTCTTTATATGTTTAAAGAGGGCCACAACAAGTAAAGCCCAAGCCATGGGGTCTAGTTTCTTTATTTTGTAATTTCAGTAGAGTAAGGTACATTTAGCATAATAGGGGGGTGCTTATCATAGGGTAGGAAGTTTACCTAGCTTCTAGAACTTTGCTCCTAGGATGTGGCATTGACTTTAGTCAATACCCTAGCTGCCCCTTTTTTGTGTATTCCCCATCCTACCGTTGCTCCTTGTTCTCCAAGGCACTTGCACCTATATAATAGGGTGCTTGGCTTATGTTTTGTAAGATCAATTTATATGAGTAAATGTTGCCAAATTTTTGCAAGCTTCTACTCCCTTGTCTAGCCATTTTAGGTTAGACATCTTGATCTTCACCTTCAACTTTCTTCAAGTGATATAGCCCAACCAATCACTCTTCATACATTTCATGCACCTACAAGGAATCCATAGCTCTATATGAGCCATCCTTGATCCATCGCCTTCATTGCTTCCGCCACCTTCACCTCATTATCCACCTTCTCCATCATCATCAGCATTAGCTCCACTTGATGATCTAGCATGTTCACCACCTTTGCTAACCCACTTTCCACCAATTTTGGACGAAGTGTAACACGCTGCAGGTAAGTATTACCAACTTCTCGTGGTGCCAATTCCTCTTGTATATTCATCTCAATCAAATCTAGACGTGCATTCACACCATCCTTTTTCTTTGCCTTTACTGTTCAAAAGTGTTCTTATTAAATTGTCACACAGATTCTTTTCTACGTGCATTACAACTATACAGTGTCTGACATCTAATTTACACTAATATGGAAGATAAAGAAAAGATTGATCTCTTCTTCCATATTTCAATCACAATTTTCTTCTTCTTCATTTTTCCAAAAGTCACATTAACATATTTTATCTTTTCATGAATTTGAAGGCCACTTAATGGAGTGTGACAAATCTCACGTTCTTGGTATCCATTGAATTTTTTTTAATCTACGATAGGGTGGTATTTCGTTAGAAATCTACAATGTCGAAGATACATTGTCTTCCTTTCGTGTTTGAACTGCTCATATGATGTCTTCTCTTCACATATTGGACATGCTCTATGACCTTTCACACTATAACCTGACAAGTTTCCATATGCAAGGAAGTTATTGATAGTACAAAATAACATTGCATGTAATCGAAAAGATTCATTCTTAAAACGCATCAAACACATCAACCCCTTCATTCCAAAATAATTTCAAAATCTTCAATCAATGGATTAAGATAAACATCTATGTCATTTTCAGGTTGTTTTGTACCAAAGATCATCATAAATAACATCACGTATTTGCGCTTCATACACAAAGGATGAGGTAAATTGTAAATCACTAAGAAAACGAGTCATGAACTATGATTACTGCTTAATTTTCCTAAAGAATTCATTCCATCAGTTGGCAATCCAAGTCTTAAGTTTCTTGATTCTTTTCCAAATTCAAGAAATTCTTTATCAATGTTCTTCTACTGCAAAGAATCAGCTGGATGACGAAGTAGTCCATGACAATTGACAATGTATTTTTTGCCTTGTAATTTTAATTGGGTAATGTATTTCCTTTGGAAGCATGTCCTTCAACAATTGAAGCAATTATGTAAAGCTTTTTTCAGTCCATCCATTCATTACCTTCAAATTCATCAACCTTAATATTGTTGATAATCGTGTGAAGTTAGTTGAATCAGGATACAAAGGAGTCTTTGCATCATTAGACATGTACCAACCAGTCCTCGGTCATCGACGTCAGAGATCGACATCGAACCTCGCCAATAGAGAGAGAGATCGAACGTCGGTGGTCTAAACAACTATATTGGGCCACGTAAGGTGAGCCCCAGAATTACACTAGTTACCAGTTAAAACCTCATATATGAGAGGAAGCCCTCACACTGTGAGCAGTCATCTTAGTAATCAAGTTAAGGACCCACTAAATATCAGACGAACCTCCACAGAAGAAGAACTAGGGATAGACTAGAACATCAAATGTTCTTTCTCTGGTCTTCTTCATAGCATAAAAGGGAGTGTACTTAGCGAAATGGGCGTGTACCAAGCCCATTTTTTCAAGATAAGACACCTAGAATTAGGGTTTTTAACCTACCTTCTAAAAGTTATGCCTAAAGGTGCGCTTTTGATCGTGGTCAACACCCTAGGCAACCTCTCTCCCTTGCCATTTCAACCGTTCACCCATCTTGCTCACCTCGGTCAGATTCAGGAGTGAGCTCCTATCTGAAGTGTCCTTGCTTGGGTGTTGAACCGAGTTGGGGACGCTTTGGAATGAAGGGGGCTCCACCTATTTATCACACTCTGAAGATCAAGTCAGTGAGAGCATTCAAACTATATATCTCAATTTAGGTTTCAAAATCACTTACCTTTACTCGGGGTCTTAAACCCCTTTTATAGACATTCCTTAAACAACTTTCATCAACCAGAATATTGTTTCAACAATAAGAATATAATTTCAACAACAAGAATATAATCTCAACAGTAAAGCATTCTGTTAATGTGCACCTTTATTTTTTAGTGTTATGCCACATTATTCCCAACAACTTTTATTCGCATTTAAAAGTATATGCTTTAATTAATTTAGTTATTCCTTATGTTATTTTTACATTATATATCTTCTTAGTATAAACTACCAAACATCTGGGTCGACCTCTCAACACGTCTTTGGGCCCGTGCCCCAGGCCAAGCTGGGTATAACTTATCTAACTGAGCTCATTACACTTAAGTGCTTGGGTTGAGGAGTCGAGCACGTACGAATAGTACAATTACTGATGAGGACCTAGAAGAGAGTGCGCCTACTGACCAAGCCCAACCTCCTAGGAGGATGACTAAGAGCATGACTCAAGACACCGGGCTAGGTCAGGATTCTCCAGCCACTACCTCAACACCTAGCTTGCCCCAGAGGATCACGAGGAGTAGAGCACAGGCCTTGGGTGTTGAGCATGAGTTGGTGTCATTATTTTTAATTTTAGTAGAATAGGGTGTCTTTAGCATAATAGGGGGGAGTGTGCTTATCACATGGTCTATTAGGGTAGGATTTTGACCTACTTTCTAGAACACTTGGCTTATAGGTGCGACATTGACTTAGTCAATGACCTAGCCACACCTTTATGTGTTCTTACCATCCTATCCTTTGCTCCTTGTTCTCCAAGGCTCCTTCAACTATAAATAGAAGGCCTACCTCATTGTATTTCACATGTTAATTTTGAATAGAAAAGTTACTCTGCACAAATTGTGTGAGAAGTTCGTGAGGTTTGAATCCTCTTGGCTAGGTCTTATCTTGAGTAGTGTGAGACTCTCAAGTGACGACTCTTCACTCATCTTGGTGGCTACCACACCCCAAGTGGCGTGAACCACTCTCACAATCATTCCATAAGCTAATCTTCTTCCACTCTTTTCAATTCATTTCCATTTCATATATGTCTTTGTCTTGAATTCTTGCTCTTGGTTTTGCTTTTGTTATGTGCTTATGTTTCATAACTTGGTTCGACCATGAGCACCATTGATGTTTTCCTTATTGCCATTTCCATTCCACATTGCATTCCATCTATCACTTTATATTGATTTTTCATCTTTGCCTTTGTGAAGTGAACCTTCACACTTACTTAACCATTTGGTTAAGTTCATGTCCAGTGGGAATCTTCCTTAGGTTTCACCATAAATTGCTAAAATCCCAACTCTAAGTAAAAATGTCACCAAAAATGGAACCATCTAAAAATCAAATCACATCAATTACATAGTGAATTCCCAGTGGTTTGCTGAGAACTAGATGTAGCTCTTGGTTAATAGTGAACCAGTATAAACATCTTGTGCGAATCTCTCTATCCCTACACTCATTAAACTATTTTAGCTTTGTTTTTCAAATCCGCTGGTATAAACAACTGGTTGTTTCGTGAAAACTACAGGTTGATTTTCTGGATCAAGTTTAAAAACAGTTTTCTATTTGGTTGAACAGATTTTTCATTGATTAATTCTTCATACCTTTTAACTCTACCTTCAATACTTGCAAATATTTCATAAACAATTCACTCCCCTCTTGTTTAAGGCCTCTAATTGTAACATATTATACTCTTTCTGACTTGAGCATTGGAAAGTCTTCTACAAGTAAACTTCCACTCAACATTTTATGATAAAGCTCGAAAATTTTCCAAAGAAGAGCTCAGTCTTTACCAATAACTCAAATTCCATGTATCGGAAGGTCCAACACCAAATCCAATAAGAAAAACTATCACACTAATAAAAGAAAAAGTTGGAATGGTAGAGGAAATACAACGATGTTGTTGCCTTATTTGACTTATTCTAACATATTAGTTAATCGTATAAATTGTTGGTATTCCCTTACGATTAAATGATTTCTTATTTGTAACTTCTTCTACAATTAGTAATTTAAATCTGGAAATTTGTAGCAAGATAAAAAGAAAATTGTGTAGTGATAAGATGACTATCGCTAATACATTGAGTTACTATTTTTTCCATCTCATAAAGAGTAATTCCACTTACAAGTACTTGAGAACGTGATTAGTCCCTCATAATCGAATTTTTATTTTTAAAGCATATTATTATACTGTTAAGTTAAAACTTTTATTTTATTATATTCATGTTGTTATAATTCTCGTTATTGGTCTGAGCATCGACTTTGTGACCAGTGTTATCAGCTATTAACATCACTACTAGTATTGATTTCATTGTTGTTGTGAGCTCTTCCATCACTATTCCAAAAGTTAAAAATATAAAGCCAAGAATTGCTCTAACCTTAAAGCTAGTGTTAAAAAGCAAAGAAAATCTGAAGTGTTTAAAATTTTAAAAACTTGTAATTAAAAGATATGTTTAACGAGGTTTTTGGTATGGTAGCGCGAGTTCTCTCTTCTCGTGAATTAATTAGTTAATTAATTAAAATTTGAAGCAGCATAACAGCAAAGTAACTAACAGCAAGCACAAAGAAGCTCTCTTTCACTATCACCATCCTCCCTTTCCCTTTTCGTCCCCATCCTCTGCAAATAGAAACCCTCTGAAGATCTCATCCGATTCATATTTCAACAGGACCAGAGCGCCTTGTGAGTTCGGGCGTGCTTCTGTGGTACGTGATGGGAGGGGTAACATCATCCATGGCGGCAAAGTTCGCGTTTTTCCCGCCGAACCCTCCGTCGTACAAGGTCGTGACGGACAACCTTACGGGGCTGCTTCTCCTGACGCCGTTCCGTCACCGCGAGAACGTGGAAATCCTGAAGCTTCCGACGAGGCGCGGCACGGAGATAGTTGCTCTCTACATTCGCCACTCCATGGCCACCTCCACCCTCCTCTACTCTCACGGCAACGCCGCCGATCTCGGCCAGATGTACGAGCTCTTCATCCAGCTCAGCATCCACTTGCGCGTTAACCTCATGGGGTGGGTTCTCCCTTTTTCTACTCCTCTCCTCTTTCATTTTCTCTCAGTGCCTTTCTGCAACATTTTTATTCTTCAAATCCAAGCACGGGGTGAAATTCGTGATTTGTTAGATTTGTCTGTGAATGTGAATGTCTGATTTGTGGGTGTAGGATATACTAGGACGGGTGATGTTACTTTTGAATATCTTAACGTAGACACAAAATCTTCTTCACAAATCCTCAAAGTAAGGAAGAGAAAAAAAAACTTAATTTAACCACAAATTAAAAAATATAAATTGAGAAAATACTAAGACGTATTGAGATTAGTTATTCATAAACTAATTTTTTAAACACGAACTTATCTATTTTTTTTGTATTATTTTTCCTATAAGTAATTTGCGAGAAATATGTCCAACCATATTACTTGTTAGTCTTTATTTTTAACCATTTACACTCATGCTTTCGTTGCATATAGGGGAAAATTGGGTTTCACCAAGAATATTCTTCAACTAGACTGAGTCTAATTACCTTCCAGATACAAGGATAACTTAATATGTTTTTCTTTCTCAACAAAGGTTTTTCCGAATCTCCTCCATACTTGACCAAGGTTCTGTTGTGTAAACCTCACTCAATAGATGGAGTGAAAAATTAATCAACTTACTCCACAAACTAAAATATAGTTGTACATAAATTAATTCATTGAAGTTCTTTCATACTAGCTTCCCTAAAAAATACATTGTTCCAAACTTTGAGATAACACAGTTATGATCAATCACCGCATTTAAGGTATTTTCCATTATGGCTTAGTCACTGTTTTGTCCTTAAAAGGTGTTTCAGAGAGTTAAGGGAGTAAGATGTATTTAAATTGCCTTTGGCCTAGACTCCTAAGCCATGTAAGACTATTGCGCGTAGTGGAACAAGGGCCTTTAGTCGAGGACTAAGATAACGGGGGTTCGTCTTTGGAACCACTTTTCCATACATATGACGTCAATGTTCCGACCTCAAATTAGTTTAAATAACATCATTAGGGTCAATTACCATATCCGATGTATTGTCCACTTTGGAGCTAGAACTCTGTCACAGTTTTATTCTTAAAAGACATCTTCAGAGTATTAAGGGGAGAAGATGTATTTAAATTGCATCGATTCTTAAACAATGTGAAACTGTTAAACTTACTGGAACATATGTAATTTATTCCTAACCTAATTTTAATTTTATGCAAGAACTTTTTTATTTTATTTTTCTCTTAAAAGTGTTTAGAAAAATTTACTTTAAGAAATCAATTATTGGACTTGGTTGAATTGCGTATATGGAAATCACCTTAATGTAAGGTGTTTGTAAGGTTGTTGTGAGTAGATTACCTTTCAGTTTCTCATGGCATGTGCCACACTTTGTTTGGATAAACATGTTTATAAGAGAACTAAGAGTTTCTCTGGATGAATAAGTTTCTTCATGAACACTTATTAAAGGACATAAAATGAAATGAAATAAGATTCTGTTTCGACAGAATTTTCATTATTCATAAGGTATAATAGATTAAACTTTTTCTATAAATTTAAATTGATATATAAATTAGAACTAGGTTTTAAAATGTTAAATTTAATTGATAGAAAATAACTTATTTCTTTTTTATTTTTTAATTTTTTCTCTTATAAATGTTTCTTAAGAAGTTGACCAGTGGACGGTCTTGCTCTGCAGTTTTGTGTTGCCATCTAAGTTCCGAATCATCGCACTAGAGTAACACCAGCAGAATAACTTATTGTTGTAACTTTATGAAATTGATTTATTTTGTAATTTATGTGGTGAAAAATTCTGAAAAATACTTGTAATTTATATGTAGACCAATTGTTTAAAGTGAATATTGTGAAATGGGAGGTTTTCTCACGATAATCTGTGATGTTATACAGGTATGACTATTCTGGGTACGGCCAGTCGTCTGGGAAGGTTTGTGTTTAGTTAACATGAAATGGTAGTTCATGTCATATTGTGTTGTGCATTTTGGATGGTGGTAGTTTTGTAATTATAAACGTCCATGCTGATGAACAACATTGTTTTCCCTGAACTGTAGCCAAGTGAGCAGAATACATATTCAGATATTGAGGCTGCATACAAGTGTCTAGAAGAAAGTTATGGTGCCAAGCAGGAAGATATAATCCTGTATGGACAATCTGTTGGCAGTGGCCCAACTTTGGATCTTGCAGCTAGGTTGCCTCAATTAAGAGCCGTTGTTCTGCACAGTCCCATACTTTCTGGCTTAAGGGTCATGTATCCAGTAAAGCGTACATACTGGTTTGACATATATAAGGTAGCATGCTGTTTTTACTTATCATATACGTGAATTCCTTAATCTAATAACATGTTTCTTTATGTTAATACAGAATATCGACAAAATTCCTCACGTTAATTGTCCAGTTCTCATAATTCATGTAAGTTCTCATCAAAGATATTTCTTGTGCTATATACCTGCATCTGTCAATTTAATTGTATAGACTTGGCTTCTGGATTAGTTGAATTCTTCTGACATTTTTCTTTGCTATACATCCAAGGATACTTGACTGCGTCCTTTTGTTTTTAATCCTTGGTTATTTATTCTTCACACCCCGAATCTAGTATCCCTTCTATTATTATTTTTTTCTTAAATATATCTAGACTTTACCATTTAAAAATAATTTTCATTCCTCTATTTGGCAGAAAAGAATCAGCACAGTATACCAAACACCTTTTCTTTTGTTGTTCAGAAATGTGAAAGGATGATAGAAATACTCTATTAAAAACATATATAATCACTTGCTATATAAAAACCCTTCAGCCACCATTTTCTTAATTGATGCGTCACTTGCTGGTGAACCGGGCGACTTCTTTTTTTCTTCATTTTCTCAGCATCATACTCTCTCTTCTACTTCTGTTTTCCCTTTTGTTTTTTTTTTCTCAGTGAAAAGCATGGAATTCTTCTTCCGTTTACTTCGATATGGATGATGTGCTTAATTATTATATCAAATGCACTTGATTATTTACTGATTGAAATTTTGTAAGGCATGTATGATAGGCTCTTAGGGGCCAAGCACTTTGAGTATAACATGTTACATAACTTCCCAGTACAGATAAATTATTCAGGAAGAGTTTAATTAGAGAGTGAGTCTGACACCTATGCTAATGGCCAAGAGTTTTTTTTTATCCTATATTAACTAAAGATAATCTCACTTTACAAGTTGAATTTATAAGGATAAGTTTCAACTCACTTTTTAATATGGTATAAGATTTAGAGTCTCCTATCAAAATTTGTTGTTTGTAGGATTTATTGTGTTACTCACTATCAGGTCGCTGTCAATCCACAAATATGTAGTTCCAAGTACTAGATGTGTATGTTGGGAAAAACGGGCAATTTTCCCACTAAAACAAAATCCTAACAGAGCTACCCGACAAATAATATTGAATAAATAAAGCGGAATAATAAAAGAGATAAAGAGGAAAGAACACACCCGAAAATTGTTAATTTCAAGTCCCACCTAAAACAAATCTTCTCACAACATAACAAAAACAAACTTTACAGTGCTTCAAATTTGCGCATCCGGGCGCCAACTTCAAATGTGCAAAATATTAACCAAGTCTAAACAATATTCAAACTTGGCCCTTGTAACCACCTTGCCTTGTAGCGAACATCTTCTTTATTAGAAAATTCTTCTTTCTTTGCAAATACCCATTTGCACCCAATTGCCTTCTTACCTTTTGGTAATTGTGCCAACTTCCACGTCTTGTTCTTCTTCAAAGACTGCATCTCCTCTTCCATCGCACCCGCCCAATTACCACTCTCTGAACTCAGAATGGCTTCTGGGTAAGTGGATGGAATGTCATCAACAACTGGAAGTGCATAGGCAACCATATCCATAAAACGAGTAGGCTTCTGAATATCTCGTCTCTGTCTTCTAACTGCAATTGGCGCTGATTGTTGTTGAGATTCTTGGGTAGGAACCTCTTCCTCATCTGACTCTTCTTCTGCCATAGGAGAGTCACTTGTGGTATTTCGTGTTGGGATCACCACTGTCGGCTCAAACTCCACCTGCTTCCGGGCACACTCCACCTGTTGCGGAGTACTATCAGCTCCTTCTGGATTTACCTTCTTTAACATGGCAGATTCATCAAAGGTAACATCCCTGCTGATAATCGTCTTCTTTGCCTCTAGACACCACAAACGGTATCCCTTCACTCCAGGACTAAAGCCCATGAAAAGAGCCTTCTTTGCCCGTGGATCCAACTTTGATTCAATCACATGATAATATGCAATAGAACCAAAAACATGCAAAGAATCATAATCAGTTGCAGGTTTTCCAGACCATACCTCTAACGGGGTTTTGCCATCTATAGCAGATGATGGCAAACGATTGACGAGATGTTGAGCGTATGTCACAGCCTCAACCCAAAACTCTCTGCCTAACTCAGCATTAGACAACATACAACGAACTTTCTCCACAAGTATCTTGTTCATACGCTCTGACACCCCATTCTGCTGTGGTGTTTTTCTAACAGTGAAGTGCCGAACTATGCCACAATCTTGACATACCTTCAGGAACGGATCACTTTTGTATTCTCCTCCATTGTCTGTTCGGAGAACCTTAATCTTCCTTCCTGTCTGGTTTTCAACTTCAGCTTTCCACTTAAGGAAAATTTCAAGCACATCATTTTTGTTCTTCATAGTAAACACCCAAACTCTCCTGGAAAAATCATCCACAAAAGTGACAAAATAATGCCTACCTTCGATTGACGGAGTCTTGGCAGGTCCCCACACATCTGAATGCACATAATCCAGAATACCCTTGGTATTGTGAATTGCAGTGCCAAACTTCACTCTTCGTTGTTTTCCCAGAACACAATGCTCACAAAATTCAAGCTTGCAAACCTTCGTACCTTTCAACAATCCTTGCTTGGTAAGAATTTGCAAGGATTTCTCTCCAGCATGTCCCAACCTCATATGCCACAACTTCGTTGCCTCAGCATCCTTCTTAGAGCTAGAAGTTGCTGCCGCTACTGTCCCCACCACTGTACTACCTTGATAGTAATACAAATTGTTCTTCATCACGCCTTTCAACATCACCAGTGCTCCTGAAGTTGCTTCAAGAATTCCATCTCGCATCGTCACAACTAGGCCTTTAGATTCTAAAGCCCCCAATGAGATGAGATTCTTCTTCAACTTTGGCATGTACCGTACATCCCGCAAAATTCTAGTGGATCCATCATGATTCCGCAGCTTGATTGAACCTATGGTATCAGGTGGATTAAGCCTATGATTGAACCTATGTCTGATATCTGGTGGATTAAGCCAAAATCAACAGTGTATGCCTGATGGTGGACTGTTGAATACTCCTCTAGTCTTCAGCCTTGATTGCTATATCAGACATTATTGAGATTGTCTACGCGTGTCAAGCAGACAGTGTAAACTTTTTAGGGAACATTTCAAGTGTAAGATTTGTCAATTCTCCTGATTAAATACTTTCCATATTTCAGACCATTTCATAATTCCTAAATTAAATGAAATACCTTCAGACTCTTCACGTTTCTCTTATTACTACGTGCTTTTCTGCTATGTTTTTGAACCTAATGGATTAGTTGAGGTAATAATTCCGGTGTAGATCATGGAAGGTGCTGCCATGTAATTAGGATGGTAAGAGCATTTGAAGTTCAAATTACAATGCATACATGGTCCAACCAAAGAAACGATAATAACCAATCCTTTTAAAAATTAAAATCTTTCAATAGCGATGACCAAGCACATGTCATTTAGTCCTTTTTGTTATTGTGTAGGGTACTTCAGATGAAATTGTAGATTGCTCCCATGGCAAGCAACTCTGGGAACTGTGTAATGAGAAGTACGAACCACTGTGGCTCAAAGGAGGTAACCACTGTGATTTGGAGCTCTTTCCTGAGTATATTAGGCATCTGAAGAAGTTTATAACAACAGTTGAGAAGTCTCCTTCGCAACGATACAGTTTCCGGCGGAGCACAGACCAGTTTGAGCAGCCTCGAAAGAGTACGGATTTTTACGAAGTAAGTAGAAAGAGCACTGATCGTAGAGAAAAGCCAAGGAAGAGCATAGACAGGCCAGAAAAGCTGAAAAACCTGTCTAATAATGCTGATATGTTAGAGAAATTGAGAATGACTTTTGATAATAAGGAAAGATCTCGGAGAAGTGTGGATGAGAAGTCTCGGAAAAACATTGACCATCAATTAGAGAAAGCAAGGAAGAGTGTTGATGGGCTTGACAGAATAAGGAATGGATAATAATTTTTCTAATAGTCAAAATATATTCATGCATGGGTTGGTTTTATGGCGTTCTTTTTATATTGGTCATCTGGTTTTGTAGTATGATTTATATCAGTATAATAACTGCTAGCGTTGATGAAAAGGGTTTGGTATTACATTGAGATTCACTTTTTATTCAGATGATGTTACCTCTTTACCTCTCTTGCATTCTCCAAGTATGCAGAAATTCCTTATCCAAGAAATGCTACTAACATGTCACTACATTAATCTTCTAAATTTGAAAAGGATGGGTGCAAGAGAGCACCCATGTGCCGAAAGATACAAAAAGTTAACTAAATTTGCATTTTCACTTTATTTTAGCTTTCACAGAATGTTTTGTATCTGGTCTTACAAGTTTACATATTTGTTGAGAATTGGAATTTATTGAATCATCCCTTTAGTATTTGATTAAAAGCATGCTCTAGATAATTCTCGAAGGAGTATAATGCATGTAAGCACAACTGGTTAAAAGCTTAATATACCTGATAATTTTAGAACGAACTTTGTTGTTCTTGTCTTTATTTTAATATTTTGAACCTTTGATTGGTTTGCCATTCAGCATTACACTTGCGGAATAATTATTTCCATGACACCCAAAATTCTATAAATAACATGCATATTAAAAAATGACTTAAATAATTAATTTAATAAAGAAAATAAATAAAAAAATGGAAAATATGATTATATGCATAAATTAGTGATCATGACTAAGTGTTAAATATGTTTTACTAAGTTTAAATATACACTCATCTGAGATACATAAATATGAACAAATTTAATTGTAACACCAAACCACTCATACCAAAAATAGAAACTTGAGGATTGAACATGGGGAAAAAATAATATATTCTTTCTTTATGATCCATCTTTCAGCAACAACGGATACTTCTTTTGCGAGTTGTGTTCGAAGGTATTCATCGATTTTGTTTTATCGGAATAAAGAGCTGCTTTAAAGGGTGTTTCTTCATGCACCTCCAACAATTTTCTCCTTGCACTCCATTATTTTTGGAAAAGACTATTTGATCCCTTTTAAATATGATTTTTGGATTATTTGTTCAGAATGTTTCCAGAACATACCTTCCAGAACACATTTTGTGAATTCTTGATTTATTATTTTGGAAGTTAAAAAAATTGTTCCCAAAAAAATACTCTATAATGAATTTTTTGTCTTTAGAATTTTCTATTCCAGAAACACTTTTGCTTATAGAACATCCTGATTCTAGAATTACCCAAAACTCTCAAGGGTAATTTAGGTACTTTAAAAAATGTAGAAGTGCAGAAAGAAAAATGTAGGGTGCAAGAAGAAATACCCTGGTATAAATTGTTCAAACCAAAAATAACTGACACTTTTGTAGCATTAAGTATCCTACTGCGTTTGAATAGAATTTTTTAAATTTTTCAAATAAACTCATTTTAAATTTAATTCTCAAATTAAAGTCATTGGTGTTCTTGCCGGTTTACTGCACTACCAGTTGACTTCAGGTTGAACGCGTCCTCTTGGGTCTATCTTCTCTAAAATTATAATCACGTCTCCTGGTTGCGGTTAGAATAAGGCTCCGTTGGGACAGAGGGTGCCCTACCTATTGATTGCACTCCGACGATAAAGTCAGTTAGGGCTCACTGAAAAGCAACAATTTAGTAAGATGTGCCAAAAATAGTGTACCTTTCTTGGAGACCTATTCTCCTTTTTATCACTACTCATGCAACATGCAACCACTCCCCCTGGAGCTCAGCGAAACTTAAAAAATAGTTAATCTTTTTTTCGTAACAGAAAACCACCTGCCGCGGGCACCAATGATCTTCGGGTGCTATCCGTAGGTCCACTTTCTGTTACCTGACATCTCCCTATATTACTAGGGTTAATAGCAACTAGCCACGTGTAACTGATATGCAACAGAAACATGCAACAAATTTATAACAGAGAAAATATTGTAAAAGAAATAACGAGATTATATTTACCATACAAATATATCTTTTAACAGGTGCAACAATGAAATTACTTCGTGTACCCATCTTGTGCTTTTGGCCTAACCTGACCAAAGTGATTGGCCCAGGTTTACATAGGACCAAACACCGAGCAGGTCTCTCATGGCGTAATAGAACCGAGCAGACCTCGTGGTAAAAGAGAACCGAGCATAAATATTCTACTCATTCCTTCGAGCTTCCCTTCATCAATCACGAAAGGTACTTCTTTTCCCTTTTCCTCCCGATCATTCATCCTTTGCCTGCTTTGCCTAGGATTACCCTATTTTCATTTATATATGATATATGCTTCAACCCCGTTTATTAGCATGTTATTGTATGAACCTTGGAATGCGTAGCTAGGTTTTGTTTCCTTGTTCTTCTGTTTGAATTCATACTTGTTTTGCATTGTGTTGGGTCTGAACTATCTTGCTTTCTTCATGTGACTGTCCTTAGCTGCGAGTCCTTATGGATTATAAAACCTTTTATCCTTGGCCTCTCCCAAGCCATATTTTTGAAACCTCCTCCTACATATCTCACGAAAAAATAGTGGCCCTAAGGAAGAAAAAATGTCGCTTTGGCAGGGAGGACAATTGGATTTTCCTGGACCCTTGCTCACCCGATGAACCCGTATGTTGTGATGAAACCATATCCCCAGGCAAACCTTTTTGCTATGTTTACGCCACCATTTTTCAAAGAGTCCACCTCCGTCTTCCCTTGTCAGTTTTTGAAAAAGAACTTCTGACCGAGCTGAACATAGCCCCAGCTCAGCTGCATCCTAACAACTGGGCATTTGCTCATGCCTTTGCCATCTTATGCGATCAACTCAGTGTCCAACCTTCCCTCGATGCGTTTCTTTACCTCTTCGAGGTGAAGAAACTATAGCGTTAGCTTTGGGTCTCCGTAAACAGCATTCTTGGAAGAGGGATCCTTACCCTCTTCCAATCCTCTTACAAGAATTTTAAAGGCCATTTTCTAAAAATCTGAGCTAACAAAAAACACCATGACCTCCTGGACGGGTTCCCCTTATACTGGACTGAAAAGCCTAACTCGAAAGTTACCTGGTGTTTAGACAAATTAGCCCCTGCCGACCAGGAGGTTTGCAAATTCTTCACAAGCCTTCCCATTGCCTTCAATACAGCTTACCTGTTGGCCCACGAGTATGACCCATACCTTTTAAAAAGTTACACCGGTACACCTTTTAACCCTAACCTTAAAGATTAAGATCGTTTCCTGTGAAATATAACATGTCCCTGCTTGTATCTTTCTTGCAGATAGCATGTTGGCCTGCTTGAACAAGGAAGACCTGCTGGAACAAGGAAGACCTGCTGAGGTTGGCCGGGAAGGCAAAAATGGCCAGCCGTGTTGCACCGAAGGTGGTGGTCACGCCCACCTCCTCTAAAGACGACGAGGACACCGCCTCGGGCTTCGTCTTTACCAGAAAGAGGAGGAGGGCTCAAGCCACTAGCCCTCACCCTCACCCTCCCGAGGCCAGGTAGCCTCGAACGCTGCTCCTCCATCACAGCAGCCTCCGCACACTTTTGTTATCACGTCGTGCCTTCTTGAGGTGGGTGCGGAGAGCTCGAGGCGAAAAGGTCTTTGGGACCAGGGTGTCGACGTTGCCTCCCTCCTAGAGGATGCCTTATTGCGCCCTGAGGACGAGGAACGAATGGATGTCCACAACGGCCAACACCTGCTGCAAGAGGTTATGAAACAGCTTGGACAGGCTCTGGCCACAAGCTACGTGGCCGTGAAGAAGATGCGGTGTCGAGAGGTCGCCATCGAACAAGAGAAACCAGATTCTCAACAGAAGATGGGAGACTTGGAACAAGAAATCTGAAACCTCCGAGCCCTTCACCAGAAAACTGAGCAGCTCTTGGAGGCCAAGACTAAGGAGGCCGCTAAGAAAGCGACTCGTCTGGCCGAGCAAGAGGATCTGTCCCGCTTGCAACAAGAGCTTGTCCAGAAGGATAAGTTCTTTGCTGACGAGGTCGAAGTCTACAAGGGTGAGGCTGCCCAAGCTCTCTTGGTGGGCTGTGAGGTTGTCATCGAGCATGTTTGATGTGATTCCACTAGCCATATAGAGAAAGGTTCTTGACCTTCTTAGGAATCACCTTGAGTTGGACATGATAGAGGCACTTTTCTTAGAGTTGGATCATTGTTCTAAGACAAGAACTCACCAAAAACTAGTATCAAAACCCAAACTCATTGGATGAACCAATTTTAGTCAAATTGAACCGAACAAAAGAGGTGAAATTAAAAGGAACCGAACAGAAATGATTAAGCACACAAATGAACCGAACAAAATTGAAATTAAAAGGCAAGAACAGAAACAATAGGTGCTGGAAAAACAAAAAAACCGAACCAAAATACTCAAAAACACAAGACAACAAAAGCAATTGAAAGAGAAGGAAGGAAGGAGAAGATAGTGCTCATGAAGATGGAAGAATGTTGGATGATCTCGCCACTAGAAGTGTGGAATGCTCCTAGATAAGAGTGATGCCACCACTTGAGGACTCCATTGATCCATCAAGATAAGACTAGAGAAGAAGGCTCCAAAAGCTCTCCAAAGTTCACTCAAAATTTGAGTAGAGTTTTCTTAGATTAATTCCAATCTGAATTTTACAAAGAGAGCACCTCTATTTATAGCCTAAGGTGCTGAAAAGTAAGCTACACAAATTCAAAAACTCCCTCCTAAAAAGCTTCTAGAATTTGCGCCTAAAACAAAGCATGAGGAAGGTGTGATCCCTTCTCTCACTTTGGCACCTCCTTATTTACTCCTACACCTATCTACTAACACACCCCCCCTAAGACTCTTAACTAAAGACTAAAAGATGCTTTAACAATAGAGGTTTCTAATGTTTCCCTCTAAGCACCTTTCTAAACAATATTCATTTAAAACTTGGCTTTGCCCTTCATGGGATGGTCTTTAGGCTTTTGTGGGCTTTGGCCTTCTTGGGTTTGGGCTTGGGCTTTATCTTTTGCAAAGATTAACAAGAAAAACTTTAAATGTGAAGGCGAATGATCTTGTTCTTCATTATAAAAAGCCAGCTTTAGTTGATTCTCATCAATGTTGATCAAGAGTGATCAAGAGCTTTGAAGAATCCAAATCCAAGGTGTTTGATGAAAGGCTGGGGTTGCTGCTGTGTGGGTGGGATCTGGGTAGATTAAAGTGTGATCCGGGTAGATTAAAGTGTGATCCACTCTTTTGCTGAATCTAAAACTGATGTGAATTGAAACCTCTTTTAAATTAGATGTTTTTCCAACTAAGTGAAAAACAACCTGTTATTTTGTCGAATCAACCGGTTGTTTTGCTCTTAGAGGTTTTGAAAAAGTTTGAAAGATGTTTGACTTTGTTGACTTAACTGTCAAACCAAATCAATCGGTTGTTTCGTGTTTTCAACCGATTGTTTCTTTGAAAATCCTAACAAAATTCAGTTTTGAATGGTGAATCTGTCTTAAATGATTTCTAACTGAATACGCTCCTTCATTAAATGTTTTAACCAATCTTTGGAAAATATAAATAGTTTGTTATATGTTTCTGAAGGGTAAGAAAAAGTTTTGAGAAATTCAGTTTGACATATTTGATCTCAATTTTTCAAGATTCACATCAAGATTTGGATTTTCAAGTGAGAGTGGAATAGGATTGCAATTGTATTCTTTTCAGTTGTACTTTGATAAGGTGTAATCCTTTTCTCAATCTTCTGTATTTCTGTTGTTGTATTGCCAAGGAGTGTTGTGTGTTCTTGAGGTGTTCAAGATCAATACTCTTGGTGTGGTTTGCCAAAGGTAGTGTGTTTCTTGAGGGGTTCAAGGTCATTACTTTGGTGTGTGGTGTTTGTAATTTGGTTTGATTGCTTAGTGGATTACCAGTGGTTTCTGGGAACTGGATGTAGCTCTTGTTGAAAGAGTGAACCAGTATAAACTGATGGATTTCCTATGAGCTCTTCTTAGATGTTTGTGGAAGATGGTGCGGAAGCTTAATGGAAGAGATGAACAAGGTCCTCCTAAGAGGTGTGGTGACCTCGAAGGTGCATGAAGAGTGTGGAAATAGGGAGGTTTGGCCAACCCCTTTGAAGGTGTGAAATGAAGATTAAAAGCCTATTCCTAAGAGATTTTAGGCAAGGAGTGAGAATGGCACAATTTTGGCAGCATTTCACTATTCAATTAATCTTCCGCACCATCTTCCACAAACATCCAAGAAGAGCTCATACGAAATCCATCATTTGGTATCAGAGCTATGGTTCTTCAAAGATGAGTATCTCTTTGTCATTTTCTTTTTGAGTTCTTCTTAAATCCGTGTTGTTCCCTTCTTCCATACTCATCATGCACCTTCAAGATCACCACAACTCCTAGGAGGATCTTGCACACCTCAATCCATAGCTTCTGCACCATTTTTCACAACATCCAAGAAGAGCTCCATGAGAATGCCATCATTTGGTATCATGAGCTATGGTTCTTCAAAGATGAGTATCTCTTTGTCATTTTCTTTTTGAGTTCTTCTTAAATCCGTGTTGTTCTTCATCTTCCATATTGTCTTGCTGTTTTTTAATTTTTGTTTTGAATTGGTGTGCTGTTTGGAAATTCCAATCGGTGCATCTTGTTCAATTGTTCTTGAGCAATCTTTGTGCAATTTTTGGCAGGATTCCATATAGTTTGTGTTGCTGTTTTATTTTAGGTATTTGAGTCCTTTTTGCAATTTTAATTGGTTCATATTGTGTTCATTTGAGTCTTTTAATTTCTGAATCTATATGTGTTTTGTCTAGTCATGTTTCTTCCAAAAATGTCATCAAATCATAGTAGTACTTTGTTTGGCTTATTTGTTTCTTGTTTTTGGTATAAATGCTTGATCTAAATCTGCTGTGTTTTTTTATCCTTTGGTGCTTTTTATTTTTAGCTTGAGTTCATATTTGTATTTAGATCTACACAAATTCCATTTCACCAATTCCATTGTGTTTTTCTTTTGGTATATCTTGCAGTTTTTTCCAAATTTACAGAATCCCCTGTTTTGCATAACTCTGTGCTGGCTGTTTTGCTTAAGAAAATTATTTTCCCACATAATAAAATTCTGAGCCTCTGGATTTTGCAAGATTGAGGTGTTAGAGAAAGGAAAAAGAAAGAATCAGTTCAAAAAAACAAATAGAAAAAAAATGATAAATATTATAAAAACAGTGTGCAATCCTGACGCTACAACTGGCGTAACTGAGCACTGATTTTAGAAAATTTATTAAAAAACAATGGTGCATGCGTTTGGAGTGAAATCAACGCCAGAATTTTGTTAAGATCTTGAATTATTTTCATATAAAATTTCAGAAGCAAATTCTAAAAGGCCAGCTCAGCATAAATCAGTGAAAACCACGCTCTCTGGACCACAACAATTATTTCAGTGGTGCTGTTTTTGATTTTGAAATCAAATCTAGTGCTATTCTTTAGGTTCCATTTTGTGTGCCATCTTTCTTTGAGTACCTTTGATTTGCTTGTCTAATTTCTTTTGAACTCTTTCTAGTTGTCACATTTAATTCCTTTTGTGTGGTACTGTTTTTCAAATTAATTTGTTTCTTGCTTTAATTTTTTGACCTCTAAGCTTGGTGGTGGAATTAATTATCAATTGGTGCTTGATTGAGTGGGATTTGACTCGAGGGGAGTCTAGTTTGCTTAATAGGTGCTGGATTGAAGAATTAATTACCTAATTCCAAGAGGAACAAAGGCAAGGGGTAGAAACAAACACCTTATAAATACACCACATACATTGGAAGGCCCAACCAAGAAGAGACAACAAAAAGAAGTGCAAATAGAAAAATCAACAAAAGGGAGTTCATCTAATTTCTTTCTACTTAACTCTTGTTAATTACCTGTTTAATTACGCAATTAGACGGTGAGTGTGTCTTCAAGGGCTCCAAGTGTCCAAGAAGCCTCACCTAGGGCCGATTAGTTTAGAACTTTCTAGCTTAGCAATTGTTAATTGTTTTGTTAATTGCTTTTGTTTAGTCTTGTTTAAAGCTTTGATTATTTGTTTTGTTTGTTAAATAGTTTGCATTGTTTTCTTGCATTCAAAATTTGATTTTCACATCTTCATTGTGTTTCAAGTGATTTACCTAAAGAAAGATTTGTGTGAAGGTCTTGAGGGATAGTTTTTGGCTAAGGCAAAGACTTGGTATTTAAGTAGTCCATTGTGACTCACCTCTCTTACCTGGAAAACTACCTTCATTAGCTTCCCTCCTCTTTCTTAAAAGTAAAACATTTCTAAACACAAAGCTTTAGTCATGTCTTCTCACTCCTCTAAATCTCTTAAAAGTGAGGTGAAATCCTTGAAATCTCTTTTGAAACAACTTTCCAAGGATATGGAATCAATTTCATCTAAACAATTGGAGAATGAGGCTAAACTAATGAATTGACTAAAGCAAAGGATGAGAAGTCTCACATTTTAAAAAAATTACCTTCTCATGCATCTATCTCTAAAGATCATGATTCTTTTTGGGAGGGAAGCCTTAGAATAAATGATTATTATCAAGCACCCCCTAGAAGACATAGAAGAGATAGAAAAGAACAAGAAAACCCAAGAGAGGTTAGGGTGGACCAACCCCATTTCCATGGAAAAGAAAGTATAGAAGCTTGCCTAGATTGGGAAATGAGGGTAGAAAAATTGTTTGCTTCCCATAAAGAAAGAAAGGAAAGAAAAATACAAAAGAAAAGAGAGGAAGTCGAAAGGGAAGCTAAAGAAAAAGAAAAAGAAAAAGAAAAGCATGAGAAGACCCTTGAGAAACAAAAGGCGTGGGAAAAGAGTGTTCCTTCCCACAAGGTCATTCAACAAGACAAAAGATTTAAAAATACCTTTGAAAATATGTGTCTTGTTGAACAACCTCAAAGCCTTACATTTTGTAAAGGAACACTTGTAAGCATAGAAAAAAAAGAAGAATCCTTAAAAGAGGCTTGCATAGATTATTTTACATATATACCAAGATATCCCCAAGTGAAGGTCAAGTTATCTATAGGTAACTACCAAACCAATTTTTTATGTGAGGTAGTACCTAAAGAAACTTGTCATGTCTTATTGAGACAACCCTTGCAAAGCATTAAAATTTTCATGAATAATGGTTGTATCAACGAGACTACCTTCACACATAAAAGAAAAACTCTTCATAAAGGAGAACTCATGGGTCAAATTAGAGTTGATAAAACTCTAGCGCTTTTAAAAGGAAAGCTTTTGTCCCCCATGAGAAAAGAGGTTCAAAGACATTACCTTAGGTACAATTCTTGTTTTCAAACTACACCTAAGGCAATGTCTCAAGAACTCTATACTCCTTCACCTTTTGCAAATGATCCTTGGGAAGACACAAATTTCATATTAGAGCTTCCTAGGACAACAAAAGATTTTGATTCCATTTTCATGGATATGGATAAACTCTTCTCTAGAGAAGTGATACATCCTCATGGTTTATCTTCAAGCATAGTGTTGGATAGAGCTCCAAATTTCGCAAACCATGATTTGAGGATTCTCTTGGGAAATCTTGCAACTAAGTTGTACACTTTAAATTCTTATCATCCTCAAAAGCATGGTCAAAATACATTTGAAAATCTAGCTCTTTCTACTATGCCTAGAATAATCATAAAGGACAAACACAACTCTAGAGATGAGCATACATACCATAGCGTAGTTCACAAAACTACCAATATTTTCCCATTTGAAGTTGTATATGGACTTAATCCTCTTTCTCCTTTAGATTTATTACCCCTTCCTAATCCACATACCTTTGTGCATAAGGAAGGAGTTACAAAAGATTATTTTGTTAAGAAAATGCATGAGAGGATTCAAGAACAAATACAACAACAAATAGAGAAATATTATGAGAAGTTGCCAAAAACAATAGAAAATTAATGTTTACACAACTGCTCAAACTAACACATTTGATTTGTTTGATGACTCACAAAGATGGACATTTGATCCTGGAGGACGAGCCTAGTTTTCAAAATAGGAATAAGGTTGTTGTTCGAGATCAAACCTATAGATCTGAGGATAGATCCTCTCAAGAAGGAGGGGATGATGGAAACCATCCAGCCACATACATCCACATAATGATGATGAAGAAGAAGCATTGGATTTGAGGACAAATCCTTTTCAAGAGGGAGGGGATGATGGAAGAGGCCCAAGCCCATGATAGAAAAAGCCCAAGCCCAAGCCCAAATACAAGTTCAAGCTTCAACTTAAGCCCAACAAATAGAAGATATGGGCAAACTAAGCATCATTGGATGTCTTTCTTTTGTAATTACTTTTGAGTATTTTTAGTAGAACATAAAGGGAGGTGTAGATATAAATATAAGAGGTGCAAATGTATAAAGCTAAGTCACACCTTCCATGTGACACAAAAGAAGGTGTAGGTATAGATTTAGGAGGTGCCAAAAATAGAAACCAAGTCACACTTCCCTTGTGACTAGGAATTGGCTCCAAATTCAAATGCTTCTCATTTGAATTTCCCTCCACTTTCTTTTGAATTTCCAGCCCTCTAAACACTATAAATAAGAGGGCTTGGCTCATATATTTGGAAGATTAATTGAATAGTGAAATGCTGTCAAAATTGTGCCATTCTCACTCCTTGCCTAAACTCTCTTAGGAATAGGCTTTTAATCTTCAAACCTTTCACCACCTTCAAAGGGGCTGGCCGAACCTCCCCATTTACACACTCTTCATGCACCTTCGAGGTCACCACACCTCTTAGGAGGACCTTGTTCATCTCTTCCATTAATCTTCCGCACCATCTTCCACAAACATCCAAGAAGAGCTCATAGGAAATCCATCATTTGGTATCATGAGCTATGGTTCTTCAAAGATGAGTATCTCTTTGTCATTTTCTTTTTGAGTTCTTCTTAAATCGGTGTTGTTCCCTTCTTCCATACTCATCATGCACCTTCAAGATCACGACAACTCCTAGGAGGATCTTGCACATCTCACTCCATAGCTTCCGCACCATTTTTCACAACATCCAAGAAGAGCTCCATGAGAATGCCATCATAAATTGCTTGTGTGCATTTCATTTTCTCTTAACTCTTTTAAATTCTATTTTTAAGTTGTTTAAGTTTTAGCTGGTATAAACAACCGATTGATTCGAAGAAACAACTGATTGTTTTTTTGTGTTTCACTTTAAAACAGATTGTTTTCTTGGCTAACTTGATTCCTCTTCTGGATTTCTTCACTGAGTTTCATTAAACCTTCAAAAGTTTTCGAAAATCTCTTATAAACAATTCACCACCCCTCTTGTTTAAGGCCATATATTCTAACAATTGGCATCAAGAGTTAAGTTCTTGTAAGTTACTCAAGTTTTCAATCCTAAATCTTTTTTCTATGACTGAAAAACTTCCTTTTGGGGAGGGTGCCTCAATTAACAGGCGACCTTTGTTTTGTGGTTTGAACTATCAGTTTTGGAACGTTAGAATGAAAATTTTTCTCGCCGGTTGACTCTAACGACGATCTCACGCCCGCCTGTCTCTTCTGGGGTTCGCGCTTTCCTGGATCAAAGCACTCTGTACCTGCAAAGACAAAGGGGGCGCCCTAGAGGCCGTTTGTACTCCGACGCTCCAATCAATACTGGGGCAGAGAAACCGTATGCGTGTGTAATAATCCTAATCTTAGAAATTGCGTACCTTATGGGTTTTCTTTCTACCCTTTATGTAGCCTAGGGTTTCTTCTGTTCCGTTACCCGCATTTAGGGTTTCTGGAGGAATTCTCTCACGCCGCTATTACCCAATCTTGGTGTAATCTAGCGCATAAGGCTCCCCTTACTGGAGTGCGACAACTAAAAAAATGGCCACCTGGGTACCAACTTGTGCATCAAATGTCTGGGGCCATCCGTTATGGGGGTGCCCTAACTATTCACGTGCCATGCATGTAGCTTCCCCTGGAAACCCTAAAGCTAACAGGCCTTAGTGCCTTCCAGGACTCTTTACTTGTGTCGTGCTTAGATGCGCTATCCACTTCACATGCATGGGTACTTTGCGACTTAGGGCTTCCCATACCTCTGGGCGTTTTACTGATAACTGATGTGTTTTCTGGTGCCCAATCTTCATGGCCCAACTTAGCTGTTCAAACCACTGATGCTCGATGTCACATCGGCCTTGCTCTGTTGCCAAGGATCGATGTCCGATGACTCATCAGCCTTCCTTTGTTGCTGGAGGTCGATACATTAACTCATACCATTTGTGGGACCTAGCTTACGTGGCCCACCATTACAAGCAGTCGTCGATGTCCGAGGAATGGTCGGTACACAAGCCCCCAAGTCTCGAGTGTTGAAGATGGGAAACTTTGATGTGTCAAATCCTCATGAAGCATGAATCTGTGTGATGTTTTAGGTTTAGGTTTTGGTATGGGGTTTAGAATCTTTGTAAGATCAGTTATTGATTCTTAGGCAAAGCTTATTTCAATCTGTTTTAAAGATTAAAGTGTTTTTCCATGCATAGGAAAAAACAACCGATTAAAGTTTCGAGATAATCGGTTGTTTGTCACTTAGCTGACAAAGGTGTTTTGAAACTGTTTTTTGAATCAGTTGTATAACTGACAAAACCATTCAACAGGTTAAATCGTGGTTTTAACCGATTAAATGTATGTTTTCATAACAGTTTTTGAAAACCTGTTTTAACTTATTTGAATGTTCAAAAGTGTCATCAACGGTAGCTTTTTAAGGTTTATAAAATGTGTCTTCCTTTAAACGTAAAAAGATTGATGAAACAAAAAAGTTTTATACTCTGATTGTGATTGATTTGAGAGATTACAAACTGTTTGTGAAAAGGATTTTACCAAGTTTTAACAAGATTGCCTTTGATCTTAGCTGTGATTCAAAGAACTGATCTATAGGGTTCTGGTGTACTGTGATTCGAGGTTTTTCTAACCCTGTTCAAGTTCTTGTAATTGTTTATATTACTTTCTATATAACTGCTGTAAAATCCTATAAAGTCAGTGTGATTCTGGCTTGAGGTGTTTGTTGTGTACAAAAAGGGTGAGTAGGCTTTGTGAGATTCAAAGTCACCTCTTTGTGTGTGGTGTATCTGTAATCTGTGATTGGTTGCATAGTGAATGCTCAGTGGTTTGACTGAGGACTGGATGTAACTCAGTGATTGAGTGAACCAGTATAAACTCTGTGTGTAATTCTCTCTATCTCTTCTCTCATTATCTGTTTGATATTTTCCGCTGTCATAAACAACCGATTGAAACATATTTTTTAACCGATTAAATTTCTGCTATTTGTTTCTGTTTGGTATTTTGATTAGGTTTTAGAATTGCTTTTCTGAGTTGATTGTTAAAGTTTCATTCTAAGCAAAGTATTTGTGAAAATCTTTTGAAAACAATTCACCCCCCGTCTTGTTCTAGCCATCAAACCTAACATCGAGTTGTTAACTTGTTCAGCGAAGAGACTAAGTCATCGCCCTTGGTGACCTACGTGGCGCTGGGTGAAAGAACGTGAACAGTGCACCGAAGTGACATCTCATTGTACTCGTTTGATCTACGTACACGTGGCATGATCGACGACTGGGACTTATTGTCGTTCGCGGTGCCTCGTATAACTTGTTTCAAAACCTTTCGTTTCCCACTGTTTCATTATAACTCTTAATCATTTCTTAAATCAACTTCTGCTTGTGAACGGTCTCACCTTCTGCTTTGACAATCACTTCCTTTGAACCTTAATCCATTTAAAGGTACGACCTTTACTCACCATTGGCTCTTGTTTTATGATTCCGCTGCTGATGACATGTCATAACTGCTCTTTGTCTGTTTAAGATTTCTGCACTTTAGGTTTTTTTGCATTTTACGCTGTCTGTGTTCTTCGATTGTTGCATCTCTGTTTCTCTGGTTCATTGAATCACGCCATTGTTTCTTCTGAACCCTCGTTTTTCTTCCATTCTCCTCTCCCCTTTTAGCTTCCTTCAAGATGGCCAAAACCAAAACCACTTCCAACCCTCCTCCCTCCGTCGTTTACAAAGCCCTATACCATTGGCCACACCCTGTCAGTGGACGTCTTCCTCTACTTCTTTGTGGAAAAGAGTCCAGGGAAGAAGCTTTCGGTAAGCTTCAGCGGGGTGGCGGGGAGAGTTCTCCTAACTCTCTTCCAGCAATCTTACAAGGGTTTTGAAGGGAAGTTCTTTAAGGTATGCTGCAACGCTCACGACCCCACCCTGCTAGATGGGTTCCCACTCTATTGGGTGGAAAGGCTAAGGTTCAAGAAGGCAAGGGGTCTTGAGGAGCTGACTCCCTATGATTGTGAGCTGTGTCAGCTTCTCTCAAGCTTGGGAGTGGTGTTTAACATTGCTGAGTTGATTAAGCATGAGTACAACGCCACAGCCCTCAAGGGCTACATTGGTGTACCGCCCTGGTAGTCGGAAGTGATGACGTGGCATCAAGCTACAGTGTAGGCGTGTTGACAAGGCGCCAGATTTGCAGAAGGGAAGGAAGTCGGGGGGCTCGTGTAGTCGCCAGTTATTAAGTTGGCGTGCTCCGATCTCCAGCATACCAGGACCGGCGATCGCCCAGTTGAAGATGAAGTCGCCAGATGTAAATTCAGGCGACCAAGTGATTGGAGATCGCCAGAGCAAGCACATCGCCGAAGATGAAGGTGGTGCAGATTATGAAGGCGGCCGGCGAGACCACAGGGAAGGTGCACGAAGGCACCCTAACTCGCCAGTTCCAGTAGAGATCGCGCTCCCAAGTTAGCTATGCACTGGGCAGTACCATGCATAAGTAACTTAGCCAAAAGAGAGTCAGAAACAGCGCCCAAGTCAAGGAGGCTCCAGATGATGGCACCTGTACGACTGGATGCGAGCCACGTGTCCAGGTCTGTAACTGCCAGGAGAGAGAAAGTGACCAGGTATTTAAGGGTTCCCCAACGAACTTTTAAGGTACGCACGTTCAGATTATACTCTTTACGCTTGCGAGTTCTTGAGCATACTGTGAGAGAGAACATTGCACGGTTCCTTGAGAGTTCTTGAGTGTTCTTGCTCTTAGTATTTGGTGGTTCGGTCACTGACTTGGGCGTTGGAGTGCGATCGGCCGCAGCGGCGCCGCTCTGTTCTTTTGCAGGTTCTTGAGGTGGATCTTGGCGGAGGACGGAGGTTGAAGCGGTGCACACGTCGATCCAAGTTTGACGAGGTAAGTTCCAACATTCTGGTCAACAGGCAGGATCATCAGGCGCCCATCGTGGGACCGTGTAAAACTTGCTCCCATCCGCAGCGTGAGTTCTTGGAGGTTTTCGTGATTTTCTGTGTGGTTGTGTGCTGGTGCAACCGTAGTTCGCTGTTCGTTTGAGATTTGTTCGGTGATTTCGCGTTTTCCACCGATCGTTTGGGTTTTTGTTCGGTGAAGTGAAGCTTTCTGCTGTTTGCGCGAGATTTGTTCGGTGAGTTTTGAGTTCTTTGGTTCGTTTGGTTTTCCGTGGAAGAAGCGGTGGTTTCTGGTGGAGTCGCGGGTTTCAGTGGAGGTTTTCTGCGTTCTTGAGTTTCTTGCGGAGTTTCGCGCAGTTTTGACCGATTGATCGCTTAATCAATCGTAGCTGAAGGAAGTGTTGTTCGTTGCATTCTGTGATTCGTCGAGTTTCATGAGAAAAATGAGAAGCAACCGTTCAAGTCCAGTTGCGCCCGTTGCTGCTGAAGGCGCCGCCGCCATGACCATGGCGCAGATGGTAGAGATTATGCGCTCGTTGCAGGCAACTGTGGAAGCCTCGCGCATAGAACAGGCAAGAATGCATGAGGACCTGGCCGCCTCTCGGGCCAGGAATGATGAGCTTAGCAAGGTGACTGAGGAGCTGCGTCAAGCTCTTCAGGAGCAGCAAGGGCGTCCTATTGCTGAAGAGGTCGCGCCGTCGACGCCGCCTCGTGTTTTTCCTATGCCTTTCGTTCAGGCGATTACTGACACGCCTATTCCTACGAGTGTGGTACCTGTCAAGGCTGTTTTTATCGGCGTGGAGGATCCAGAGGCTCATCTCACCACGTTCCATACGCAGATGATGCTGTCAGGGGGATCAGACGCCGTGTACTGCAAGATGTTCGTAAGCACACTCCAGGGAACGGCGCTGGAATGGTTTGTGAGCCTGCCTAACGGTCACATTACCAACTTCCAATAGTTTTCAAAGATTTTCGTCGAGCAGTACATCGTGAATAAGGCACCGCCCAGGGTGTCTTATGATTTGTTTGATATAAGGCAGTATCAGGGAGAGTCCCTCAGGGACTACCTAAATCGCTTTGGGGCACAGATGGTCAGATCGCCGGCTAAAGATGAAGAAATGCTGGTCTATGCATTTAAGAAGGGCGTGCTGCTGGGACCATTCTGCGAGGCATTGATCAGGGCACACCCCGCCACGTTTGCTGAGGTTAGGCGACTTGCGGTGGCCCACATCGCCGACGAGAGTGAAGTCGCCGAGAAGAGAGGAAGCGTGGCTCCCACTAGGCCACGCGCCCAGACCAGGATCCAGCCACAGAGGGTGCTGGAGACAGCGGCGGCCAGAAGGGATCAGAGGACTCGCCATCCTTATGATCCAAGCAAGAACAAGGGTAGGGGCCAAGGACGCCAGCAACCAGCACGCCGGGAATACAATCGCCCGCCTAAGCACAAGTTTGTCATGGGATTGGCGGACCTGATCGCCATTCCCAATATATCTCTAGGTTGAAGTCGCCAGAAAAGGTGGGCGACAAGGTGCTGGGACCAAAGCCGGACGCCTGGTGTGAGTTTCACCAGGGCTTTGGCCATACAGTTGATTCGTGCTTGGCTTTAGGATACTAGCTCGACGATCTGGTTAAGAGCGGGTTCCTAAAGGACTATTTGCTGGATAAAAGAACGGGGGGCGCGTCGAGCTCCCAACCAGCAGGTGGAGAAGTCCAGCAGCATGAGATGCCTACGCACGGGGAAATCCACACCATTGCAGGGGGTTTCTCAGGAGGTGGATGCACCGCATCACAGAGGAAGAGGTATGCGAGGTCTGTGATGACGGTGGATATGTTTGAAGACCACTCGCCGGAAGTGGATATCACATTCACCAAGCAAGATCTCCGGGATGTTGTGCCTCACGACAACGATCCCATAGTAATTTCGTTGATAACAGCAGGAAGAAAGGTCCACAGGGTACTGGTGGACCAAGGAAGCTCGGCAGACGTGATGTTCTGGTCGACTTTCACGCAGCTGGAGCTGCCCCTTGACCAGTTGAGACCCTATGGAGGGTGTTTGTACGGTTTCGCTGGTGACCAGGTGGAGGTCAGGGGGTACATAGAATTGAGGACAACGTTTACAGATGTGGCGGGTTCAAGAACGGAGAAAATCAAATATCTTGTTGTAAACGCTCCTTCAGCATACAACATCCTGTTGGGAAGACCCACGCTCAACAGGATAGGTGCCATACCGTCGACCCGGCACATGAAGGTGAAGTTGCCGTCAATGGAGGGGGTGGTTATCACCATCAAATCCGATCAGAAAGAAGCGAAGAAGTGCTATGAGAATAGCCTGAAAAACAAGAGATCGGTGAGTTACGTAACAACCACCCCGCCTCCTGGTGTGAAGCCCAGATCGACGGTAACAAAAGAGACCGCCGGAAGGGACGTGGAGATGGTGGACGCTGAGCTGGGGGAGGGGAATGCTGGTCTGCAGGAGGAAGAGGCAAGGAATCGCCCTGAGGAAGCGAGAGAACTGGGAATCGCCAGGACGGTGATCGTCAGAGAAACCAGACCAAAACCCGTCGAGCAGTGGCTCGAGAGAGAAATCGGGGGAAAGATCTTCAAGCTGGGAAGATCCCTGGAGGTTGAGCTCCAGGACCAGATCGCCAAGGTGATTGAGCGGCATCTGGATGCGTTTGCATGGTCCGCTTCGGACATGCCCGGGATCGATCCCGATTTCTTGTGCCATCATCTGGCGATGGACAACTTGGTGAAACCAGTGCGACAAAGAAGAAGAAAGTTCAACGAGGAGAGGAGGCAGGCGATCAGGGACGAAACACAGAAACTCCTCGCTGCAGGCCACATCAGGGAAGTCCAGTACCCTGAATGGCTGGTAAATGTCGTGCTGGTGAAGAAGAGTAATGGGAAATGGCGCATGTGCGTCGATTTCACTGATCTGAACAAGGCTTGCCCAAAGGATTCATATCCTTTACCAAGCATAGACGCCCTGGTAGATAGTGCTGCAGGGTGTAAGTTGTTGAGCTTCCTGGATGCCTTCTCGGGGTATAATCAGATCAAGATGCATCCCATGGATGAAGAGAAGACAACCTTCATGACGGAGAGATCGTGCTACTGCTACAAGGTGATGCCGTTTGGGCTGAAGAACGCGGGGGCCACGTACCAGAGGTTGATGGATCGAGTACTTGCACCGATGCTGGGAAGGAACGTGCAAGCGTACGTCGATGACATGGTCGTGACCTCGCCGGAAAAAAGCAAGCACGTTGCGGACTTGGAAGAATTGTTCACGACGATCGCCAAGTTCAGACTGAAGCTAAATCCAGAGAAATGCATCTTTGGTGTGGAGGCTGGAAAATTCCTGGGATTTCTCTTGACTGAAAGAGGCATAGAGGCCAACCCGGATAAGTGTGCTGCCATCTTGGCGATGAGGAGCCCAGCTACGGTGAAGGAGGTTCAACAGCTGACAGGTCGGATGGCAGCCCTGTCTCGCTTCGTGTCAGCTAGCGGAGAAAAGGGCCATCCCTATTTTCAGTGCTTAAGGCGCAATAACAAGTTTGCTTGGACGAAGGAGTGTGAGGAAGCCTTCGTCAAGCTGAAGGAGTATCTGGCGAGCCCGCCGGTTTTGTGTAAACCGCTGGTGGGAACCCCTCTCAGGTTGTATTTTGCTGTAACTGAGAGGGCGGTAAGTGCGGTGCTCGCCCAGGATCAAGATCAGGTTCAAAAGCCTATTTATTTTGTTAGTAAGGTGCTGCAGGGCCCCGAAACGAGATATCAGGCCCTGGAAAAGGCTGCGCTGGCTGTGTTATTTTCGGCGAGGAGGTTGCGCCACTATTTCCATAGCTTCACCATACTGGTGATGACTGACCTGCCCATCCAAAAGGTCTTGAAGAAGCCTGAAGTTGCGGGAAGGATGGTGAAGTGGGCAGTAGAATTGTCAGAGTTTGATATTAAATATGAGCCCCGAGGCCCGATCAAGGGGCAAATCTTTGCAGATTTCGTGGTCGAGCTCTCATCCGAGGCGACACGAGTTGAAGGGGACGACTTTCGTTGGGTGCTTTCAGTGGATGGATCGTCGAACCAGCAGGGTAGCGGTGCTGGAGTCATTTTGGAAGGACCCAACGGCGTGCTGATCGAACAATCTTTGAGATTTGCCTTCAAAGCCAGTAACAATCAAGCAGAATATGAGGCGCTGATCGCCGGGATTTTGCTGGCCAAAGAGATGGGAGCCAGGGTGTTAATGGCTAAGAGTGACTCGCTGCTAGTCACAGGGTAAGTAACAGGCGAGTTCCAGGCTAAAGATCCACAAATGGCGGCTTCCCTGGAGTATGTGCAGGAGTTGAAGAGTTCCTTTGCCTCCTTTGAAGTAGTGCATGTGCCCAGAGAGCAGAATGCCTGAGCTGACTTGCTAGCTAAGCTCGCCAGTTCAGGCAAGGGGGGTAGGCAGAGGACGGTGATTCAAGAAACTCTGAAGACGCCGAGAGCATTTGTAGCAGATCACCTGGTTCTTCAGATAAGCAAGTCGACGGGGAAAGCAACAAGAAGTCATAAGTCCCTGACGCAAGAAACTTTGAGATCGCCGAGAATTAGAGCATGTCGAGGAGAGAAGGTGAACATGACGCAGGTCTGCGCTATCCCTGAGCCAGACACCTAGATAACACAGTACAAGCGGTGCCTGGCAGATGGCCTTCTTCCACTGGATCCGACAGAGGCTAGGAAGGTAAAGAAAAATTCTAGCAAGTACACAATGATCGATGGCGAGTTGTACAGGTTTGGGTTCACTCACCCACTCCTGGAATGTGTGTATGGTGAGAAATGCACGAGGATTATGGCAGAGCTCCATGAAGGTATATGCGGAAGCCACGTCGGGGGTCGAGCTCTTGCCGCAAGGACCCTCCGTGCAGGTTACTACTGGCCAACGATGAGAGAAGACTGCAAGAAGTATGCCCAATGTTGCAAACAATGCCAACAGCACGCCGATTGGCACAAGGCGCCTCCCGAGGAGTTGAGGTCGATTTACAGCCCTTGGCCGTTTCATACTTGGGGAATCGACATCCTGGGACCATTCCCGCTGGCGATCAGGCAGATGAAGTACTTGGTGGTGGCGATTGAGTATTTCACCAAGTGGATCGAAGCAGAACCAGTGGCCCAGATCACCGCACACAAGATCGAAGGTTTCGTATGGAAGAACATTGTGTGCCGGTTTGGTGTGCCCAAGCGCCTGGTGTCGGACAATGGGACTCAGTTTGCAAGTCACCTGTTGAAGAAGCTGTGCGAAGGGGTGGGAATTCAACAAGTGTTTGCATCCGTCGAGCACCCTCAGACAAATGGTCAAGTAGAGTCAGCTAATCGGGTGTTGCTGAGAGGTTTGAAGAGAAGGCTAGAGAAAGACAAAGGAAGCTGGGCTGAGGAGGTACCCCGTATAGTCTGGGCGTACCACACCACCGAGCAGTCAGGAACCCATGAGACCCCGTTCAGCTTGGTCTATGGGTGTGATGCAATGATTCCAGTGGAGATCCAGGAGAGCTCGCCGAGATTCCAGAACTTCGTAGAGGAAGACTTGAATGAAGAGAGAAGGTTGAACCTGGATCTACTGGATGAGGTCAGGGAAGAGGCGAGATTGAAGGCTGAGGCGGTGAAGAGAAGGATTGAACGAAGATATAACTCGAAGGTGATGCCGAGACAGTTCCGAGAAGGCGACCTGGTGATGAGAAAAGCCCACCAGTACGAGATGGAGAATAAACTGTCGCCCAAGTGGACGGGGCCGTTCAGAATAACCGAGGCGCTCGGGAACGGCGCCTACCGCTTAGAGACATTGGAAGGAGGGGCGATTCCTCGCACTTGGAACGCCACGCACCTGAAGTTGTATTACAGTTAAGAAGCTTTGTAAGTAAAGACAAACACAAAGTTATATTACAATGTCTCTGTTAAAACAGTTGGAAGGGGGCACTCTTTTTTCCCTAAGGAGGGTTTTTAATGAGGCCACCCAATAAAAGAGAAGTTTTCAAAGTGCAAGTTGTTTTAGATTGCGTGCCTGTTGTTTTCAGAAAGTTTTGAAGAAAGACCTTGTCACTTATATGTGACTTAAGGCAAGTTAAAGATATATTGCATGCTTTCTAAAAATTTTTAAGTCCTCATCGTCTTTTGGCGATCGGAGGCATCAGTTAAAGTTTTAAGTCGTCATCGTTTTTCGGCGATCGGAGGCATCAGTTAAAGTTTTAAGTCCTCATCGTCTTTTGGCGATCGGAGGCACCAGTTAAAAGACCTCAACGCCCTCGCGCGTCCTGAGGCGAGTTAAAGACCTCCTCGCCGTCGAGCGAGTGCAGGCGAGGAAGAGTGAAAAGTCCTCAGTGTTTCTGGGGGCGAGAAAATGTAACCCCTGGGGCAATGTAGAGGCACCAGTGAAAAGTCCTCAGTGTTTTTGGGGGCGAGAAGATGTAACCCCTGGGGCAATGTAGAGGCACCAGTGAAAAGTCCTCAGTGTTTCTGGGGGGGAGGAGATGTAACCCCTGGGGCAATGTAGAGGCACGATTTAAAGACCTTCTCGCCTATGAGCGAGTTCAGGCGAGTTAAAGACCTTCTCGCCTATGAGCGAGTTCAGGCAAGATAAAATCCTTCTCGTCTCGAACGAGTTCAGGTATGGTGTAAAGGGTGGAAGAAGTTCGGAAGGTGGCTAAGGTAGGTTCGAAGAGAGCGCCTAGCCACCCGGTCTTTTGTTCTGAAGTTCAGGAAGGTAGAGAAGGATCCGAAAAAGGCGCCTCTACCCCCAGATAAAGAACAATGGCCAAGGTATGAAGCCAGAAAGAAGCTGGTATCGCCAAGAGTCTTTGGCGACCAGAAAAAGTTCAAACAGTGGCGAGAAAGTTAAAGACCCGTTTTGATGAAGCAGATCGGGTGAAGCGATGTTTTAAGCCAGTAGTTGAGTTAAAGTTCGTTGCTTGAAGAGTAATTTTGCGCTAAGGTTAATTGCCTTAAGATTACAAGTTGTTAAAGTGATCATTATTTGAAGTCGAAGTGGTTCGAAGCAGTTAAGTATATGATCGCGCTTACGAAATCGCTAAGTTAATTTCTAGAAGCAAATTGCACAAGGAAAGTTAAAGCAGCTAAAAAAGTTATAAGAAGGAATACCAAGACTTTGTCATTAAAGTGAGTATCAAGTTCAGAACACATGTACAAGAAAATATGAAGTTTATTACAATTTATGTGCAAAGAGAAAGCGTAAAGATGGTGGATGAGGGGAAATCATTTAGTCTTCAGCGGGAACCACTTTCCCATCCACCACCTCGTTGTCAAGGGACACCATGCTAAGGTCCAGATCGGGGAACAAGCAGGCGAACTGTTCCCGTGCAGCCTCGAATCCAACAGCCAGAATTTGGGCAGAACTCAGATTAAGTTCTTCAATCTGCTTCTTGAGTTCTTCAGTTTGTTCCTTCAGCCCCTTGTTCTGCTGCTCCAGCTCTTCAACTTGCTTCTTGAGTTTTTCGTTGGTTTCTTAAGCCTGGAGAAGGTCTTCAGCAACCTTCTTGGATTCTGCTTGCACCTGGCCCAGTTCAGCAGCAATCTCCCCTTTTTCCTTGTTGGCTTCGGCAAGCTCAGCCATGACGTCATCCCTCGCTTTCTCCACCTTTCCAAGGAAGACCTCCCGGTCGGCTGACCTTTGCTCCAGTTTCTTCACCTTGGCGGCGTCAGTTTTTATGAGAGCCTCCAGGTCAGCCACCTTGACGCGATAAGGCACAATCTTGCTCTCCAGCTCGATTTTCTCTTGAGCCAAGAGTTGTACCTTATGGCGGAGATCGGTAGCTTCCTTGCGCGCCACCAGGAGCTCGGTGCTCATCGCGTCTTCTACTCGGGAGTGTTCAATCTCCGCGAGTGTCAGATTGCAGGACAACTTTTCCGCCTCGATTCTTATAGTGTTGTTTTCAATTCGAAGGGCGTAGAGGTCGTCCTGGAGCTTCCTGGTGGAGCTCTCCACAGCTCTAGAGATAATGGTGGGGAAGTCTTCTGCCATCATCTTCAGCTTGGCAGAGAAAGGCTCCCACATCCTCGTGACCTCAAGAGAAAGGTTTGCTGTTGGAGGCACCGGGTGGGTTTGCTGTTGGTTTTCGCCGCCACCCTCTTTAGTTGGTTGCTCAGCAGGTGCTTCTTGGCGTGGTGGCGACGTCGGGGATTCGGTAATTAGAATCGGAGAGTTGTGGGCGACCTCATCCCCGATTGGAGCAACGTTGGCGGTTGAGGCATTTGAAGGAGGACCCCCTCCAGCTGATACAAAAGGTGTGGAGGCGCTTGGGGGGTCCTCCATGAAGTTTGGCTCGGGGGCCTCAACCACAGGTGGCGTAGAGGCCAATGGAATGGCTTGGACTGGGGAAGCAGGAGCTGCGGGGTGTGGCGATGATGGAGGAGGAGCAGGTGTAGACGGCGGTGTTGATGTTGGAAGAGGAGGTGGGGCAGATGGTGAAGAAGGTGCCACCCTCTTCCTTTTCGTGACAAGGCCATCTTCAGTTCCCTCGTCGTCTTCCTCTTCCTCCTCATGGACTACCTGGGGGGCTTTCCTCTTGGGTTTCCTGAGGACAAGCTTCTTCCGTTGGTTGGCGGGTTGGACAGCGGCAGGAGCTGCGCCCTTGGGTGGCGATCTGCCTTGAGCAGCGGCGATCTCCACCACAGAGTTTGGCACTGTTTGGGAACCCGTTGCCAACCCGTGGGTTCGGGCGAGCGCCCTCAATTCAGCAAGCTTGCCCCGCCCCAACATGTTATCTGCATAGAGCGAAAATGCATGGGTTAGCTCAGAAAGGGAATAAATGCATAAGACAGTATGCAACAAAGTAGACAAATAGTGCAGAAGAATAAAACCAAAGTCTTGCGCACAACGCACAAGACGCCCAGAAACAGTTAACAGAAGTAGTATTAGAACAAGAACTTAAATGTTCTAACCTATTCGAATTTCGAGTTGGTCCTCGAAGAACTCGAAGCAGATGAGTGTGGTGGTGAGGAAGGTGATGTTGGCGTCCGCCACACTCTTCCAGAAGAAGCAGAGATCTCTGTCCAAAGCGCCCATGCTATCAGGACTTCTGGGTCTCCTGAAGCTGCTTTTGGACTCTTTGTTCCCCTTGTTTACCCAGTACAAGGGGAAACCGTCGAGCAAGGAAGCGTCCTTGTCGTTGGGGCGTATCAGGACGAACTTGCCCTTCCAGTCTTTATAGGATTGATGGAAGATAGAGAGGATCGACCTCCCAGCAATCCCGTTCAAGCTAACCCACAGGCGATCTCCTGGGTGCTTGGCTTAAAAAAGAAACAGGAAGACATCCACCGATGCTGGCAACCCCAGATGGTCGCACATGACTTGGAACGCCCGCACAAACGCCCAGCTGTTGGGATGGAGCTGGGCGGCGGCGATGTTGAGCTCGGTGAGAAGCTCCCTCTCAAAGCGAGTGAAGGGAAACCTGAGTTTCACCTTCTTGAATAAAGTTGTGTAAACAAAGCAGAAGGGCCCATCGTTGCTCGCCTTGTCGTCGGCGCAAACTGGCAGGTCGGGGGGGCAAGGTAGCACCGTCATCTTCTTGTCGTGCTCCTTGTGGAATGATTGGTGAGGCTCATCCCCCTTCGTCAACCGCAGAACTGCCCCAGCAGTGTTTACAGAAGACGTTTCCCTCAACAAGGTCGAGTTGGCCCAGGGATATAGTTTTTTGAAGTCTGGTGAGGGAACGGAGGCTCCTCCGGTAACAGGCAGAGTAGCCTGAGCCGGGTTGGGGCGGGAAGGTGCAGGCCTCTCAGCCTGGGAAGATGAAGCACCGCGTGCTTGCAGTGGGTTGTGTGCTTGAGAAGAAGGGTTTCGCGACGAAGGAGGAGGATTTGGGGTGATCTTTGAGCGAGTCATTGTTGAAGCTGCAAAGGAAGAAGAAAAGGAAAAATGATCAGGGTTCGCAGAGGCTGACTCGATCATGAAAGAAGGGGAAAAACGAACGAACGTAGGTTCGTTGTGACGTTGACGGAGCCCTAAGTTACGAAGAAGGAGAAATAGCAAAAACAACCCACAACGTATGCACCAGACAGTTAAAGGATGATGCGAATCGGTTAAAATGCAGGAAAAACCAGCAGAAGAAGGAAAGGAAGTACCTTTTTATGATCGGGAAGACGATGAAGGATGCTGGTGATTCAGAATGTTGGAGAGCGTTGAGAGCTTTTTTGCAGAAGAGAGTTGGAGCGTTTGAGAATACGAAGAAAGTGATGGAACAGTGAAGCGAAAATGAGTTTAAGGGTTTTTCGAAATGGGTTTGGGAAGCGCAAACGTTAACTGAAGGTAACCGTTGATGAAGCCACATGTCGAGCGATGGGTGAGGGGTTTGGTGGAGCGTCAGAGAAGCAGAAAGTACAACCGCTTGGAATTCTGCGTTAGTGCCACGTAGATCGGTGTTGACGTGACTCTTTCAGTCTTTTCGTTGGACAAGTCTTCGCTTAAGACTGGGGGGCTTGTGTACCGCCCTGGTAGTCGGAAGTGATGACGTGGCATCAAGCTACAGTGTAGGCGTGTTGACAAGGCGCCAGATTTGCAGAAGGGAAGGAAGTCGGGGGGCTCGTGTAGTCGCCAGTTATTAAGTTGGCGTGCTCCGATCTCCAGCATACCAGGACCGGCGATCGCCCAATTGAAGATGAAGTCGCCAGATGTAAATTCAGGCGACCAAGTGATTGGAGATCGCCAGAGCAAGCACATCGCCGAAGATGAAAGTGGTGCAGATTATGAAGGCGGCCGGCGAGACCACAGGGAAGGTGCACTAAGGCACCCTAACTCGCCAGTTCCAGTAGAGGTCGCGCTCCCAAGTTAGCTATGCACTGGGCAGTACCATGCATAAGTAACTTCGCCAAAAGAGAGTCAGAAACAGCGCCCAAGTCAAGGAGGCTCCAGATGATGGCACGTGTACGAGTGGATGCGAGCCACGTGTCCAAGTCTGTAACTGCCAGGAGAGAGAAAGTGACCAAGTATTTAAGGGTTCCCCAACGAACTTTTAAGGTACGCACGTTCAGATTATACTCTTTACGCTTGCGAGTTCTTGAGCATACTGTGAGAGAGAACATTGCACGGTTCCTTGAGAGTTCTTGAGTGTTCTTGCTCTTAGTATTTGGTGGTTCGGTCACTGACTTGGGCGTTGGAGTGCGATCGGCCGTAGCGGCGCTGCTCTGTTCTTTTGCAGGTTCTTGAGGTGGATCTTGGCGGAGGACGGAGGTTGAAGCGGTGCACACGTCGATCCAAGTTTGACGAGGCAAGTTCCAACGTTCTGGTCTACAGGCAGGATCAATTGGTATTTGTCCCTATCTTTCACCTGTCTTTGCTTGTACTCTTGTTGTTAGTTGCATATTGTGTAGGCTTATCTCCTTATGCTTCATTGTCTTGGTGCAAATATCGTGCTCAATGAAGAAAAGAGCAACAAATTGGCTGGGTTGATCGCTCGTCGTCAGACTGTAGTTACTGGTGCAAGTGGCTTAGCCGCCACTGGTCCTTCTTCGGTTGCTGCTCCTGCCCAAGACTCGCCTGGTCCAGCCCCTGGTGATAAACAAAAAGGATTAGTGGTGGCGATTGGCTCGGAAGATGAGGACACTGACACAAGCCTCGTCTTTAAGAGGCAAAGGGTGGGTGTCGCGACGACCTCACACTCTGCCACTGATGGCCACGCCCCGTCCTTTAGGGACAACCCTCCCTACGCCTCCTCTTCTTGCGAACTCGTCGCACTTGAAGGCGGAGGGGAGAGCACCCTTGAAGATGGCCAAATGCCTCCTGCCCCTGAGCTCCCACCTATTCTCCAACGAGTCCTCAAATGCTTCCAAAATAAGAAGGCAGTAGAGGCCTTGGGTGAGGACTTGCTGCGGGATCGTGTGGGCAAAAGCCTTGGGGACTTCCTTGCCAACTCCAATTTCTTTGTGAGCCAGGCGGAGGCAAAGATGAGGGAGGAACTAGCTCTCTAAACCCAGATCTTTGCCAAGCGCGAAGCTGCTCTGAACCAAGAGCTGAATAGCCTCCATCAATCGGAGAAAGAGACGAAGAAGCTCCTTTTCGATAAGTCTCAAGAGGCCCTTCAGCTGGAGGCGAAGATCCTACATCTCTGCAACAAAGTGATTGATTTGGAGGAGAAGGCAGACGACGCACAGGCCAAAATGGCCAAACTGGAGGAAAGGGCCACCCAACAAGACGTTCAACTTGGCCGTGTGGAGGGTGAACTTGCTGAAAAGATTGAGCTCTTCAAATAGACCGAAGCGGAGCTTACCGATGACGCTGCCGACGTGTATGGGGCTGGGTTCAAGGATGCCATTGCTCAGGTTGCCTGGGTGCATCCTGAGATGGATATTTACCCCTTTGTGGTGTTGATGCGCGTTGTTGGTGGGCTGCTCATGCCCAAGATCTAGATCTCTTCACTTGTAATTATTTACTGCTTTGTGAACATTTTGTAAATAATTTACTGCTTTGTGAACATTCTGTAAATAATTTACCGCTTTGTGAACATTCTATAATCTTGTATATTTATGTTGCACACTTATGCCTTACTCATGTGACTTATCTCTCCTTATCTAGGTTACCCTTTTGATTACCTCGGTAAGCTTTGCTAACAACTTCTTCGACATAGGTTCACCGCTTAGGTAACACGCTTCATCCTGTATGATTTACCTACTTACATGAGGCACCGACGACGTGTGCGTAAACTCCTAGCTGGTCTTATTCTTGTAATACGAGGATAACTGTGTTTGACCCTTTCCATGTAGGACCTAGGAGAGGTTTTCCCGCCGATTACACCCCCACTGCTTTAGGTTGAAGACATGCTTTATTGACGATACTGGTGAACCATGCTGTTCTTCGTCCTTGCGCTTTAACTAACGAACCATACGAATCGTCCTTAGCATTTTCACTCAAAAAATTGGGGGGGGGGGAGGGGGGGGTGTTCTCTGCGAACCTTCCTTTCCCAGTCTTAAGATTACTAAACCAAGTGACGGTTCGTAGCTGACCTCGTCCTCGCCTAAGAGCCAGGGAGGATTTAACTGGTGATATTCAACCTTGGCATTTTCACTCAAGGAGGAGGTGTTATGATATGATTCCACTAGCAAAGTAGAGATGATTCTTTGACATTCTATGGAATCAACTTGAGTTGGAGATAGCTTAGGCACTTTTAATAGAATTGGATCAATGTTCTATGTTTCAAGAACTCACCAAAACTTGCACCAAACACCAAACTCATATGGAAGATCCATCTATTGCCAATTGAACCGATTAAATTGTGTATAAAAGCAAAAGGACCAAAAAGAAAGCTACAATACTGAAATTGAACCGAACAAAATGCAAGAAATGAAGAAGAAACAAATAGAAACAGCCAAGGAGAAAATGAACCGAAGCAAATTCAGAAACAAGCTAGATTACCGAATGAAAATGCTAGAAAAGTAAACTAAGACATGTTTTTAGATTCAAATGAGCTAGGAGATGAAAGAAAGAAGAACTTATGGAGATGGAGGACTTGGTTTGATGGTCACGCCACTTGGATTGTGAAGGCTCCAAGATAAGTGAGCTAGTGCCGCCACTTGTGAGAAACCAAATGCACTTAAGATAAGACAAGGTGAAGGAGAAAACAAGTTCTCAGAATTCTCTCTCAAATTGAGTAGAGCCCACACCTCTATTTATAGTGTGAGGGTGCTGGAAAATAGGTGGGAAAATTCAAATAAAACTCATTTGAAATTCCCACCAAAAACAAGTCACATGGGAGGTGTGACCTTTTTCTAGTATGACACCTCCTAAAAACTACACCTACACCTACTCTCCTAAGTCACATGGATAATGTGACTTTATTTTACATTTTCACACTTCTTTATTTAATATCCACACCTCCTACAACTATACAAGAGTAATTCAAATGATGCTCTTTTATTTAATGCTTGACCTTGCCCCTCATGGGATGGACTTGGGCTTTTTGGGCTTTTGGGCTTTTGGCCTTCTTTGGCTTGGGCTTGGGCTTTGGGCTTGGGCCTCATCTTTATTTTATGTCTTCTTTTAATTTTGAGAAAGCCTCCTTTATTTGATTCTCATCATGTTCTCTGCGAACCTTCCTTTCCCGGTCTTGAGACTTCTAACCCAAGTGAATGGTTCGTAACTGACCTCGTCCTCACCCGAGGACAAGGGAGGATTTAACTGGTGAACCATACTGTTCAACCTTGGCATTTTCACTCAAGGGGAAGGTGTTCTCTGCGAACCTTCCTTTCCATGTCTTGCGACTTCTAACCCAAGTGAATGGTTCGTAACTGACCTCATCCTTGCCCGAGGGCAAGGGAGGATTTAACTGGTGAACCATATTGTTCAATGTTGGCGTTTTCACTCAAGGGGGAGGTGTTCTCTGTGAACCATCCTTTCCTGGTCTTGAGACTTCTAACCCAAGTGAATGGTTCGTAACTGACCTCGTCCTCACCCGAGGGCAAGGGAGGATTTAAATGGTGAACCATATTGTTCAACCTTGGCGTTTTCACTCAAGGGGGAGGTGTTCTCTGCGAACATTCCTTTCCCGGTCTTGAGACTTATAACCCAAGTGAATGGTTCGTAACTGACTTCGTCCTCGCCCGAGGGCAATCAAGGATTTAACTGGTGAACCATACTGTTCAACCTTGGCGTTTTTACCTAAAGGGGGAGGTGTTTTCTGCGAACCTTCCTTTCCCTGTCTTGAGACTTCTAACCCAAGTGAATGGTTCGTAACTGATCTCGTCCTCACCCGAGGGCAAGGGAGGATTTAATTGGTGAACCATACAGTTCAACCTTGAAGTTTTCACTCAAAGGGGAGGTGTTGTCTACGAACCTTCCTTTCCCGATCTTGAGACTTCAAACTTAAGTGAATCGTTCGTAACTGACCTCGTTCTCGCCCGAGGGCAAGAGATGATTTAACTAGTGAACCATACTGTTAAACCTTGGCGTTTTCACTCAAAGGGGGAGGTGTTTTCTGCGAACCTTCCTTTGCCGGTCTTGAGACTTCTAACCCAAGTGAATGGTTCGTAACTGCATTGTACAAAATACTCAAGAATATACTTCAATCGAAACTTTATTGGGTGACCTTGTTAAAAAACCCTTGTAAGGGAAAAAGAGTATCCCCTAAAAACTGTGTACAATGCAATAGTTCAATTGAACTAAAATTTGAGGTTGGTCGCATTCCATGTACGACGAATCGCCCCGCCTTCTAAAGTCTCAAGCTTATATGCCTCGTTCCCAAGGGCCTCTGTCACTCTGAAAGGACGAGTCCACATGGGAGACAACTTGTTCTCCAACTGGTGTGGATGGGCCTTCTGCATCACCAGGTCGGCAACCTAGAACTGTGGAGGTCTCAGCTTGGAGTTGTACTTGTACTCCACCCTTCTCTTCAAGGCTTCAACTTTGATTCTTGCTTCCTCCCTTACATCATCCAGTAGGTCCACGTTCACCTTTCTTTCTTCATTTGATTCTTCGGCCACAAAATTATGAAAATGTGGGGAGTTCTCTTGGATCTCCGCAGGAATCATCGCGTCCGAACCATACACCAAGTTGAAGGGTGTTTCCTTGGTGGTGGACTAGGGAGTAGTATGGTAAGCCCACACGATTCTAGGAACTTCTTCTGCCCAGGTCCCTTTGGCCTTCTCCAACCTTCTCTTCAGACCCCTCAGTAGAACTCGGTTGGCAGATTCAACCTGCCCATTAGTCTGGGGTGTTCGACTGACGCGAACACTTGTTTTATCCCAAGCTCTGTACACAACTTTCCCAACTGTTAGCTTGCAAACTGGGTGCCATTAGTAGACAACAACCGTTTTGGTACTCCAAAACGGCATACTATGTTTTTCCACACAAAGTGCTGAATCTTGTGGGCTGTAATTTGCGCTACTAGCTCAGCCTTTATCCACTTCGTGAAATACTCTATGGCAACCACGAGGTACTTCATCTACCGTACCGCCAAAGGGAAAGGCCCTAGAATATCGATTCCCCATGTATGGAACGACCAAGGGCTATAGATCGACCTGAGCTCTTCTGGTGGCGCCTTGTGCCAATCAGCGTGTTGCTAACATTGCTTGCACTGCTGTGCGTACCTCGTGCAGTCTTCCCTTATGGTTGGCCAATAATATCCTACACGAATGGCCTTTGATGCGAGAGATTGGCCACCGATATGACTCCCGCATATCCCTTCATGTAGTTTTGCCATTATTCTCGTGCACTGCTCGCCACTTACACATACCAAAATAGAGTAGGTAAACCCGTGTCTGAATAATTCCCCGTCAGCGAGGGTGTATTTGCTCGAATTTTTCTTTACTTTTCTGGCCTATGTGGGTTCCAGCGGGAGTATCCCATGAGCCAAGTAACGGTTGTAGGGTGTCATCCAGGTTTCTCCTCTTTCAACCAGGCAGACCTGCAATGACTCTTCCCCGAAAACTAGATATGTGCTTATCCTGGGTGTTTTCAATGTCTCCTGAGTCAATGACCGATGACATCTCTTCCTCCCATCCGACGTGCTAACCTAATGGACTTCTACCAAATTATCAACAGTGAAGGTTCGAGGTGTCCTCAGGGTTTCCTGGATGATTGTCCTCTGTCTGCCCCCCTTGCCCGAACTGGCGAGCTTTGCTAGTAGGTCCACTCGGGCATTCTGCTCTCTAGGGACATGTACAAACTCAAACATTGCAAATGATTTCTTCAGGATTTGGACATACTTTAGATAAGCGGCCATCTGAGGGTCTTTGGCCTGGTACTCTCCTGTTACCTGGCCCGTGACTAGCAGGGAGTCACTCTTCGCCAACAAACTTTGCGCACCCATCTCCCTGGCTAACAGTATTCCAGCGAACAAAGCCTCATACTCTGCCTGGTTGTTATTGGCCTTGAAAGCGAAACACAGGGCCAGCTCAATCAATATCCCGTTTGGCCCTTCCAGGATGACGCCCGTCGAAACAACCATTTACAGAAAGCACCCATCAAAAGTCTGGGCTCGTACTGCACGTCGAATTCTGATAGCTCTACCGCCCAACGCACCATTCTTCTCGCAACGTCTGGCTTCTGTAAGACCTTATGAATAGGAAGGTCTGTCATCACTACCATGATAAAGCTCTGGAAGTAGTGGTGAAGTCTTCTCGCTGAGAACACTACTGCCAGAGTTGCCTTCTCTAAGGCCTGGTATCTCACCTCGGGCCACTGCAATACTTTGCTGACAAAGTAAATCGGCTTCTATATCTGGTCCTGTTCCTACACAAGGACCGAATTGATCACCCGATCAGTGACCGCAAAATAAAGGCGAAGCGGGGTACCTAGCTACGGTTTGCATAACATTGGTGGACTGGCCTTGTATTCCTTCAACTTGAGGAATGCCATTTCACACTCTCTGGTCCATATGAACCTACTATTCCTCCTCAGGCACTGGAAATAGGGGTGACCTTTATCCCCTCCAGCTGATACAAATCTGGACAGAGCGGTCATCTGCCCTATCAACTGCTGCACCTCCTTTACTGAGATCGGGCTCTTCATTGTGAGGATTGCAGCGCACTTCTCAGGGTTCGCTTCTATCCCACGGTTGGTGAGTAGGAAGTCTAAGAACTTGCCCGCTTCCACCCCGAACACACACTTCTCAGGGTGTAGTTTTAGTTTGTATTTAGCTATTGTCGTAAATAGCTCTTCTAAATCAGTGATATGCTGATCCTTTACCTGTGAGGTTACCACTATATCATCCACATATGCTTGCACATTTCGCCCTATCATGGGCGCAAGTACCCTGTCCATCAGCCTCTGGTAGGTGGCACCTGCGTTCTTCAGGCCAAAGGGCATCACCGTGTAACAATAGCAAGACAGTTCTGTCATGAACGCTGTTTTGCACTCGTCCCTGGATGCATCTTGATCTGGTTGTACCTAGAAAAGGCATCCAGGAAACCGAGCAACCTGCAACCCGAGGCACTGTCTACCAAAGCATCAATGCTTGGTAACAGGTAAGAGTCCTTCGGGCAGGCCTTGTTGAGGTTTGTGAAGTCTACACACATTCTCCACTTCCCGTTGGCCTTCTTTACCAGCACCAAATTTGCCAACCACTCTAGGTATTGAATCTCCCTGATGTGGCTGACGCTCAGTAACTTCCGCATTTCCTCTTTGATGACATGTCGCCTTTCCTCGTTGAACTTTCTGCTCCTCTGGCGAATAGGTCGGACCTGGGGGTCCATTGTAAGATGATGACATAGGAAGTCGGGGTCTATGCCAGGCATGTCCAAGGCAGACCACGCGAAGGCATCCAAGTGCCGTGCTATGACTTTGGCAATCTGGTTCTATGTCTCTTGGCCTAAAGACTTGCCAAACTTACACATTCTACCACCGATCTCCCTCTCCAGAATGTCTTCGGCTGGTTCGGGTCGTCTTTCCCGGGTAACCTCTGCGCGGGTGACCCCTTCTTAACCTGGGGGCTGGGTGGTAACGGTGAACACCCCTCTCTTTGTTTTGAGGCTATTCTCGTAACACTTCTTAGCCTCCTTTAGGTCTGATCTGATGGTGATTACTGCCCCCCCAAGGAAAGAAATTTCATCTTCATGTGCCTGGTCGATACTATTGCTCCCAGCCTGTTCAAGGCAAGTCTACCCAACAGTATGTTTTAAGCTGAGGGAGCATTAACAACAAGGTACCTGATGTTTTCTGTGCGGGAAGCAATGCCATCCGTGAAGGGGGTCCTCTGCTCTATGTGTCCACGCACTTCTACCTGGTCATTAGTAAATCCATAGAAGCAGCCGGTGTAAGGCCTCAATTGGTCTGGAGACAACTGCAATTTGTTGAACGTTAACCAGAACATCACATCGGCCAAACTTCCCTGGTCCACTAGGACGTGGTGCACCTTCCTTTCCACTGTTACTACCGAAACTACCACTGGGTCATTCTCGTGGGGGACGACGTCCTAGAGGTCAGCCTTGGTGAAGATGAGGTCGATGTCAGGAGCCTGGTCTGCCTCTTGCATCTCTACCGTCATCACCGCTCGTGCACATTTAATCCACTGAGAAGTGGTGCATCCTCTTCCCGAGAAACCTCTTGAAATGGTGTGAATTTCGCCATGAACGGGCATCTCGTGCCCCTGAACACCCCTTGGGGCTGCCAACGCTTGAACCCCTTGCGGCTCCTGCAAGTAGTCTTTTAGGAAGCTGCTCTTCACCAGTTCATCCAAATGGTGTCCTAGTGACAAGCAGTTCTGTATGGGGTGGCCATACGCTTGGTGGAACTCACACCAAGCGTTCTTGCTGGGCCCCAATCTCTTGTCAATTTTCGGAGGTATCTTCAATCTCTCCGCTATGTTGGGAATAACGATCAGCTTCTTCATTTCTACTAGGAAGCTGTGTTTGGGGGGCACATCTTCCCTCGTGCGCGCCCTAGTCTAGGGCTTCCTGGCCTAGTAGGGGTGCTGCTTCCCTTGGGCCTTTTTCTCTGTCATCGCCTCATGTACCCTCATGGGCTGAGGTCGACTTGGTCCTCGTGGTCGAACAGGGGCAATGCTTATACGCTTTTCGGTGACTTCCCCTTCTGCGACGATATGGGCTACCGCTTGACACCTGATCTCGCAAAAGGTTTTGGGGTGACACCTGATAAGTGACTCACTGAAGGGTCCTGACAAGATTCCATTCCTGAAAGCGTGCACCATCATATCCTTGTCCTTGGTGTGCAATTTGTTGAGGAAGTCCTTCAAGGATTCTCCCTGGTACTGCCTTACGTCAAAAAGATCATAAGAGATTGGTGGGGGAGCCCGATTGACGATGTATTGCTCCCTGAATAGCGTAGAAAACTGCGCAAATATTGTTACATGTCCGTCAGAGAGGCTGACAAACCATTCTAGCGCTGTGCCTGTCAGCGTGCTCATGAACAACTTGCAATGCACGGCGTCAGAGCCTTCCGACAACATCATCTGGGTGTGGAAGACCGTGAGATGAGCTTCTGGCTCCTCTACACCTGTAAAGGCGACCTTAGGACCTACGAAGGTGGCTGATATCACGACGTCCATGATCGCCTACGACAACAGCATAGGGAGATCCCTGGGTGGTGTACGCGGGGCTCGCTCACCACCACGCGTTCCCCTGCCTGCTACAAATTCCTGCGCATTTCCTCGTTGCTCCTACGCAACTCTTCGTTCCTTGCTTGCGACGTGGCTAGGTCAATTTGGAGGCGTTCCTGATCCATCCTGGACACCGCCGTCGTCTTCTGAAGGGCACGCATAGTCTCCATGATTTGCTGCATGGTGATGTTTTCCCCTCCTGTTGGTGGGACAGATCCTTGCCTCGTGCTCCCCAATTACTGAGTCACTTCTCTATGTTGATCAAGAGTGATCAAGGGCTTTGAAGAATCCAAATTCAATGTGTTTTATGCAAGGCTGGAGTTGTTGCTGTGTTTAGGATAGGATCTGGGTAGTTTAAAAGTGTAATCCACTCTTTGTTGAATCTAAAGCTAATGTGTTTTTAAAACCTTTTTTCGAAATTAAGTGTTTTCCAAACTAAGTGAAAACAACCTGTTGTTTTGTCGAAACAACCGATTGTTTTACTCTTAGGTGTTTTTGAAAAGGTTGAAAACTGTTTTGGTTGATTGACTTGTTGTAAACAATCGATTGTTTCGTGGTTTCAATCGATTGTTTCTTTGAAAATCCTAACAAAATTTTATTTTGGTGGTTGAATGTGCTTTAAATGATTTCCAACTGAATACGCTCCTCTATTAAATGGTTTGACCAATCTTTGAAAAGTATAAATGGTTTGTTTATGTTTTAAAACAAACAAGAGAAACAAATTTTTGTTTTCAGTTGTGAGAAAGATGGCTTTCATGTTTTGAACATTCACATCAAGCTTTGGGTTTTCTCAAGAAAGAGTGGAATAGGATTGCATCTCTATTGATTTCAAATTGTTCTGTAAACAAGTGTAATTCGTTCTGAATCTTCTGTAATTTCTGGTATTGTTGCCAAGGAGTGTTGTGTTCTCTTGAGGTGGTCAAGATCAACATTCTTGGTGTGTGTTGTGCCAAAGTGAGTGTGTTTCTTGAAGGGTTCAAGGTCACTACTTTGGTGGTTTGTGTGTAATGTGTTTGGATTGCTTAGAGGATTGCCCAGTGGCTTCTGGGGACTGGATGTAGCTCTTGGTTATACAAACAACCGCATTTGTAAATGCAAATAATTTCAGAAATGCCACCGCATTTTTTACGAATGCGTTTAAGCACAAAGCCGAATTAAATAAAGAGCGCTTTTTTCTTCATTTTGCACTAGTGACTGTTTGTGTATCTCTTTATTCCCTTGGAATCCTTTAAATTCAGTTGTTATTGCTTTATTGGTATAAACAACTGATTGTTTCGCAGAAACAACCGATTGTTTTTCTGGTGCTTTGCTGTTTTGTGCTTAAATTCTTGGCTAACTGAAATTTTGATCTGGATTCACGCAAAGGATTTTGTTCAAGCTGAAAAAGTTTTCAAAAACCCCTCTTCAACAATTCACCCCCCCTCTCGTTTAAGGCCATATATTTTAACAATTGGCATCAAGAGCTTGGTACTTGAAAAATATTCAAGTGTGATCCTAAAACCTTTTTTCTATGGCTGGAAAACTACCTTTTGAGGAGGGTGCTTCAATTAACAAACCACCTCTGTTTTGTGGTTTGAATTATAACTATTGGGAAGCTAGAATGAAAAATATTTGTTGAATCCATTGATCAAGGAATTTGGGATACAATTGAAAATGGCCTTTTCATTCCTAAGATGAAAAATAGTGGATCTTTTATTAAAAAACCTTGGTCCCAATGGACTAATGAAGAAAGTGAGAAAGCCAAGTTTGATTGCATTGCCAAGAATATAATAACTTCTACTTTGGATTCTAAAGAATTTTTCAGGATCTCAGAATGTGAATCTGCTAAGGAGATGTGGGATACACTTAAAGCAACTCATGAGAGTACCACTGAAATAAAGAAAGCAAAGACAAGAAGTGAAGCAAGAAGAAAAAGGAGGCAAAATAAAAAAGGTTTCAATCTATGTTTCATGGCCAAAAAGGAAGATGATGCAAGTATTGTAAGTTCTTTTACTCCTTCAAATGCTGAAAATTACAGTCAATTGCTTCAAGCTTTTCAAGAAACTCATGAAGAAGCTAACTGATTGGCCCTCTTAAACAACCCTTTGAAAGGATTAAACAAATGGCTAGAAAATAGAGTTAAAGCACTTGAAAGAGAGTTAGAAAATTCAACAAACTGATTTTGAAAACCTTGAAATTCTTTACAAAAACTCTTCTTGCAAGTGTGACTCTCTTGTTTGTGAAAATTGTGAAAATCTTGAAAAGAAAGTTCATTATCTTGTAAGAACTGTGGATAAGCTTTCAAAGGGTAAATCCAACTTTGAGAATGTCTTGGCATCTCAAAATTGTGTTTTTGGAAAAGCTGGATTAGGTTTTAATCCACAGAACAAGCAAGACAAGTTTTCAAAGTCATTTTCAAAACTGCCAGAAAAACAACCGGTTGTACATGCTTCTACTGCATGAAAAGAGGCCATTCTGTCAGATTCTGTAAAAATAGGAAATATTTTGTTGCTAAAGGCATTATGAGATGGATTCCTAAAGATTCTGGAGTTCCCAATAATGAATATAAATCAAAAGGACCCACATTTATAAGGGGAACAAATCTTTGTACTTGAAAATTTCCTTTGTAGGGAAAATTGATGGAAAGCATGCAGTAGTGGTATCTGGACAGTGGCTTCTCAAAACACATGACAATAGATAAATCTAAGTTTGTGAGCATCATCTTCAAACAAGAAGGCCATGTAACATATGGAGACAACAACAAAGGAAGAATTCTTGGAGGCTCTATAGGAGACAAGAGTATCTCGCTTATTCATGATGTCTTGTATGTAGAGGGACTAAAACACAACTTGCTTAGCATTAGCCAACTGTGTGAGAAAGGCTATCAAGTAATCTTCAATACAAACTCTTGTGAAATCTGCCTTCCCAACTCAAAAGAGGTAATGTTGATTGGTAAGAGAATCAACAAAGTCTATCTCTTGGATATTTATTCTCCTTGTTCTATTGGTTGTCTTCTTTCTAAGCATGATGAATCTTGGTTATGGCATATAAGAATTGCTCACATTCACATGAATCACTTAAACAAATTAATCTCAAAAGATCTTGTGATTGGGTTGCCCAAGCTTAAGTTTGAGAAGGACCACATATGTGAAGCATGTCAAAAGGGGAAACAAATTAAAAATTCCTTCAAAATTAAAAATGTTGTTTCATCTTTAAAACCCCTTGAGTTGCTGCACATGGATTTATTTGGACCTTCAAGAACCATGAGTCTTGGTGGCAACTATTATATTCTTGTTATTGTGGATGATTTTTCTAGGTACACAAGGACACTCTTCTTGGAATCAAAGAGTGATGCCTTCTCTGCCTTCAAAAAGCTTGCTAGAAGGTTACAAAACACAAAAAACAACAGCATTGGTTCTATAAGGAGTGATCATGGAGGGGAATTTGAACATGAGAAATTCAACAAATTCTGTGAGAAGATGGGGATCTTGCACAACTTTTCTGCACCAAGAACTCCTCAACATAATGGTGTAGTGGAAAGAAAGAACAGATCTCTTGAAGAGTTAGCAAGAACCATGCTAAGTGAATCCTACCTACTCAAGTACTTTTGGGTTGATGCTGTTAGCACCTCTTGCTATGTGATGAATAGAGTGCTAATAAGGCCAATCTTGAAGAAAACTCCCTATAAGCTCTTCAATGGAAGGAAGCTAAACATTTCTCACCTAAGAGTGTTTGGATGCAACTGTTTTGCTTTGAACAGTGGGAACGGAAATCTGGGAAAGTTTGATGAAAAAGCTGATCATGGCATCTTTATTGGCTATTCCTTAAATAGTCATGCCTATAGGGTCTACAACAAGAGGCTCATGATTGTAGAAGAATATGTTCATTTAGTGTTTGATGAAGTTGATCACAAAAACATTCAAGCCTTAAAGAACAACACAGAAGAGGATGAGCAGAACATCAGTTTGCAGAAGCTGGACTGCTGTGCAGAAAAATAATCGATTGAAATTCTACAACAGAGTGAGTTGCCTAAAGAGTGGAGAATACCAAGAGATCTATTAGTGGAGAACATCATTGGGCAGATAAAGGAGGGTGTTTCTACACGTAGCTCTATCTCAAACTTCTGCAGGCACACTGCTTTTGTCTCTCAAGTTGAACCAAAGTCTATTGAAGAAACTCTTAAAGATGAAAAATGGGTGGAATCTATGCATGAAGAGCTGAATCAGTTTGCTAGGAATGATGTGTGGTTTCTGGTTCCCAAGACAAATGAGATGAACATCATTGGATCTAACTGGGTTTTCAGAAACAAGCTAGATGAAGCTGGAGTAATTACTAGAAACAAGGCAAGGCTAGTTGCCAAAGGCTACAATCAAGAGAAAGGAATTGACTATGGTGAAACATTTGTCCCTGTTGCAAAATTGGAAGCTGTGAGGTTGTTGCTGGCTTTTGCTTGTACGAGTGGATTCAAACTCTTTCAAATGGATGTGAAGAGTGCTTTTCTTAATGGCTTTATCAATGAAGAAGTGTATGTTGAGCAACCACCGGGTTTTGAGGATCATCCACATCCCAATCATGTTTTTAAGTTGAAAAAGGCTTTGTATGGGCTTAAGCAAGCTCCAAGGCAGTGGTATGAGAGACTTAGCAACTTCCTTTTATCTCATGGTTATGAAAGAGGAATGATTGACAAAACTCTTTTCATCAAGAAGTCAAATTCTGAAATTATCTTAATGCAAATCTATGTTGATGACATCGTTTTTGGTGCTACCAAAGATAGTTTGTGTGAAGAATTTGTGGTTGCTATGCAAGGTGAGTTTGAGATGTCTATGATGGGGGAGCTTTCCTTCTTTCTTAAATTGTAGGTCAAGCAAACAAAGGATGGAATTTTTCTATGCCAATCAAAATATTGCAAAGAAATTCTCAAGAAATTTGAAATGGAAAGTTGCAAGGAAGCTAGCACACCTATGCCTTCAAGCTGTTATATGGATGCAGATGCTGCTGGAAAAGGGGTAGAACAAACAAAATACAGAGGTTTAATTGGTTCCTTACTCTATCTCACAGCAAGTAGACCGAATATCATGTTTGCCATATGTCTTCGTGCAAAATATAAAGCAAATCCAAAGGAATCTCACTTCAAAGCTGCAAAGAGGATTCTTAAATATCTCAAAGGAACAACCAATGTTGGTCTATGATATCCTTCTCACTCTTCTATACACTTAATTTGTTATTCAGATTCTGATTTTGCAGGGTGTAAGCTGGACAGAAAAAGTACAAGTGGCACTTGTCATCTTCTTGGATCAAGTCTCATTTCTTGGCATAGTAAGAAGCAAACTTGTGTAGCTTTTTCTACTGCATAGGCTGAATACATTGCTGCTGGGAGTTGTTGTGCACAAATACTTTGGCTTAAACAACAACTTGCAGATTTTGGATTGAAGATCAGCAAGGTTCCTTTGCTTTGTGACAACACAAGTGCTATAAATCTTACCAAAAAACAGATTCAACACTCAAGAACTAAGCACATTGAGATTCGTCATCACTTCATACGGGATCATGTGAACAATGGAGATTGTGAAGTGAAATTCATTGAAACAAAATTGCAACTGGATGATACATTCACAAAACCTCTACCAAAAGAAAGGTTTTTCTTCTTAAGAAATGAGTTAGGCATTCTTGACTCTCAAAATCTCTCTTAAACTGTTTTTAATTCTTAAAGTCTATTTGTGAAGACAAATAGGGGGAGAATTGGTTGGTTTTTGTCTTGTATGCTCTCTATAAAATATTTCAAACTGTTAAATCTCTCTAATTTCTGCAATTGAAACTGTTTTCCTGCTTCTGCTGACAGAAACAATCGATTGAATCGAGGAAACAACCGGTTGTTTGTCTGATACAGTGTTTAGTAAATGTGTTATTCTAACCTGCTACAATAGATGCTTTGTATTGCATAAGTTTTGTTTTGTAGGAACTGCTTCAGATTCAAACAAAGTCCAACACAAGCAACCAGGGATTTGTCTTCATCAAATAGGGGGAGATTGTTGATTAAGAGTGATCAAGGGCTTTGAAGAATCCAAATTCAATGTGTTTGAAGCAAGGCTGGAGTTGCTGCTGTGTTTAGGATAGGATCTGGGTAGTTTAAAAGTGTAATCAACTATTTGTTGAATCTAAAGCTAATGTGTTTTTAAAACCTTTTTTTGAAATTAAGTGTTTTTCAAACTAAGTGAAAAACAACTTGTTGTTTTGTCGAAACAACCGATTGTTTTACTCTTAGGTGTTTTTGAAAAGGTAGAAAACTGTGTTGGTTGGTTGACTTGCTGTCAAACCAAAACAATTGATTGTTTCGTGGTTTCAATTGATTGTTTCTTTGAAAATCCTAACAGAATTCTGTTTTGGTGGTTGAATGTGCTTTAAATGATTTCCATTTGAATAACTCCTCTATTAAATGCTTTGACCAATCTTTGAAAAGTATAAATGGTTTGTTTATGTTTTAAAACAAACAAGAAAAACATATTTGCGTTTTCAGTTGTGAGAAAGATTGCTTTCAACTTTTGAACATTCACATCAAGCTTTGGGTTTTCTCAAGAAAGGGTGGAATAGGATTGCATCTGTATTGATTTCAGATTGTTCTGTAAACAAGTGTAATTCGTTCTAAATCTTCTGTAATTTATGGTATTGTTGCCAAGGAGTGTTGTGTGCTCTTGAGGTGGTCAAGATCAACACTCTATGTGTGTGTTGTGCCAAAGTGAGTGTGTTTCTTGAAGTGTTCAAGGTCACTACTTTGGTGGTTTGTGGATAATCTGTTTTGATTGCTTAGTGGATTGCCTAGTGGCTTCTGGGGACTGGATGTAGCTCTTGGTTTAAGAGTGAACCAATATAAACTGTTTGTGTATATCTTTCTTCCCTTGAACTCCTTTAAATTCAGTTGTTATTGCTTTACTGGTATAAACAACCGATTGTTTCGCAGAAACAACCAATTGTTTTTTTTGGTGCTTTGCTGTTTTGTGCTTAAATTCTTGGCTAACTGAAATTCTGATATGGATTCACACAAAGGATTTTGTTCAAGCTGAAAAAGTTTTCAAAAACCCCTCTTAAACAATTCACCCCCCTTCTCGTTTAAGGTCATATATTCTAACACTCTACACTTGTGAGTGGGACCTAGTTTTATCGGGCCCCACGGTGGGCACCAAATGTTATCGCCGGTTGACTCTAACGACGATCTCACGCCCGTCTGTCTCTTCTTGGGTTCGTGCTTTCCTGAATCAAAGCACTTTGTATCTGCAAAGACAAAGGGGGTGCCCAGAGGCCGTTTACACTCCGATGCTCCAGTCAATACTGGGGCAGAGAAACCGTATGCGTGTGTAATAATTGTAATCTTAGAAACTACGTACCTTGTGGGTTTTCTTTCTACTTTTTATATAGCCTAGGGTTTCTTTTGTTCCGTTACCCGCATTTAGGGTTTTTGGAGGAATGCCCTCGCGCCGCTATTACCCAATCTTGGTGTAATATAGCGTATAAGGCTCCTCTTACTGGAGTGCGACAACTAACAAAATGGCCACCTGGGTACCAACTTGTGCACCAAATCTTTGGAGCCATCCGTTCTGGGGGTGCCCTAAGTATTCATGTGTCATGCATCTAGCTTCCCCTGGAAACCCTAACCCTAACGGGCCTTAGTGCCTTCTAGGACTCTTTACTTGTGTCGCGCCTAGATGCGCTATCCACACCACACGCATGGGTACTTCGCGACTTAGGGCTTCCCTTACCTCTGGGCGTTTTACTGATAATTGATGTATTTTCTGGGCCCACCCTTCATGGCAGAATTTAGTTGTTCAAACCACTGATGCCCAATGTCACATCGGCCTTGCTTTGTTACCGATGATCGATGTCCGATGACTCATCGACCTCCCTTTGTTGGTGGAGGTTGATACATTAAGTCATACCGTTTGTGGGACCCAGCTTACGTGGCCCACCATTACTAGCAGTCGTCGATGTCCGAGGACTGGTCGGTACAAAAATCTTTCTTGAATCTCTTGGTAAAGGAATTTGGGATGCAATTGAAAATGGCCCTTTTATTCGTAAATTTGAAAAGGAAGGTGCTTCTATTGAAAAACCTTGGTCCCAATGGACAAATGCAGAAAATAAAAAGGCCAAGTTTCATTGCATTACCAAGAATATCATAACCTTTGCTTTGAACTCTGATAAATTTTTCAGGATCTCACAATGTGCATCGGCTAAGGAAATGTGGGATACTCTAAAGGTCAACCATGAAGGGACAAATAATGTGAAAAGGGCAAGGAAACATACTCTAATACAAGAGTATGAGATGTTCAGAATGCTCAAAGGAGAATCAATTGTTGAAGTGCAAAAGAGATTCACCCACATAGTCAATCATTTAATGAGTCTTGGAAAAATCTTTGACAAGGAAGAGTTGAACATCAAGATTCTTAAATGTCTTGATAGATCTTTGCAACCAAAAGTTACTGGCATCTCTGAGTCTAAGGATTTGACATCCTTAACCACAACCTCTTTGTTTGGAAAGCTTAGAGAACATAAGTTGGAGATGAATAGACTCAATGTTCAAGAAAGTGAAGACAAGCATGTAAGGAACATGATGGAAGAGGGCCAAACACCAACCCAAAGGAGAGCCAAACATCAAGATATATTGGGCCAACCACAAGGGCTATGACTAAGAGGCTTGAAGAGGATTGGAACACTGCTACTAATGGCAGAGAGACTTACCTCTACATGTTCCAAGATGTCCAAATTCAAGAGTAGCATAGTCCTTAAATTCTTGTCAAAAGTAGCATAGGAAATTTCTTTTGTAAATTTTTGTTTAATTGTAATTAGGTTGAATGTAGGCATTTAAAAACCAACTTAAGTTAGATTAGGGTTTCTAGGAACACCTAATCTAACTATGGCCGGTCATTTATACCTAATTGAAGCACATGGAGCACACCTAGTCACACTTCCCATGTGAGCTATAATTAGGCGCCAATATTCAAACCTTTAGGTTTTGAATTTCCCACCATTTGCTTTGGTCATTTCTGGTCCTCCTTGGCTATAAAAGGAAGAGCCTACCTCATGTATTAGCAAGATTAATGACATTAGTGAAATGCTGCCAAATTTGTGCCATTCTCACTCTTTGCCAAAAACCTCTTAGGTTAGGCTCTTAATCTTCCTAAACCATCACCTTCAAGAAGAGTTGGCCTCACCACTCTCATATCCTACTTCTCATGCACCTTCAAGATCACCTTCAGGATCTTGTTCCACCTTCAATCTATGGAGCTTCCACAAACCATCACCAAAACCGAAAAGAGGAGGACACAAATCCATCATTTGGTATCATGAGCTATGGTTCTACAAGAGCTAAGTGTCTTTTTTCATTTAAATTCTTGTGTTCTTCTTGTTTCCGTTTTGTTCTTCAATTCTCCACATTGTCTTGCTATTTTTTGCATTTTAATTTGATTTAGGTGTTGTTTGGAGAAATCCAATCGGTGCATTGTGTTCAAATTGTTCTTGAGCTTCTAATTTTCACATTTGTGTAGGAATCCATATAGAATTGTGTTGCTGTTCTGTTTTTAGTTTGTTTGAGTCTTATTTGCAATTATAATCGGTTCATTTTATGTGTCTTGAGTCATTTTAATTTCTGAATCCAATTATGTTTTGTTTAAGTCATTTTTCTCCTAATTTGTCATCAATTCCATGTAGTGTTGATTTTCTAGATAATTTTGGTTTCTTGATTTGATTTGAGTCCAGATTTATAATTCTGTGTTTATTGATCCTTTGGTGCATTTTTATTTTTAGTTTGAGTTCATATTTGTATGTTAGATCCATACAAATTCATATACATTCACTCCATTGTGTTTTTGAAGTTCTTCATTCTGTTTTTAAATTCCAGAATTAGGATTACTCTGTTTTTCAAATTCTGTGTTGGCTGTTTTTTGTTATGAATTTCAAATACGCTGGAGAAAAATTATGAAAATATGGATCTATACAGTTTGATGTATTAGAAAATCAAGAAAAAAGAATCAGATCAAATGACAAAATAGAGAAAAAATGATAAATAAAACAAAAAAAGTGTGCATCCTGGCGCCAAAATATACGGTAGTTGGACAATAATTTTGAAAGATTTATCACAATTATTTGGTGCATAATTTTGGTGTGATTCCAAAGCCAAAAGTTTGCCAAGACCTTGAATTGTTTGTGGTTAAAATTTCAGAATAAAATTCAAAATAGCGAGCTCAGCATAAAATTTTTAAGTCACGCTTTGTGGACCTAAATTTTCCAGTATAGTGCTGTTTTGGTTTTTCTAATCTATTCTAGTGCCTTTCTTTAGGTTACATTTGTGTGCCATCCTTTGTTGAGTGCCTATTTTTATTGCTTGTACCAATATTATTCAAAACTCTTTCTAAGTTGTGTCATATAATTCAAATCCATTTGTTGTTGTCCTGTTTCAAATTTGAATTGTTCTTTGCTTCTTTTTCTTTGACCTCTAAATTGTTGGTGGACAAAATTCAAATTGGTGTTTGATAAGTGGAATTAACCTTGTGGTGAGTCTATCCCTACTTAGTAGGTACTGTTTTGAAGATTTAAATTGGCTAACCATAAGAGGTTAAGGCAAGGAGCTGCAGCAAATACAAATACAAATACAAACACATACACTTTGTAGAACACAACAAGGAAGATCAATCACAAGCCAAGGAGTGCATAGTTTAGGAAATCTGATTTTTTTTTTGTAATTCAATTTCTTTGTATTTCTTTGAGTTGTAATTACATTTAACCTTGATTAATTAGTGGATTAATCACGTGTAGACGGTGAGTGTGTCTTCAATGGCTCCAAGTGTCTAGAAGCCTCACCTTAGGAATCATCTAGTTTAAAGCTTTGTAGTTAGCAATCTTTAATTTGTGCAAAGTTAATTGCTTTACTTTAATTACTTGATTTGCATTATTTAATTGCTTTGCATTGTTTTCCTTTGCATAAAATTGACTTTTCATTCCTAATTGTGATCTCAGTAAATTACTTAGAAAAAGAATTGTGTGAAGTCTTGAGGGATAGGTTTTGGCAAGGAAATACTTGGTACTTAAGAAGTCCTAGTGACTCACCTCTCTTTCCTGGAAAGCTACCTTCATTACTTTCCTTTTCGTTCTTGAGGTAAAATACTTTTAAACACAAAGCTTTAGTCATGTCAACTCACTCTTCTAAATCTAGTGAAAGTGATATAAAGTCCATTAAATCTCTTATAAAACAATTAGCCAAGGACTTTCAATCACTCTCATATAGACAATTAGAACATGAGGCACAAATCAAAGAGTTGAAAATGGCTAAAGAAAAGGATGAAAGCTCTCAAAAATCTAAAATAATATGTTCACATGCATCTAGTTATCACAATCATGATTCTTTTGGGGAAGAAAGTCTTAGGATAAATGAATATTATCAACCACCCCCTAGGAGAACTAGAAGAGAAAGAAAAGAACAAGAGAGCCCAAGAGAGGTTAGGGTAGATCTACCTCATTTTCATGGAAAAAAAATGTAGAAGTCTATTTAGATTGGGAAATGAAGGTAGAACAATTATTTGTTTGCCATAGAGTAAGTGAAGAAAGGAAAGTACCCTTAGCCACTCTTAGTTTCCAAGGGAATGCTATGTATTGGTGGACGACTCTAGAAAGAGATAGGCGTCTTCATAGGGAACCTCCCATAGAATATTGGAATGATCTTAGGGGAGCCCTAAGACGCCGCCATATTCCCTCCTATTATAATAGGGAGTTAATGAACAAGCTCCAAAGACTCCAACAAAGAACCATGAATGTAGAGGAGTATAGGCAAAAGATGGAACTATATATGATGATAGCATCCATTAGGGAGAATAAGTCCACCACTATAGCTAGATTTTTAAGTGGGCTAAATCTTGAGATAAGAGATATAGTTGAACTCCTACCTTATCAAGACTTGAATGACTTGGTTCAACTATGTATCAAAGTTGAACAACAAAATTTAAGGAAAACTTCAAGTTGTAGGGAAGGTTCATACTCCAACTCTTATCCAAAAAGAGATTTTAAGAGGGAGAGTACACATAAAGAAAAACCAAAAGAGACAACCAAAACCATAGGAAAAGATATGCAAGATATGCTCACTCCACTCATTGGCACTAGGGATGTTAAATGATTTAAATGCTTTGGAAGAGGACATGTGCAAGCTCAATGTTCAAACCAAAGAACCTTGTTTTTAAAAGGAATACATGAGTATAGTAGTTGTGATGAAGAACCTAGTGAGAAAGAAGAAGGGGGAGATGATGAAAGAGTGTATCCTTTAGAGGGGGAAGTGATGGAAGAGGCCCTAGCACCGATCCTTTGAAAGGCCACCTAAATACCAAAATAAGGCAACCACTAGAGTTATGGTCAAAGAGGGGCCAAGAGGACACATTTTTTTTCATAAACTCTATTGTAGATTAGTTTTTTAAAGTAGCATAGTTTAATTTCATTTTGTAATTGTGTTGAAACATGCAAAGAGGCACCTAGAAGGCTAAATCTTAAGTTTAATTAGGATTTCCTAATTAAACTAAAGTCCAACCCATACATAGACATCATGGAGCGTAAGTTCTAGGCCTTTCCACACATGGAAGGATTCTAGAACCTACCTCCACATGTGTGCTCTCATTTAGGCGCCAACTTCATTTCATTTTGTGCACATTTGCCTTTCATTTGACTCTTCATTTCCGGCCTCCTAGTCCTATATAAGGAGAGTTTGGGTGCTGAAATTGTAAGATTATTTTGAGTAATGAAATGCTGCCAAAATGTGTCGTTCTTACTCCTTGCCTAAACTCTCTTAGGATTTAAGTGTTTAATCTTCCAAAACTGCACCTCAAAGAGAGTGTCTCTTTTCATTTTTTGTTTGAGTTCTTCTTATTTTCATGTTGTTCATCTCTTGTTCATGTTGTCTTGCTGTTTTTACATTTTTAAATTGATTTAGATGATGTTCTAAGCATTTCAATCGGTACAAATTGTTCAAATTGTTCTTGAGCACCTTATTTTCAATTTTTGTGTAGGAATCTATGGTGAATTGTGTTGCTGTTTTGATTTTAGGTTACTTGAGTCTTGTTTGAATTTTTGTTCGGTGCAATATGATGTTCTTGAGTCATTTTATTTTCTGAATCTATATGTTTTTTCTAGTCATGTAATTCCAAGAATGTCAAAAAATCTTAGTAGTACTTTTCTTGATTCATTTGTTTCTTGTTTTGAATTGAGTGTTTAATTTGAATTCTGACTTGATTTGTTCCTTTGGTGCATTTTTCCTTTTAGTTTGAGTTCATATTTGTATGATAGATCCATACAAATTCATATAACATTCACTCCATTGTGTTTTTGAAGTTTCTCTTTCTGTTTTTAATTCCAGAATTAGGATTCCTCTGTTTTTACAAATTCTGTACTGGCTGTTTTGTGTTATGAAAATTAAATACGTTGAAGAAAAATTCTGATATTCTGGATTTCAGTGGTTTGATGTGTTAGAAAAAGAAGAAAAGGTAAAATATAAAAAAAAAAGATAAATCACACAAAAAAAGTGTGCATTCTGGCACTAAAATTGGCAGTAATTGGACAGTGATTTTGAAAATTTTATCACAATTAATTGGTGCATGTTTTTTGTGTGATTCCAGCGCAAAAAGTTTGCTAAGAGACTGAATCGTTTGTGTTTAAATTTTCAGAAGCAAATTCAAAATAGCCAGCTCAGCATAAATATTTTAAGTCACGCTTTCTGAACCTGAAATTTCCAGTAGTGCTGTTTTGGTTTTTCAAATCAATTCTAGTGCCTTTCTTTAGGTTCCTTTTGTGTGCCAACCTTTGTTGAGTGCCTATTTTTTATTTTTGCTTGTCCAATATCATTCTGAACTCTTTCTAGTTGTGTCATATCATTAAGTCCAATTGTTGTGGTGCTGTTTTTAAGATTTTATTTGTTTCTTGCTTTCTTTTTCTTGACCTCTAAATTGTTGGTGGATAAATTTCAATTGGTGCTTGTTAAGTGGAAATTGACTTGAGGAGAGTCTAGCTCTACTTAGTAGGTACTGTTTTGGAGAATTTAATTGCTTAAATCATAAGGGGTTAAGGCAAGGAGCAGCAGCAAATACAAATACCCAAAACAAACCATACACTTTGAAGGGCACAACAAAGAAGAGCAAGTACAAGCCAAAGGAGTGCATAATTTAGCAAGCTCAAATTAAATTTGTGCTATTCAATTTCTTTGTATTTCTTTGAGTTGTAATTACAATTCACATTTGTTTAATTAGTGGATTAATCACGTTTAGATGGTGAGTGTGTCTTCAAAGGCTCAAAGTGTCTAAGAAGCCGCACCTAGGAAACGTCTAGTTTAAAGCTTTGTAGATTAGCAATTTTTGATTGTGTTAGCTAGATTGTTTTACGTTAATCCTTGTTTAGCTTTGGTTAAAATTGTTTACACTTAATCTTTTGCTTAAGCTTTGATTAATTGCTTTGTTTGTTAAATAGCTTTGCATTGTTTTTCCTTGCATAAAATTTGATTTTTCATTCCTCATTGTGTTTTAAGTAATTTACTTAGAAAAAGAATTGTGTGAAGTTTTTGAGGGATAGTTTTTGGCTAAGGCAAGATTTGGTACTTAAGAATTCCTAGTGACTCACCTCTCTTACCTGGAAAGCTACCTTCACTAACTTTCCTCTTCTTTCTTGAAGTAAAACACTTTTAAACACAAAGCTTTAGTCATATCTTCTCACTCCTCTAAATCTAATGAAAGTGATATGAAGTCCATTAAATCTCTTTTAAAACAACTTGCCAAGGACTTTCAATTACTTTCATATAGACAATTGGAGAATGAATCCAAAATTAATGAATTGACTAAAGCAAAGGATGAGAATTCTCAAAAAAAGAAAAAAAATACATTCTCATGCATCTAGCTCTAAAGATCATGATTCTCTTGGGGAGGAAAGCCTTACGATAAATGAGTATTGTCAACCACCCCCTAGGAGAAATAGAAGAGATAGAAGAGAACAAGAAAGCCCAAGAGAGGTTAGGGTAGACCTACCCCATTTCCATGGAAAAGAAGATGTAGAAGTATACTTAGATTGGGAAATGAAGGTAGAACAACTTTTTGCTTGCCATAGAGTGAGTGAAGAAAGAAAAGTGCCCCTAGACACTCTTAGTTTTCAAGGAAACACTATGTATTGGTGGACATCTTTAGAAAGAGATAGGCGTCTTCATAGGGAGCCTCCCATAGAGTATTGGAATGACTTTAGGGGAGCCCTAAGACACCGCCATATTCCCTCCTACTATAATAGGAAGTTGATGGACAATCTCCAAAGACTCCAACAAAGAACAATGAGTGTAGAGGAGTATAGGCAAAAGATGGAGCTTTATATGATGAGAGCCTCCATTGGGGAGGATGAGACCACCACCATAGCTAGATTCTTAAGTGGGCTAAATCTTGAGATAAGAGATAGGGTTGAACTTCTACCTTATCAAGACTTGAATGACTTGGTTCAACTTTGTATCAAAGTTGAACAACAAAATTTAAGGAAAACTTCAAGTCATAAGGAAGGTTCATACTCCAACTCTTATCCAAAAAGAGAAATTAAAAGGGAAGAGAGTACATCTAAGGAAACATCAAAAGAGACTCATAAACCCTTAGGCAAGGATACCTTCACTCCACCCATTCACACTAGGGATGTTAAATGTTTTAAATGCTTTGGAAGAGGACATGTGCAAACACAATGTCCAAACCAAAGAACCTTGTTTTTTAAAGGATAGATGAATATACTAGTTGTGAAGACGAACCTAGTGATAAAAAAGAAGGGGGAGAAGAAGAAAGGGTGTATCCTTTAGAGGGGGAATTATTGATGATTAAAAGAACCCTCAACAATCAACCTAGTGCAACCATGGAAACACAAAGAGAGAACATCTTTCACACAAGATGTAAAGTTTTAGAAAACATATGTTCTTTCATTGTGGATAGTGGTTCATGTTGCAATTGTTGTAGCACTAGGTTAGTTGAAAAATTAAATCTACAAGTAGTCCCTCATCCTAAACTTTACAAGCTTCAATGGATAAATGAAGATGGGGAACTAAGTGTAGATAAACAAGTGAAAGTCGAGTTTTCTATAGGTAACTACAAAGACAATGTTTTATGTGATGTAGTTCCTATGGAAGCTTGCCACATCTTATTAGGTAGACCATGACAATTTGACAAAAAAACCTTGCACAATGGTCTAACTAACGAGATAACTTTCACTCACCAAGAAAAGAATTTTATACTTTATCCCTTATCACCTTCACAAGTGGTAGAGGATCAAGTACAAATGAAAAAAAAAAAGAGGAAGAAAAAATAACAAAAATAGAAAACCAAGAAAAATCCCTTAGGGAGAAAAAGGAGTGGGAGAAGGTCATTCAACAAGAAGAAAACATTAAAAACACATTTGAAAAATTGATTAAAATTTTGTGAAAAGTTGCCAAACACAAAAGAAAAATTAGAGAAATGGCAACATAGTAAAATTGATTTTCAAACTAACACCTTTGCTTTGTTTGATGATTCCTATAGGTGGACGTTTGATCCGGGAGGACAAGCATAGTTGAAGAAGCAAGAGGCTGCTATTCGAGATCAAATCTGTAGATCTGAGGATAGATCTTCTCAAGAAGGAGGAGATGATGGACACCATCCAGCCACATCCATCCCCCTAGCCATGAAGAAGAAGAAGCAATGGATTTGAGGACAAATCCTTTTCAAGAGGGAGGGGATAATGGAAGAGGCCCCAACACCAATCCTTTGAAAGGCCACCTAAATATCAAAATAAGGCAACCACTAGAGTTATGGTCAAAGAGGGGCCAAGAGGACACATTTTTTTCATAAACTCTAGTGTGGAATAGTTTTTAAAGTAGCATAGTTTAATTTCTTTTTGTAATTGTGTTGAAACATGCAAAGAGGCACCTAGAAGGCTAAATCTTAAGTTTAATTAGGATTTCCTAATTAAACTAAAGTCCAGCCCTGATATGATTCCAATAGCAAGATATAGATGATTCTTAGACATTTTATGGAATCAACTTGAGTTGGAGATTGAATAGGCACTTTTATAGAAATGGATCAATGTTCTATGTTTCAAGAACTCACCAAAACTTGCACCAAAACACCAAAACTCATATGGAAGTCCATTTCTTGTCAATTGAACCGATAAAAATGTATAAGAATTGAATTGAACCGATTAAATTGCCTTAGAAGTGAATTGAACCGAACAAAGTCTTAGAAAAGGAAGATGAACCGATTATATTCAGCATAAGAGAAGATGAACAGAACAAAAAAACAAATGAAGCTAAAACACCGAATAGAATTGCAAGAAAAGGCTTAAGACATGTTTAAGGAGTTCATATGGACATGGAAATGGAAGAAATAGATGGAGAAGAAAGAAGACTTATGTGGTTGTAGTTCTTGGTTGATGAACACGCCACTTGAAGTGTGAATGCTCCAAGATAAGTATGAATTGCCACCACTTGAGGAACCAAGGCACTCAAGATGAGACTAGGAAGAGGAGAAGGCAAGTTCTCACTCACTCAATCACCAATTTGGGAGAGTTTTGTTACTTCAAAAATCAATTCTATTATTTGAAGGACCTAAGCCCTCCTTTTATAGGGGGAGAACCGGTCATGAAACTTACAAAGCAAGCTAACCAAAAGTCCCTTGCATGCTACCCACTCTAGCGCCTAAAGTGAGACATGAAGAGTCACCTTCTAGAAAATTCTAAACTAATGCCTAAAGATGCTTTACAAAAAAGAGGTTTCTTTAGGTTTCCCTCTTAGCACCTACCTAAACACTATTCTATATTATTTACAAATTTCTACAAAAGAAACTATATAGAGAGACATTAATTGAAGCCTATTCTTGAAAGCTTGTAGACTTCTTTGGCTTTAGGCTTGGTCCTCTATTTATTTTATGTCTTCTTTAAATTTTGAGAAGACTAGAAGGAAGAACTTCAAATGTGTGTGAGAATAACCTCTTCCTTCATTAATAAAAGCCTCTCCTATGTGATCTCCATCAAGCCCATACATAGACATCATGGAGCGTAAGTTCTAGGCCTTTCCACACATGGAAGGATTCTAGAACCTACCTCCACATGTGTGCTCTCATTTAGGCGCCAACTTCATTTCATTTTGTGAACATTTGCCTTTCATTTGACTCTTCATTTCCGGCCTCCTAGTCTTATATAAGGAGAGGTTGGGTGCTGAAATTGTAAGATTATTTTGAGTAATGAAATGCTGCCAAAATGTGCCATTCTTACTCATTGCCTAAACTCTCTTAGGATTTAGGTGTTTAATCTTCCAAAAATGCACCTCAAGGAGAGTTGGCCGAACCTCTCTCACTTTCACACTCTTCATGCACCTCTAATGATGGTAGAGCACTACTCTTTACTTAGCATCTAGGTTTTAATCTTCACTTCATCACCTTCAAAGGGGCTGGCCAAACCTCCCCAATTCCCACTCTCATGCACCTTCAAGGCACCCATACTTCTTAGGAAGGCCTTGCTCATCTCATCCACTAAGCTTCCGCAACTTTCATCTCCAAAAAGCAAAGAAGAGCTCATAGGAATGCCATCATTTGGTATCTAGAGCTATGGTCTTCAAGAGATAAGTATCTATTTTCATTTTATGCTTGAGTTCTTCTTATCTTCAAGTTGTTCATCTTTTATTCAAGTTGTCTTGTTGTTCTACATTTTTAATTTGAGTTGGATGCTCTTCTAAGCATTTCAATCGGTAGAATTGCTCAATTTGTTCTTGAGCATCTTATTTGCAATTTTGTGTAGGATTCCATGGTGAATTGTGTTGCTGTTTTTATTTTAGGATATTTGAGTCTTGCTTGAATTTCTATTTGGTTCATATGATGTGTTTGAGTCATTTTATTTTCTGAATCTATAAGTTTTGTCAAGTCATGTGATTCCAAAAATTGTCAATAAATCTTGGTAGTACTTTTCTTGATTTATTTGTTTCTTGATTTCCTTTGGTGCATTTTTCTTTTTAGTTTGAGTTCATATTTGTGTGCTAGATCCACACAAATTCCATCACATTAATTCCATTGTGTTTTTGAAGTATATCTTTCTGTTTTGATTCCAGATTTCAGAATTGATGTGATTCCAATAGCCACATAGAACAAGATTCTTGACACTTTGAGGAATCACCTTGAGCTGGAAAATGTAGAGGCACTTTCTTAGAAGTTGGATCATAGTTCTAAGATCAAGAACTCACCAAAACAAGTACCAAATCCCAAACTCATTTGGATGAACCAAATATTGTCAAATTGAATCAACAAAGGAGAAGGAAAAGAACAAACCGAACAGAATTGAACTTCAAAACAAAAGAACCGAACAGAATTTAAAAACTAAACAGAAAATAGGTGCTGGAAAATTAAAGGAACCGAAACAAAAACAACTCAAAACTCAAGGCAATAAGAACAAATTGAAGAAGAAGAAAGGAAGGAGAAGAGAATGCTCATGAAGATGGAGGAATGGTTGGATGATCACGCCACTAGAAGAATGGATGCTCCTAGATGAGTGTGGAAGCCGCCACTTGAGGAAACCATGGTCCTTCAAGATAAGACTAGAGAAGAAGCTCAAAGCTCTCCAAATGCTCACTCCAATTTTGGGTATAGTTTCTTTAGATAAAATTCAAATCTGAATTTTACAAAGGAAGCACCTCTATTTATAGCCTAAGGTGCTGAAAAATAGGTGGGAAATTTCAAATAAACTCATTTGAAATTCCCACCAAAAACAAGTCACATGGGAGGTGTGACCTTTTTCTACTATGACACCTCCCAAAAACTACACCTACACCTATCTACTAATACACCCCCCTAAAGGTCCTATTTAAAACCTAAAAGATGCTATAACAAAAGAGGTTTCTAAGGTTTCCCTCTAAGCACCTTCAACTAAAGACACTACAAAAAGAGAAAATAAATGTCCTCTTGCTCCCAAGGCTTTGAACATGCTTCTTGTAATCCTTTGAGGTGGACTTTGACCTCCATGGGCATCCTCCATTTGTGCCTCCACCTCTTCTTGAGCTTGATGAGTGGCCTCCATGTTCTCTTGGGCTTGATCTCCATCATACTCCCCGAGTTGGAGAGAATTCGACCACGAATTCTGGAGACCTACAGAAAAAGGAGTTAGATCGCTGACATTAAAAGTATGACTACCTAAGAATGTATCAGGCATATCTAACTCATAAGCATTGTCATTAATCCTCTTGAGGACTTGGAAAGGTCCATCCCCTCGAGGCATTAGTTTGGACTTCCTTTGAGTAGGAAAACGATCCTTCCTCAAGTGAAGCCAAACCCAATCGCCCTCATCAAACAACAATGCTTTTCTCCTCTTATTGGCAAGTTCAGCATACTTGCCAACCTTCTTCTCAATTCTCTTCTTGATGTCTTTATGCAAAGTTTTCACAAAAGAAGCCTTTTCATCCCCATCTTTGCACAAGACATCGTCAAGAAGGGGAATAGGAAGAAGATCAAGAGGTGTTAGGGGATTAAACCCATAGACCACCTCAAAAGGAGAATGGGAGGTGGTAGAATTTACTACTCGGTTATATGCAAACTCAACATGGGGTAGTAAATTCTCCCACACTCTAGGATTCCCCGAAATAAAGCATCTCAATAGTTGTCCCAAAGTTCTATTTACCACCTCGGTTTGACCATCGGTTTGTGGGTGGCAAGTGGTAGAAAATAAAAGCTTAGTTCCAAGCTTGCCCCACAAGGTCTTCCAAAAGTGACTCAAGAACTTAGGATCTCTATCGGACACTATAGACCTAGGAATCCCATGCAAGCGAACCACTTCTTGGAAGAAGAGGTTTGCAATGTGGCATGCATCATCCACTTTGTGGCAAGGAATAAAGTGAGCCATTTTTGAAAAACGATCCACTACCACAAAAATGGAGTCCTTTCCCTTTGATGTCTTGGGTAAGCCTAAGATGAAATCCATAGATATATCTACCCAAGGCATTGAAGGGATAGGAAGAGGAGTATAAAGACCATGGGGATGCATTTTAGATTTAGCTTTGCGGCAAGCTATGCATTTATCACACAAACTATGAACATGTTTATGCATATGAGGCCAAAAGAAATGTTCATGCAACACATCCAAAGTTTTAGCAACCCCAAAATGTCCCATTAAGCCCCCCTCATGAGCTTCTCTAACAAGAGATAATCTAATAGAGCATTGGGGAACACAAAGACGTTTTCCTTTAAAAAGAAAGCCATCTTGAATAAAAAAATCTTTGTGTCCTCCCTTAAGACACTCTTGATAGAGGAGAGAAAAATCAAGGTCATCATGATAAAGTTCCTTAATGTGATCAAAACCAAGATATTGAGAGGTTAAAAGATTTAGCAAGGTGTATCTTCTAGAAAGAGCATCCGCCACAATATTTATTTTGCCTTGCTTGTGTTTGATCACATAAGGAAATTGCTCAATGAATTCCACCCACTTAGCATGCCTCTTGTTAAGTTTGTTTTGGCTTTTCAAATATTTAAGAGATTCATGATCACTATGTATCACAAACTCTTTGGGAAAAAGATAGTGTTGCCAAGTAAACAAAGCCCTAACAAGTGCATATAATTCCTTATCATAGGTGGAATAGTTGAGATGACTTCCCTTCAATTTCTCACTAAAATAGGCTATGGGGTGGCCCTCTTGAAGGAGAACAGCCCCAATACCTATGCTTGAAGCATCACACTCAATCTCAAATGTCTTAGTGAAATTAGGAAGGGCCAAGATGGGAGCATTAGTCAATTTTTCTTTCAAAGTATCAAAAGCATTTTGTTGTGCTTCTCCCCAATGAAAGACCACATCCTTTTTCACTATGTCATTGAGTGGTGCGGCAATGGTACCAAAGTTTGGGACAAATCTTCTATAGAAAGAAGCAAGCCCATGAAAACTTCGGACCTCATTCAAAGATTTCGGTGTAGGCCACTTTTGAATGGCCACCACCTTGGTTTTGTCCACATGGACCCCTTTACAACTCACAACAAACCCTAGGAATTCTATATGATCAAGAGCAAACATACATTTAGCAAGGTTAGCATACAAATGTTCCTTCCTAAGGGTTTCCAAAACTTGCCTAACATGCAACCTATGGTCATTCAAAGATAAGCTATAAATGAGAATGTCATCAAAGTAAACCACAACAAACTTACCAATGAAAGGTCTAAGAACATGATGCATGAGGCGCATGAAGGTACTTGGTGCATTAGTTAAACCAAAAGGCATAACTAACCACTCATATAAACCAAAGTTGGTCTTAAAAGCCGTCTTCCATTCATCACCCGGTTTGATACGGATTTGATTGTAGCCGCTTTTAAGATCAATCTTTGAAAAGATTTTTGAACCATGTAATTCATCCAACAAATCATCTAATCTAGGTATGGGATGCCTATACTTAATGGTTATGTTATTTATGGCCCTACAATCCGAACACATTCGCCATGTGCCATCCTTTTTTGGCACTAAGATGATAGGCATAGCACAAGGACTCATGCTATCTTGCACCCACCCTTTTTCAATCAAAGCCTCAACTTGTTGGCGAATTTCCTTGGTTTCACTTGGATTGGTCCTATATGCGGGACGATTTGGTAAAGAAGAGCCCGGTATCAAATCAATTTGGTGCTCAATCCCTCTCAAAGGTGGAAGGCCATTTGGAGGATCTTGAAACACATCTTTGAACTCTTCTACCAAATTTTCCAAGCAATGAGGACTATCAACAAGTGTTTCTATGCTAAGAGTTCTAGGGATGGCTAAAAAAAGAGGATGATGAGCCACTATTTCCCTTTCAATGTCACGCCTAGACACAAGGAGTGTAGGCTTAGAACTCTTATCTTTTTTATCTTTTTTATCTTTTTCACTCTCCCTCTTTTTCTTCATGATAACTTGGTCCTCATGGACTTCTCTTGGAGAGAGAGATTTTAAAGTAACCTTGTGACCATGGAATTCAAAAGATAATTTGTTGGTAAAGCCATCATGTAAAACTTTTCTATCAAATTGCCAAGGCCTTCCCAAAAGAACATGAGTGGCTTCCATGGGCACAACATCACATAATACCTCATCTTTGTATTTTCCAATGGAGAAATGGATGAGGACTTGTTTATTAACAATTATTTCTCCTACTTCACTAAGCCATTGTAATTTGTAGGGCTTTGTATGAGAGATAGTAGGCAATCCAAGCTTATCTACTACTCTTGTACTAGCCACATTTGCACAACTACCCCCATCCACTATCAAGGAACAAATGTTGTTTTGAATAAGACATCTTGTATGGAAAATATTTTCCCTTTGACTTTCATCAAAAGGTTGTGAAACTTGTCCAAGAAGTCTTCTCACAACTAACAAGTCCCCTTCAAGTGGACATTCACTCTCTTCCTCACTAGATGCATGAGAATGCAATGAATGCTTTGAAGAATCCGAATCATGCTCACTAACTACAATGCCCTCATGCATGTACATACTTCGTTTTGAAGGACAATTTGCAGCAATATGACCATAACCCATACATTTAAAGCATTTAGTGTTAGATGTTCTAGTGGGAGACTTAGGTCTAGATGTTGATGGCTTAGATTCCTTGGGTTTGAAAGAAGAATCTTTGGAAGGATGTTTTGAAAAAGAAGTTTTGTTTCTCCAAGACTTGGAGTAGTATCCATTATTGGAAGCATTTTTAAAAGAGTTTTTCTTAGCAAGTTGGGCTTCCACCTTCATTGCAAGATGAACTAAAGAGCCCAATGATGAATACTCTTGTAACTCAACAATGTCTTGGATATCCTTCCTAAGACCACTCACAAACCTAGCAACCATGGCTTCTTCACTTTCTTCTAATTCAATTTTAAGCACAAGCGTCTCAAGCTCCTTATAATATTCATCCACATTTAGCGTGCCTTGTTGAAACCGTTGGAGTCTCAACATGAGGTCTTTCCTAAAATGTGGGGGCACAAACCTAGCGCGCATATGATCCTTTAAAGAGTTCCAAGAGTCCACGGGAGGACCCTTGTGATAGATAATGTCCTTTACAATCCCATGCCACCATTTCATGGCATAATCACTAAACTCTAGGGTGGCTAGCTTGAGCTTATGCTCATCTTGGATCTCATGGATCTCAAAAATTTGTTCACACTTAGCCTCCCAATCTAAATACACATTTGGATCACTAGAACCATTAAAACAAGGTAGTTTGACCGAAGGAAGCTTGGACTTTGCATCATGGTAGAAGCCATTGCCGTAGTGAATTCTTTCCCCTTGGTGATGATGTCTTTGTCCATGGACTTGGGGTGGAGGTCTCCTTCTCCTATGCTCATCTTCACGGCCAACATCATTTGAAGAAGCTCTTGAAGATGGTCTATGAGAATGATGTCCATCATGGATAGAAGGAGATGGTCTAGTTTGTTTGACCTCCATCTTTTGCAATTTCTCTTCCAACCTTCTAATTGTTCTTTGAGCTTCATGTAATTCACCAAGAATTGAAGCTTTGGAAGGAGAATTCTGCTTGGAGGATGCATCACTTGAAGATCCAGCCATTTGTAATTAAAAAACAGCAAACACACAAAACAGCAAACAAGTTAAAAATTAGCAAAAACAGTGAGCTTTCCAATTGAAACTGCCGAAGTGAATTTAAGGCTGAAAAGATATCACTCTCAAAGAAATAATGTTCTTGCACCAATCTGATCTTGAGGCCTTGGAATCCTCAAATGAAATATGTCAAAGCAAGCACACCAATCTTAAGAGCAAACCACCACAAAACCAATGAAACAATAAAGACAAACAAGAAAAGGTATAAGCAAGGAAAGGTAATTGCAAAAGGAAAACTATGTGTAAGACAAACTCAAAGAGTAAGAATGAAAGACAATCAAGAAAATAAAGAACTCAATGAGAAAAGTAGGCACACAAAAGAATACCTAAGGAAAAGCACTAGAGTAGATGAAGAAAACAAAAAAAATTTAGCTACTGGAAATTTTTTTTAATGCAAACTGTGTTTGATATTCACTGATTTAACTGGAACGTTGTAGAGCGAACTGGATTATGAAATTTATACCACAGAAACTTCAAGATGTTAACTCAAAAATGGCACTGGAATCAATTAAAAACAGTAAGCCAATTGAGAGAAATAAATTTTTTAAAATCACTGCCAGATTACCGTATTTTTTTCGGCAGGAATGTACACTTTTTTTATTTTATTTATCATTTTTTGTGTACTTCATATTTTTGAATGATTCTTTTTTCTATTCTTTTCTAACACTTTCAATATCTCAAATCCAGAATTTCAGAATTTTACAGTACGTAAATCAATTGCAATAAGGAAAAACAGTAAGCACTTTTTTCAGAAACAGAGGAATCCTAATAGGAATAAAAAAACAGGATGATGAACTAGCAAAGACATAATAGAAAATGATGTATTGGAACTTGTATAGGTCTAGAATACAAGTATGAACTCAATGCTAAAAAGAAAATGCTCAAAGGATCAACATCAATTCAGAAAAAATATATGACACCAAAGCAAGAAACAATCAAAACAATAAAAGTACTACTAGAAGTAATGACATATATGGAATAACATGACTAAGACAAAACTTAACAAGATTCAAAAATTAAAAGACACAACACAAATTGTAACAAGTGGAAGGAAGCTTAAGGTAAACTCTAGGAAGGATAATGCCATTCCAAAAGAGCAACCATACTCATAAGAATTATGAGTGCCATAAACCTTTCCACAAACACTTGGAGCAAAAGAAAAACAGCAAGAATACTCAATTAAAATTCTAAAACAGAAACTTAAATTGCAAGAAAAATTAAAGAGCTCTTGAAATAAAGTGCACACAACTCAACAATTAAACAAGAATGAACCTAAGACTCATGATACCACATGATGTGATTCCAATAGCCACATAGAACAAGATTCTTGACACTTTGAGGAATCACCTTGAGCTGGAAAATGTAGAGGCACTTTCTTAGAAGTTGGATCATAGTTCTAAGATCAAGAACTCACCAAAACAAGTACCAAATCCCAAACTCATTTGGATGAACCAAATATTGTCAAATTGAATCAACAAAGGAGAAGGAAAAGAACAAACCGAACAGAATTGAACTTCAAAACAAAAGAACCGAACAGAATTTAAAAACTAAACAGAAAATAGGTGCTGGAAAATTAAAGGAACCGAAACAAAAACAACTCAAAACTCAAGGCAATAAGAACAAATTGAAGAAGAAGAAAGGAAGGAGAAGAGAATGCTCATGAAGATGGAGGAATGGTTGGATGATCACGCCACTAGAAGAATGGATGCTCCTAGATGAGTGTGGAAGCCGCCACTTGAGGAAACCATGGTCCTTCAAGATAAGACTAGAGAAGAAGCTCAAAGCTCTCCAAATGCTCACTCCAATTTTGGGTATAGTTTCTTTAGATAAAATTCAAATCTGAATTTTACAAAGGAAGCACCTCTATTTATAGCCTAAGGTGCTGAAAAATAGGTGGGAAATTTCAAATAAACTCATTTGAAATTCCCACAAAAAACAAGTCACATGGGAGGTGTGACCTTTTTCTACTATGACACCTCCCAAAAACTACACCTACACCTATCTACTAATACACCCCCCTAAAGGTCCTATTTAAAACCTAAAAGATGCTATAACAAAAGAGGTTTCTAAGGTTTCCCTCTAAGCACCTTCAACTAAAGACACTACAAAAAGAGAAAATAAATGTCCTCTTGCTCCCAAGGCTTTGAACATGCTTCTTGTAATCCTTTGAGGTGGACTTTGACCTCCATGGGCATCCTCCATTTGTGCCTCCACCTCTTCTTGAGCTTGATGAGTGGCCTCCATGTTCTCTTGGGCTTGATCTCCATCAAGAATCCTCTGTTTTCACAAATCTGTTTTAGCTATTTTGCTTTATAAAAATTAAATACGTCATCAGAAAATTATGAGCCTATGGATTTCAATAGTTTGAGGTGTTAGCACAAAAATAAAAAAAGAATCAGTTGATAAAACAAAATAGAAAAAAAAAGATAAATCATACAAAACAAGTGTGCATTCTGGCACTATACCTGACGGTAATTGGACACTGTTTTTGGAAAAATTATCATAATTAATTGGCGCATGTGATTGGAGTGAAACCAACGCCAATAGTTTGTTAAGAAACTGAATTGATTTTTTTTTAAATTTTCAGAAACAAATACAAAATAGCCAGCTCAACATAAATCAATTAAGTCACGCTTTTTGGACCACAATATTTTCAGTGGTGCTGTTTTGGTATTTCAAATCAATTCTAGTGCCAATCTTTAGGTTCCTTTTGTGTGCCATCCATTATTTGAGTGCCTATTTTTTATTTGCTTGTCTAATTCATTTTGAACTCCTTCTAGTTGTGCCACATTATTAAATCCAATTGCAGTGGTGCTGTTTTTAAATTTTAATTGTTCTTGCTTTCTTTTCTTGACCTCTAAATTTGTTGGTGGATAAATATCAATTGGTGCTTGTTGAGTGGGATTTGACTTGAGGAGAGTCTATCTTTACTTAATAGGTACTGTATTGAAGAATTTAATTGCTTAAATCAAAGAGGATCAAGGCAAGGGGCAGCCACAAATACAAATACCAAAATACACCATACACTTTGAAGGACACAACAAAGAAGAGTAACAAGTCAAAGGAGTGCCTTGCTGAAATTTAATTTGTGCAATTTAATTTCTTTGCATTTCTTGAATTGTAATTACATTTCACTCTTGTTAATTAGTAGCTTAATCATGCAATTAGACGGTGAGTGTGTCTTCAAAGGCTCAAAGTGTCTAAGAAGCCTCACCTAAGAACGACTAGTTTAAGCTTTCTAGGTTAGCCTTTGTTAATTGTTTTAGCTAGTTTTTCCTTACGTCAATATTTTGCTTAATTTGCTTATGCTTATCTTTGTTTAAAGCTTTGATAAATTGCTTTAGTTGTTAGATAGCTTTGCATTGTTTTCTTGCATAAAATTTGATTTCTCCATCCTCATTGTGTTCTAAGTGATTTACCTAAAGAAAGAATTGTGTGAAGATTTTGATGGATAGTTTTTGGCTAAGGCAAGACTTGGTATTTAAGTAGTCCTTTGTAACTCACCTCTCTTACCTGGAAAACTACCTTCATTAACTTTCCTCTTCTTTCTTAAAGTAAAGCATTTCTAAGCACAAAGTTTTAGTCATGTCTTCTCACTCCTCTAAATCTCTTAAAAGTGATGTGAAATCCTTGAAATCTCTTTTAAAACAACTTTCCATGGATATTCAATCAATTTCATCTAAACAATTGGAGAATGAGGCCAAAACTAATGAATTGACTAAAGCAAAGGATGAGAAGTTTCAAATTTCAAAAAAATTACATTCTCATGCATATAGCTCTCAAGTTTATGATTCTTTTGGGGAAGAAAGTCTTAGGACAAATGAATATCATCAACCATCCCCTAGGACAGCTAGAAAAGAGAGACAAGAAAACCTAAAGGAGGTTAAGGTAGAGCTACCTCATTTCTATGGAAAAGAAGATGTAGAAACATATCTACATTGGGAGATGAGGGTAGAGAAATTGTTTGCTTCCCATAAACTAAAGAAGGAAAGAAAGATACAAAAGAAAAGAGAGGAAGACGAAAGGGAAGCTAAAGAAAAAGAAAAAGAAAAACCAAGTGAGGGGTGGTGTGAATCTAGAAAGAATGAGGAATATCTTATAACACCCCTTACAAGCATATTAAAAATAGAAAATCAAGATAAAACCCTTGAGAAACAAAAGGCGTGGGAAAAGAGTGTTCCTTCCCACAAGGTCCTTCAACAAGAAAGAAAATTTGAAAATACCTTTGAAAACATGCTTCTTGTTGAAAAACCTAGCCTTACCTTTTGTGAAGGAACACTTGCAAGCATAGTCACAAAAGAAGAAACCTTAAAAGAGGCTTGCATAGATAAAGATGAAGTAGATTATTTCTCATATGTGCTAAGATATCACCTAGTGAAGGTCAAGTTATCTATAGGCATCTACAAAGACAAATTTTTATGTGAACTAGTGCCTAAAGAAACTTGTCATGTCTTATTTAGAGAACCATTGCAAAATGTACAAATTCTCATAAACAATGGTTGTAACAACAAGACTACCTTTACACATAAGAGAAAAATTCTTCATGAAGGAGAACTCATGGGCCAAATTAGAGTTGATAAAACTCTAGAGCTTTTAAAAGGAAAACTTTTGTCACCCATGAGAAAGGAGGTTCAAAGACATTACCCTAGATACATTTCTTGTTTTAAAGCTACACCTAAGGCAATGTCTCATGAACTCTATACTCCTTCACCTTTTGCAAATGATCCTTGGGAAGACACAAGCCTAAATTTCGTATTAGAGCTTCCTAGGACAACAAAAGATTTTGATTCCATTTTCATGGATATGGATAAACTCTTCCTTAGAGAAGTGACAAGTCTTCATGATTTGTCTTCAAACATAGTGTTGAATAGAGCTCCAAAATTTGAAAACCATCATTTGAGGATTCTCTTGGAAAAATTTGAAACTAAATTGTTCTTTTCAAAGTCTTATCATCCTCAAAAGAATGGTCAAAATAAAATTGAAAACATAGCTCTTTCTACTATGCCTAGAGAAATCATGAGAGACAACCACAATTCTTGGGATGAGTATCCTTTTCCTATTGAGCATGCATACAATGAAGTAGTCCACAAGATTACTCATCTTTCTCCATTTGACGTTGTATGTGGACATAGTCCTCTTTCCCTTTTTAAGTTGTTACCACCTCCTAAAGGAATTATGCCTAAGGAAAAAGTAACTACTATTGGAGATTTTATAAAACATAAGAGGATTAGAGGACACATACAACCATCAAAAGGGAAATATTGTGAAAAGATGCCAAAAACAAAAGAAAAAGAAAAATGGCAACTTCACACAATTAAGTTTTCTCCAATTGCTCACACTAACTCCTTTGTTTTGTTTCAAGATTCCCATAGATGGACGTTTGATCCAGGAGGACAAGCCTTGACGAAGCAAGAGGCTGCTATTCGAGACCAAGTCTGTAGATCTGAGGATAGATCTTCTCAAGAATGAGGAGATGATGGACACCATCCAGCCACACTCATCCCCCGAGTTGAAGAAAAAGCATTGGATTTGAGGACAAATCCTTTTCAAGAGGGAGGGGATGATGGAAGAGGCCCCAACACCCAAAAGAGCGTCTAAGACCAACCTTGCATGAAAAGCAACCAAGAGAGTGTCTAGGACCAACCTTGCATAGAGGGCACCCATAAGAAGCGTCTACGCCATACAAGAAGCGTCTAGGCCACACAAGGAGCGTCTAAGAGAGTTGACATCCAAGAAGGGTGACGTCCAAGAAGGCCCAACAAACTGTAGCTTAGTCTTATTTGTGGTGTAAATAGCATAGCCTTATGAACCTTTGTTTAAATTCTGCAAATTAGGATTAAGGAGGAGTTAACCTAGATTAGCTACGGTTTCTAGAAGCTCTCCACTAATCTAGGAAATCCATGTGCAAGTTAGGAGGCCATGTGCACCCATGTGCCAGTTAAGAGGCCATGTGCACCCATGTGCCATGTGCTCCATGTGCCTCCATGTGCTCCTTCATTTGCATGTCATTTAGATTACATTTCATTTGTATTTGGCTTTTCAAATTCCAGCCCCCTAAACACTATAAATTGAGGTGCTTGGCTCATGTATTTGCAAGATTGAATAGAGTATTGTTATGCTGCCAAATTTGTGCCATACACTACTCTTTGCCTAGCATCTAGGTTTTAATCTTCACTTCATCACCTTCAAAGGGGCTGGCCAAACCTCCCCAATTCCCCACTCTCATGCACCTTCAAGGCACCCATACTTCTTAGGAAGGCCTTGCTCATCTCATCCACTAAGCTTTCACAACTTTCATCTCCAAAAAGCAAAGAAGAGCTCATAGGAATGCGATCATCTAAGGCTTACACAACTCTTAGGAGAGCCTTATTCCACCTCAATCCATGGATGCTTCCGCTAATTCCACATCAAAATCGCAAAGAAGAAGAGCTCAAGCTATCAGGAATTATTGATGATTAGAAGAACCTTCAACAACCAAACTAGTGTAACCATAGAAACACAAAGAGAGAACATATTTCACACAAGATGAAAAGTTTTAGAAAACATATGTTCTCTCATTGTGGATAGTGGTTCATGTTGCAATTGTTGTAGCACTAGGTTGGTTGAAAAGTTAAATCTACAAGTAGTCCCTCATCCCAAACCTTACAAGCTTTAATGGATAAATGAAGATGGGGAACTAACTGTAGATAAACAAGTGAAAGTCGAGTTTTCTATAGGTAACTACAAAGACAAAGTTTTATGTGATGTAGTTCCTATGGAAGCTTGCCATGTCTTATTGGGTATACCTTGGTGTACCGCCCTGGTGGTCGGGTGTGATGACGTGGCATCCTCCTACAGTATAGGCGTATTGACAAGGCGCCAGGTTGGCAGAAGGGAAGGAAGTCGGGGGGCTCGTGTAGTCGCCAGTTGTTATATTGGCGTGTTCCGATTTCCAGCTTACCAGAATCGGCGATCGCCAGGTTGAAGATGAAGTCGCCAGATGTAGATTCAGGCAACTTAGTCATTGGAGATCGCCAGAGCGAGCACATCGCCGAAGATGAAGGAGAAGCAGATTGTGAAGGCGGCCGGCGAGACCACAGGGAAAGGTGTATGAAGGCCCCTAACTCGCCAGTTCCAGTAGAGATCGCACTCCTAAGTTAGCTGTGCACTGGGCAGTACCATGCATAAGTAACTTAGCCAAAATGAGAGTAGAAGCAGCGCCAAGTCAGGGAGCCTCCAGATGATGGCACGTGTACAGTCGGATGCGAGCCACGTGTCCGAGTCTGTAACTGCCAGGAGAGAGAAAGTCACCAGGTATATAAGAGTTCTCAACAAACTTTCTGAGGTACGCACGTTCAGTTTATACACTTTACGCTTGCGAGTGATAGAGCTGACTGTGAGAGAGGATTTGCACGGTTCTTGTTCTTAGTATTTGGTGATACCGTCACTGACTTGAGCGTTGGAGTGCGATCGGCCGCAGCGGCGCCGTGCTGTTTCCTTGCAGGTTCTTGAGATAGATCCCGAAGAGGAACGGAGGTGAGAAGCGGCGCGCACGTCGATCCTTTGACGAGGCAGTTTCCAGCGTTCCGGTCAACAGGCAGGATCACTTGGCAATTTGAAAAGAAAACTATGCACAATGGTCTAACCAACGAGATTACCTTCACCCACAAAGAAAAGAAGTTTATACTTAATCCTTTACCACATTCCCAAGTGGTAAGAGATCAAGTACAAATGAAACAAAAGAGGGATGAGGAGAAAAAAAAACAAAATTAGAAAAAGAGTGAATCCTTAGGGAACAAAAGGCGTGGGAGAAGAGTGTTCCTTCCCACAAGGTCATTCAACAAGACAAAGCAATTGAAAATACCTTTGAAAATATGCTTCTTGTTGAACTGATCCTGCCTGTTGACCGGAACGCTGGAAACTGCCTCGTCAAAGGATCGACGTGCGCACCGCTTCGAACCTCCGTTCCTCTTCGAGATCCACCTCAAGAACCTGCAAAGAAACAGATCGGCGCCGCTGCGGCCGATCGCACTCCAACGCCCAAGTCAGTGACGGAATCACCAAATACTAAGAGAACAAGAACCGTGCAAACTCTCTCTCACAATAAGCTATAGAACTCGCAAGCGTAAAGAGTATAATCTGAACGTGCGTACTTCAGAAAGTTCGTTAAGAACTCTTATATACCTGGTTGCTTTCTCTCTCCTGGCAGTTACAGACTTGGACACGTGGCTCGCATCCAACTGTACACGTGCCATCATCCGGAGGCTCCTTGACTTGGGCGCTGCTTCTGACTCTCTTTTAGGCTAAGTTACTTATGCATGGTGTTGCCCAGTGCATAGCTAACTTGGGAGTGCGATCTCTACTGGAATTGGCGAGTTTAGGGTGCCTTCTTACACCTTCCCTGTGGTCTCGCCGGCCGCCTTCATAATCTGCGTCTCCTTCATCTCTGGCGATGTGCTTGCTCCGGCGATCTCTGATCACTTGGTCGCCTGGTTTACATCTGGCGACTTCATCTTCAACTGGGTGATCGCCTATTCTGGTATGCTGGAGATCGGAACACGCCAACTTAATAACTGGCGACTTCACGAGCCCCCCGACTTCCTTCCCTTCTGCCAGCCTGGTGCCTTGCCAACACGCCTATACTGTAGCAGGATGCCACGTCATCACTTCCGACTACCAGGGCGGTACATACTCCTCACTCTCATGCACCTTCAAGGCACCCATACTTCTTAGGAAGGCCTTGCTCATCTCATCCACTAAGCTTTCGCAACTTTCATCTCCAAAAAGCAAAGAAGAGCTCATAGGAATGCGATCATCTAAGGCTTACACAACTCTTAGGAGAGCCTTATTCCACCTCAATCCATGGATGCTTCCGCTAATTCCACATCAAAATCGCAAAGAAGAAGAGCTCAAGCTATCAGGAATTATTGATGATTAGAAGAACCCTCAACAACCAAACTAGTGTAACCATAGAAACACAAAGAGAGAACATATTTCACACAAGATGAAAAGTTTTAGAAAACATATGTTCTCTCATTGTGGATAGTGGTTCATGTTGCAATTGTTGTAGCACTAGGTTGGTTGAAAAGTTAAATCTACAAGTAGTCCCTCATCCCAAACCTTACAAGCTTTAATGGATAAATGAAGATGGGGAACTAACTGTAGATAAACAAGTGAAAGTCGAGTTTTCTATAGGTAACTACAAAGACAAAGTTTTATGTGATGTAGTTCCTATGGAAGCTTGCCACGTCTTATTGGGTATACCTTGGCAATTTGAAAAGAAAACTATGCACAATGGTCTAACCAACGAGATTACCTTCACCCACAAAGAAAAGAAGTTTATACTTAATCCTTTACCACATTCCCAAGTGGTAAGAGATCAAGTACAAATGAAACAAAAGAGGGATGAGGAGAAAAAAAAACAAAATTAGAAAAAGAGTGAATCCTTAGGGAACAAAAGGCGTGGGAGAAGAGTGTTCCTTCCCACAAGGTCATTCAACAAGACAAAGCAATTCAAAATACCTTTGAAAATATGCTTCTTGTTGAACAACCTAGCCTTATCTTTTGTAAAGGAACACTTACATGCACTGCCACAAATCTTGAGACTATGACTCTACCTCCTCAAGTCAAAGATCTTTTAAACGAATTTGATGATATATTCTCTAAAGAGGGACCCATAGGACTTCCTCCTTTTAGAGGTATAGAACATCAAATTGATTTAGTTCTGGGGGCTAGTCTACCTAATAGACCAACCTATAGAACTAATCCTGAGGAAATAAAGGAGATAGAATCTCAAGTACAAGATTTGTTGGAGAAGGGTTGGGTGCAAAAGAGCCTAAGCCCTTGTGCTGTACCTGTCTTGTTGGTGCCCAAAAAGGATGAAAAATGGAGAATGTGCTGTGATTGTAGAGCCATCAACAACATCACCATCAAGTATAGGCATCCAATCCCAAGACTAGATGATATGCTTGATGAACTACATGGGTCAATAATATTTTCCAAAATTGATCTTAAAAGTGGATATCACCAAATTAGAATCAAGGAGGGTGATGAGTGGAAAACCGCTTTTAAAACCAAATTTGGACTATATGAATGGTTGGTGATGCCATTTGGTCTCACTATCGCACCTAGTACTTTCATGAGGCTCATGAATCATGTCTTGAGATATTGCATAGGTAAATATGTAGTAGTTTATTTTGATGATATCTTAGTCTATAGTCAAAACTTAGATGACCACCTAAGACACCCTAGGGAAGTTTTCTTAGTGCTTAGAAATAATACTTTATTTGCTAATAGTGATAAATGTACTTTTTGTGTTGATATCATAGTTTTTCTAGGGTTTATAGTAAACAAAAAGGGGGTACATGTTGACCCCGAAAAAATCAAAGCCATCCAAGAATGGCCAACTCCACAAAATGTAGGAGATGTTAGGAGTTTTCATGGCTTGGCTAGTTTCTATAGACGCTTTGTGCCTAACTTCTCAAGTCTAGCTTCACCACTCGATGAGTTAGTGAAGAAAGACACTACATTTTGTTGGACCGAGAAGCATGAACAAGCCTTCAAGAGGCTAAAAGCTCAACTCACTAATGCACCCATTCTAGCTTTACCAAATTTTTCTAAAACTTTTAAGCTAGAGTGTGATGCATCGGGGGTTGGCATAGGTGCGATTTTGTTACAAGGAGGGCATCCAATTGCTTATTTTAGTGAAAAAATTCAAGGAGCCACCCTTAACTACCCCACCTATGACAAAGAGCTTTATGCACTTGTGAGGGCCTTGAAGACTTGGAAACACTATCTTGTTTCTAAAGAATTTGTCATACATAGTGACCATGAGTCTTTGAAATATTTGAAAGGCCAACACAACCTCAGTAAACATCATGCAAAATGGATGAAATTTCTTGACCAATTTCCTTATCTCATCAAATACAAGAAGGGAAGCACAAATATAGTGGCGGATGCTCTTTCAAGGAGACATGTGCTCTTTTCAAAACCTTGTGCTCAAATTCTTGGATTTGACAACATAAGAGAATTTTATCAAGAAGACCAAGATTTTGCATCTATCTTTCCTAAATGTGAACATAGAGCACAAAAAGGTTTCTATGTATCCGAGGGGTATCTTTTTAAAGAAGGCAAACTTTGTATTCCCCAAGGCACACATAGAAAACATCTTGTAAAGGAATCACATGAAGGGGGTCTCATGGGCCATTTTGGAGTTGACAAAACTCTTGATCTTTTAAAGGGAAAATTCTTTTGGCCACACATGAGACGAGATGTCCAAAGACATTGTTTTAGGTGTATTTCATGTTTAAAAGCTAAATCTAAAACAATGCCTCATGGACTCTATACCCCTCTACCGATTGCAAATGCTCCATGGCAAGATATTAGCATGGATTTCATCTTAGGACTTCCTACGAATGCAAGAGGTTATGACTCCATCTTTGTGGTTGTGGATCGTTTTAGGAAAATGGCACATTTCATTCCTTGCCACAAAGTGGATGATGCTCAAAATATTTCTAAACTCTTCTTTAAGGAAGTGGTAAGACTTCATGGTTTACCAAGGAGTATAGTATCGGATAGAGATCCAAAGTTTATAAGCCATTTTTGGAAAACACTTTGGGAAAAACTTGGCATTAGACTACAATTTTCCACATCATGTCATCCTCAAACGGATGGACAAACTAAGGTAGTCAATAGATCTCTTGGTACTATGCTTAGGGCAATCATATAGGGTAGCCACAAATCTTGGGATGAGTACCTTCCCCATATTGAATTTGCCTACAATAGAGTAGTTCACCACACTACAAATGTTTCTCCTTTTGAAGTTTTATATGGTTTTAACCCTCTTACTCCTTTAGATTTGCTACCCTTTCCTAATCCACAAGATTTTGTGCATAAGGAAGGAGCTATCAAAGCTGAATTTGTTAAGAAAATGCATGAGAAGGTTAAAATTCAAATACAACAATAAACTGAGAAATATGTCAAATACAACAATAAGGGAAGAGAGAAATCATTTTTGGGGAAAGAGACTTAGTTTGGCTTCATCTTAGGAAGGATATGTTTCCAACTAAGAGAGTCCAAACTTAGTCCCCGTGGTGATGGACCCTTCCAAATCCTAAAGAAAGTCAATAATAATGCTTACAAATTAGACTTACCTGCCGAATATGGAGTACATGATACTTTTAATGTCATTAACTTGTCTCCTTTCGTAGGTACCAATGAAGAAAATGACGCCTTGGATTTGAGAACAAATCCTTTCCAAGGGGGAGGGGATGATGGAAGAGGGCCAAGCACCAACCCAAAGGAGAGCCAAACATCAAGACATATTGGGCCAACCACAAGGGCCATGACTAAGAGGCTTGAAGAGGATTGGAACACTGCTACTGATGGCAGAGAGACTTACCTCTACATGTTCCAAGATGTCCAAATTCAAGAGTAGCATAGTCTTTAAATTCTTGTCAAAAGTAGCATAGGAAATTTCTTTCGTAAATTTTTGTTTAATTGTAATTAGGCTGAATGTAGGCATTTAAAAACCAACTAAAGTTAGATTAGGGTTTCTAGAAATACCTAATCGAACTATGGCTGGTCATTTATACCTAATTGAAGCACATGGAGCACACCAAGTCACACTTCCCATGTGAGCTATAATTAGGCGCTAATATTCAAACCTTTAGGTTTTGAATTTCCCACCATTTGCTTTGGCCATTTTCAGTCCTCCTTGGCTATAAAAGGAGGAGCCTACCTCATGTATTAGCAATATTAATGACATTAGTGAAATGCTGCCAAATTTGTGCCATTCTTACTCTTTGCCCAAAACCTCTTAGGTTAGGCTCTTAATCTTCCTAAACCGTTACCTTCAAGAAGAGTTGGCCTCACCACTCTCATATCCTACTTCTCATGCACCTTTAAGATCACCATCACTCTTAGGAGGATCTTGTTCCACCTTCAATCCATGCAAAACCGAAAAGAGGAGGACACAAATCCATCAGAGCATAGCCTTGAAAGCTGCCAAGAACAAAAATAAGCAAGACTCAAGTGATGAGAGTGAGGGAAAAACTCTTAGTTTGCTGTCCAAAAAGTTCAGGAAATTTTGAAGAGAAACCGCAACAAAGAATCCAGCAAAGAAAGGTATGGAAACAAAAAAACTAGTGATTTTAATCCTAACAATTATACTTGTTTTGGTTGTGGAGAACAGGGGCATATGAAAGCTGAATACGCAAATAAAGAAGGCAAGGAAAAGAAATCAAGCAAGAAAGGGAAATCAAAAAAGGCCTACATTGCTTGGAATGAAAATGAAGTCTCCTCATCAAGTTCCTCGTCAAGTGAAGATGAAAAAGTCAATCTGTGTTTGATGGCAGAGGGAGAAAATGATTCAAGTAGTGTAAGTTCTATGCCTCTTTAAATGCTGAAAACTATAGTAAATTGCTTCAAGCTTTTAAAGAAACTCATGAGGAAGTTAATTGATTGCTCTCCTGAACAACCGGTTGAAAGGGTTGAACAACTGGCTTGAAATAGAGTCAAGATACTTGAAGAAGAATTGGAAAATTCAAGAACTGATTTTGAAAATCTGGAATTGCATTGCAAGAATTCTTCTTCTTGTGTCACTCAAAAGCTTGTGAAAATTGTAAAACTCCTGAGACTAAAGTCCACTATCTTGTAAGAACTATGGATAAACTTTCAAAGGGTAAATATGATGGAAGATGCCCAAGCACAAGCCCACCAAAGAGGAAATCTTGGTCATATTCATTCAATACTCTTTCAAGTTGTGTCATATAATTACTCCCTTTGTTGTTGTCCTATTTCAAATTGAATTGTTTCTTGCTTTAAATTTGTTGACCTCTATTGTTGGTGAAAGTTTTCAAAAGTGGTGCTTGGTTAAGTTTGGAATTAACCTTTGTGGTGAGTCCATTACTACTTAAATTGACTAAACTTGAGAGGTTGAACAAGGGTGCACTAGTGCAGATATGTAAAATAAATGCGGCTATTTTAAATTTACAAATGCGGTCATAGAACCGCATTTGATCAGCACGCATTCGTAAATCTGGCATTTACAAATGCGGTCATATGACCGCATTCATAAATCACAATTACAAATGCGGTTACCTAAAATAACCGCATTTGTATATTATTCTGAATTAGGGAGTGGGTTTGGGGTTTAGGATTTATGAATGCGGTCTTGGTAAAAACCGCATTCATAAATCACTATTTACAAATGCGGTCATTTACCAAGACCGCATTTGTAAGTAGCAAATTCACATTTACAAATGCGGTCATTTACCAAGACCGCATTTGTAAATATTTACAAATGCGGTCTTGGTAAATGACCGCATTTGTAAATAGTGTTTTTTCTTTTAAAGTACACTCTGTTTTGTGCAGAAACCATATATTTAAATAACCTGCATAATGATCAAACCCAGCCAGACAAATACAGAAATGTAGTAATCAATTGAAATTATCAAAATGTACATTCACAAGTGATCAAATTACATATAATAAAACCACTATTGTTTACCTATGCTAGAGTTATAAAAATTAATGAAATATGTGGACCAAGAATCTCTAACATATGAAATGTCTTCCTCACTCATTGGTTTCTAGATATATATATGTTCAAGAATTATATATATATGTGAATAACTGCATTGCAAAGTTGACATAAATTAGTTTCTAGATATATATATGTTCAAGAATTATAAAAATGATTTAACATATACCTCTTTCCAACCAGTTTTAACACCTAGTCTTATAATGGTAATCATCCATTGCATAATGTAATAGCCACACTCATAGCTTCCTGGTTGTTTATTACACCATAATTCAATAAAAAGTAATATGTTAGTATATTGATAAACAATGATAATAGAGAAAGAAAAAAATTACAAACCTTTACTCTTATGTAGTTCAAATTATTTGAACTGGATCGACCTTTTAGGATGTTATATCCACGCCATGAACTGGTTAATACAAAAAACCTCGTTAGTAGATGGTTAATTAGTAACATACAAAGTTAATTTTATACTATACTTACGTATCAATGATATCCTTAAATTTTGTGGGCATCTTCTTGTGTTGGGAACAAAACCACACAACAGTCTTATCAACCATTGATAAGACAAGTAACTGCCAATGATGCCTATATGATCAATGAAAAGAGTTAGTAAATATTTAAAACATGAAATAATAATAATTGATGACATATAATTAAACTTACTCATTAATATAAGGGCATAAATAAATTTGTTTTCCCTATTTTTCCAGGATGTTAGTGATGTATGCTTGAGTCTCAGTTGAGTTTGGTCCAACGGGATTAGTATATGCAGGATCTAAGAATCCATACATATTTTCCTTCCCCTCAGTGATACAGACTCTATGCAAAAACCTACAAGTTTTTAGTTAAAGCATAATCAATAATAATTTAACATAAAGTAAATTGAATAATAGGTAAAGATACTTACATCATAAAAAATTGAATTATACTTATATTGAGCTCCTGTTTCCCAGATATAAATTCTGATAAATCTGTGTTGTAAATCATCAGTGGCACTTCAGTGTTTATTTGAAAAAATTTATTATCCCACGGAACTAGAAAAGGATCATTGCCAATCTGACTAGCAATGAGACGTAGGGAAGCCATAGGATCGTCAACTAGAACCTCACGCTTCTTTTTCGGACTTGGTGGCTGAAAAGGTTTCTACAAGATAAACAACATTTGTATTAAATTATATGTAATATATATATATAAAAAATAATAATATAATGAAACGAAATTATTACATGAGGTTCGGGCATAGATCGAATGAGCTATCTGGGCCAGGCAACGAATGTCTGAAATGCATCGGCCACAGTGGTTACCTCATCTGAAGGTAGTGGAACACGAGCATCAGGAAATCGTACTTTTTCAACTGTTACCTTCGCCACATCAGGGGAGAGAGGAACGTTATGTAAGGTGGTGGCGTTTTTATAGACTTTTCCAAGTGCCACCACCCGAGGAAGTTTGCCGCCCACTACCAGTAGCTCACAATCCTCTGTCTGCCCATTGATATCATCCCCTGATGTTGGAGGAGCCACACAACTCCCCTTTGTGCTCTTGGGAGTGGGACTAACAAGGGGTTCAATCGGCTCAGCACAAACTTGTTGCGATAGAAACTCTTGTTGCATTCGATCATTCTCCTTTTTCATCTCCAGCCACATGAAATCAGTCTCCTTTCTCATCTCCTCCATTATTTCTTCACGTAACTTACTCTTCTTGGAGGAGGAGGATGGCTGTCGTTCTGAAACTCCAAAATAAAGTTTAATTCCGACCCCTTGTCCAGCGGCACGAACACGACCAGAGTGTTCAGGTCGTCCAATTGCTTCAACCAAGATATCGTGACGACCTTCAGCAACAAATTTACCGTCGGATTCCAAGGAATCCTACAAGAGTACACAAAAATCATATTTTCAATCATTAATATAATTAATGCTTTAAAAAAATTGAAAATAACAAAAATAACTTACAATTTTTTCGATTATAACCCCGGATTGCTCAGAACTTGGTGCACCCGACTTTTTAATTCGGGCCCTCTTCCATTTTACATGGCAAAAAGGTGGTGATGGAGGAGAAGTGACCCCTGTTTCCACATTCTCAGACAACGTCCCCTGTTGAGATTTCTCCTTTTCCACCATCAGTGTTTGCTCAAGTTTTCTATACCCCAAACGAGACATAACGTGCGAGGTAAGATTCTTCAAAGCTATCTCTTGAGCTTTCTTCCGACGATCCTGTCATAATTGAAATAAACAAACTGAAGTAAATAAGATAAACTTATTAATGTTATATAAACAAAAAAGTTACTTCACTTACCATCCAAGCCTCATTTTCACGGCTTTCTCTAAAAGGACGCCATGTCTCTTCATCAATATGTTGGTACTTTAAACATTGATTTTCGTCTTTAAGGTCGCCAAAAATGTATCTCGAAGTCAGTCTTGACTTAAAGGTACGAAATTTAAGTGCGATATTTGATAGTATCTTTGATCAAAGCGGTTCCACATCAGGAATGTCAAAGTTTGCCTGGAAAATAACATCATCAAATTAAAATTAATTAATCAATATTAAAAAGCATTATATGATAACAATAATAATGTAAAGCTTACCAGAACATCCTCCCATAGCATGTTCCGATCAACCTCTGAAACCTCATCCCATGAATTAATCAAAATGGAGAGCCTCTCACGAGAAACAACTCCAAGATAGCTCATAAACTCATCTGCCTTAGGACCAAAAGCCACTCCAGTGTTGACGTCAATGGCAACATGTGTCTTCTCACCAGCAGCACGTCTCAATGCAAGACGCTTCAATCTAGTAGGTTCTCTACTGCCTCGTCCAGATCGAGGTCTGTCTGGAGTCTGGTCGTCATCCATGTCTCTGTTAAAAAAATTAAGTAACAAACATTAGTTAATGTGCATCGAATTAAAATCATATAAAAATAATACAAAAAATTCTAAATGTTTATTTACATGTTGCATGTGGGTTGAATGTTTATATGTAAATTCCTTCACTGTGGTCTTTACGGGTTGCATGTACATCATCAAGTACATCGTCATCTTTATTAGTTATCATTGGTGTGAATGAACGAGTTTCACCATTTTCAATATCATCTATGGCTTCCCCTTGTTTTTTCCCGTGTAAAACGACATACCAATGTTCTGACGTAGGATCTTTCACTTAGAAAACCTGAGATGCTTGTTGAACCATTATAAATGGCTCATCTCGATACCCTATCTTTCGAAAGTCCACTAGTGTGAATCCTGATTCATCAATTTTAACCCCACTTTTATTGTCAACCCATTTACACTTGAAAACTGGAACGGAAAACTTAGTGTAGTCAATCTCCCATATCTCTTCTATAAACCCATAGTATGCCATTGATCCAAGTACTGGATTTGTATCTTTCGAAGTCGAAAACTGCATTGACTCGGCTTCAAGAGTAACACTAGAATTTTGAATTGTACTCTTTTCATCCATGGACTTCGTGTAAAATATACAATTATTCACTTCGTACGTTGTACATGAGATGACATCAAACTTCAATCCAGCAGCCAACCAAGTCAAGGTCTCTGATGCCGTTGAATCCTTGAACACCTCATCTTTAAACCAAGGCATGAAAGTTCTATTATGTTCCATCAAGACCCATTTCTCTGCTTGTCTTGGGTTATTTGCCTTCACAATGGCTTTATGAGCTTCTATGTAAGGTACAACTTCATCTGTGTTATTCAATATGTACAAATGTGCTTGCAAGACTTCTGATCGAGATTTGCTTACAATATTCACACCATGTAAACATTTAGTTGTAGAACGCCTGTGGTGCCATGAATTAGCTGGAACACCTATTGGATTTGCTTTTGTCAAGTACTCTGAACAAAATTCAATACTTTCTTCAGCTATGTACCTTTCAATCATTGAAGCTTCTGGACGATAATGATTTTTCACATAACCTTTCAAAATTTTCATATACCGCTCAACAGGATACATCCATCTTAAGTACACTGGTCCACACAATCTAACCTCTCTTACCAGATGCACCACTAGATGAGCCATGATGTCTAAAAAAAGACGGAGGAAAAAACATCTCCAATTCACACAAGATAACAACAATTTCATTTTGAAGTTCATCTAGTTTTGAGGGATCAATGACTTTACAACAGATGGAAGAGAAGAATGAGCACAAACGGGTTATGGTGTGTCTAACATTTTTTGGTAAGATCTCACGGATAGCTACCGGCAACAACTGTTGCATCAAGATGTGACAATCATGAGACTTCAACCCAATTAACTTCAAATCTTGCATTGACACTAGGCTCTTCACATTTGAGGAATGTCCTTGTGGCACTTTCACACCCTTTAGACATTGACAAAAACTAATTTTTTCATCTTTTGACATTGTGTAACAGGCTGGGGGCAAATATGTACGCTTACCCATTTCTATGGGTGCGAACTCGCCGCGTATGTTTATCTCAATCAAATCTAAACGAGCATTTAGACCATCCTTCGTCTTCCCGTTAATGTTAAGAAGTGTACCAATTAAGCTATCACACACATTCTTCTCAACATGCATTACATCTATACAATGTCTGACTTCTAACCTCGACCAACACGGAAGATCAAAGAAGATTGATTTCTTCTTCCAAATATTTGTTACAGATGACTTTTTTTTGGACTTACCGAAGGTGTGGTCTATGTTATTTACCTTTTCGTAAACCTCAACACCGGTTAATGGAGTTGGTGGACCACTACCCTCTTGGTGTCCATTAAAGGCTTTTTTCAACCTCCGGTAAGGATGATGACTTCTAAGAAACCTCCGATGCCGAAGATATACTATTTTCCTTCCATGTTTCAATTGTTGAGAAGCAGTGTCTTCTTCGCATATTGGACACGCTTTGTGACCCTTAACACTATAACCTGATAAGTTACCATATGCCGGAAAGTCATTGATGGTGCAAAATAACATGGCATGAAGCTTGAAAGTTTCATTAGCAAATCCGTCAAATACTTCGACACCCTGGTCCCACATTAACTTCAAATCTTCAATTAGGGGACTTAGATAAACATCAATATCATTCCTGGGTTGTTTCGGATCGAATATCATCATAGACAACATCATGTATTTTCGCTTCATGCACAATCCAGGAGGTAAGTTGTAAATAACTAGTAATACAGGCCATGAACTGTGATTTGTACTCATATTACCAAACGGATTCATTCCGTCTGTAGCCAAACCAAGTCGGATATTTCTTGATTCTTTACCGAATTCTGGAAAGTCATCATCAAATTTCTTCCATTGAATAGAATCAGCTGGATGTCGGTACATGCCATCGCATTTTGATCCTGCCTGTTGACCGGAGCGCTGGAGAATGCCTCGTCAAAGGATCGACGTGCGCGCCGCTTCTCACTTCCGTTCCTCCTCTGGATCTACCTCAAGAACCTGCAAAGAAATGACACGGCGCCGCTGCGGCCGATCGCACTCCGACGCTCAAGTCAGTGACGGTATCACCAAATACTAAGAACTGGAACCGTGCAAACTCTCTCTCACAAACAGCTCTGTTACTCGCAAGCGTAAAGTGTATGAACTGAACGCGCGTACCTTAGAAAATCTGTTAAGAACTCTTACATACCTGGTGGTTTTCTCTCTCCTGGCAGTTACAGACCTGGACACGTGGCTCGCATCCAACTGTACACGTGCCATCATCTGGAGGCTCCCTGACTTGGCGCTGCTTCTACTCTTATTTTGGCTAAGTTACTTATGCATGGTACTGCCCAGTGCATAGCTACTGAAACTGGCGAGTTAGGGCCTTCATACACCTTCCCCGTGGTCTCGCCGGCCGCCTTCATAATCTGCTTCTCCTTCGTCTTCGGCGATGTGCTTATTCTGGCGATCTCCGACTGCCTGGTCGCCTGAGTCTACATCTGGCGACTTCATCTTCAACCTGGCGACCGCCTATTCTGGTAAGCTGGAGATCGGAACACGCCAACTTAACAATCGGCGACCACACGTGCCTCCCGACTTCCTTCCCATCTGCCAACCTGGCGCCTTGTCAACACGCCTACACTGTAGCAGGATGCCACGTCATCACACCCGTCCACCAGGGCGGTACACAAGCCCCCCAGTCTTAAGCGAAGACTTGTCTAGCGAAAAGACTGAAAGAGCCCTCGTCAACACCGACCTACGTGGCACTGACGCAGAATTCCAAGCGATAGTACTTTCTGCTGCTCTGACGCTCCACCAAACCCTTCGCGCATCGTTCGACGCGTGGCTCTCATCAACGGCTATCTTCATCTGCCGTTAGCGCTTACAAAACTTATTTCGAAAACCCTTAAACCCCTTACGCTCCTACTGTTCCATCACTTTCTTCACACTTGCATACGCTCTCATTTCCTTCTGCGAAAGCTCTCGACGTTCCTCGACGCTCTAGATCACCACCTCCCTTCAACGTGTTCCTGATCATCGAAAGGTAACTACTTTCTTTCATCTGCTGGGTTCCCTTGCATTTTCACCGATTCGCATCATCCTGTAACTGTCCGGTGCATACGCTGTGGGCTGTTTTTCCATTTCTCCTTCTGCGTAACTTAGGGCTTTGTCGATCGTCGCAACGAACTCACATTCGTTCGTCTTTCACCTTCCTTCTATGATCGAGTCAGCCTTTGTAACCCTCCTGATTATTATTCTTTCTCTTTCTTCTTCCTTTGCAGTTGCTACCATGACTCGCACCAAGATTACCCTGAACCCCCCTCCATCAGCGCGAAACCCTCCTTCACAAGCACACGACTCAACGCAAGTTCGTGGTGCTCCCTCTTCGCAGGCTGTGAGGCCTGCGTCTTCCCAAACCGCTCTGGCCCAGGCGACTCCACCAAACGCTGGAGGAGCCCCCATCCCTCTGCCAGACTTCAAGGCTTTATACCCATGGGCTAACCCAACCCTCTTAAAGGAAACCTCGTCGGTGAACACTGCGGGAGCGGTTCTGCGATTGACCAATGGGGACGAGGTCCACCAATCGTTTCACAAGGAGCACGATGAGAGAATGATGGTGCTGCCTTGCCCCGCCGCTCTGCCAGTGTGCGCCGATGACAAAGTGAGCGCCGATGGGCCCTTCTGCTTCGTCTACACCACTTTCTTCAAGAAGGTCAAACTCAGGTTCCCTCTTACTCGATTTGAGAGGGAACTCTTAACCGAGCTCAACATCGCTGCCGCCCAGCTTCACCCCAACAGCTGGGCGTTTGTCCGAGCCTTCGAGATAACATGCGCCCACCTGGGGTTGCCCGCGTCAGTGGACGTGTTTTTATTCCTGTTTGAGGCCAAGCACCCAGGAGATCGCCTGTGGGTCAGCCTGAATGCCATTGCTGGGAGATCCATTTTCACCATCTTCTAGCAGTCGTACAAGGATTGGAAGGGGAAGTTCATCCAGGTTCGCGCAAATGACAAAGACACTTCCCTTCTCGACGGTTTCCCCTTGTACTGGGTGGACAAGGGGAAAAAGGAGTCCAAGAGCTGCTTCAGGAGGCCCAGAAGTCCTGATAGCATGGGAGCCTTGGATCGAGACCTTTGCCTATTCTGGAAGAGGGTGGCAGATGCCCACATAACATTCTTGACCCCCACCCTGATTTCCTTCGAGTTCTTTGAGGACCAGTTGGAATTCCAAATAGGTTAGGACGCTACACTCTTGTCTTGACACTACTTCTGATATTGTTTCTGGGCGTCTTGTGCGACACGCACAAGACTTTGGTTTTATCTTTTCTGCATATGCCTGTTTTTGCTGTCTCATTGCCTTGTACACTAATCTTTTTCCCCTTTGAGCTAACTCATGCACTTTCGTTTCATGCAGATACCATGTTGGGTAAGAACATGCTCGCCGACTTGAAGGCGCTCGCTCGCAACCACGGGTTGGCGACCGGTTCCCAGACGGTGCCCAACTCGGCGGTCGAGAAGGCCATCATTCATGGGCGATCACCGCCCAAGGAGCCCACCCAACGAAAGAAATTGGTCCTTAAAAGGCCAAAGCGAAAAGCCCCCCAAGTCGTCCAAGAGGAGGAGGAAGAGGACGACGAGGTCACTGAGGATGGCCTCGTTACAAAGAGGAAAAGGGTGGCACCACCTTCTCCACCTGCCCCACCCCCTCTTCCAGCTTCAACACCACCATCAACACCTGCTCCTCCTCCCTCATCGCCAACACCACGAGCCCCTTCACCACCAGTCCAAGCAACTCCACTGGCCACTGCGCCACCAGCAGTTGAGGCTCAAGAGCCAAACTTTCTGGAGGATCCCCCAAGTGCCTCTACGCCCCATATCTCAACTGGAGGGGGCCCTCCTTCAAATGCTTCAGCTGCAGAGAACATTCCGACCGGGAATGAGGTTGCTCACACCTCCCCAATTCTAATTACCGAGTCCCCGGTCGCGTCGCCACGCCAGGAAGCAAACATTGAAAACCCTGCTAAGGAAGGTGGCGGCGAGAACCCTCCACAAGCCCCCCTGGCGCCTCTCCAGGCATCCAACCTTTCCCTTGAAGTCACAAGGATGTGGGAACCTCTGACTGCCAAACTCAAAACCATAGCAGAGGATATCCCATCAATCATAACGAGGGCTGTGGAGAGCTCCACCAGGAGGCTTCAAGACGATCTCTACAACCTCAAGACCGAAAATAGCACTATGAAGGTTGAGGTGGAGAAGGTGTCATTCAGCCTGACGCTCGCGGAAATGGAACACTCTCGAGTAGAGGATGCCCTGAGTACCGAGCTCAGGCTTGCGCGCAAGGAAGCTGCTGACCTTCGCCGCAAAGTCCATGAACTTGCCCAAGAAAAAGTTGAACTTGAAAGCAAAATCGTGCCTCTGCGCACCAAGGCGAGCGACCTGGAGGCTCACATTCAAGCTAATGCCGATAAGGTACAAAAACTGGAGCAAAGGTCAATCGACCGCGAGAAGCTACTTGGGCAAGTTGAAAAAGCGAGGGACGACGCCATGGCTGATCTCGCAGAGGCAAACAAGGAGAAAGGGAAGATGGCTGCCGAGTTGGCCCAAGCTCAAACAGAATCCAAGAAGGTTACTGACGACCTTCTTCATGCTCAAGAGACCAACAAACAGCTCCAAAAACAGGTTGAAGAGCAGGGGCAGCAGAACAAGGAGCTCAAGGAACAGGTTGAAGGACTTCAAGGACAATTTGAAGAACTTAAGCTAAATTTTGCTCAGATTTTGACTGCTGGGTTCGAAGCCGCTCGGGAGCAATTCGCATGCCTATTCCCTGATCTCGACCTCAGCATGGTGTCGTTAAACAACGAAGTAGTGGATGGAAAGGTCGTTCCCGCCGAAGACTTAACCAACTCCACCCCATCTGCTTCTTTATAATTTCACTTGTATTTACCTTGTAAAAACTTTTGCATATGCGCCTTGAACAGATACTTATTTCAATTGCTGAACTTGGATATTCTCTCACTTGACTTCTTTTAAGCCCTTTAGCCTTCTTTGTATGTTTAACTTTGTCGGATTTAACTTAGCGATTTTGCAAACACGACCTTTGGCGTAACTGCTTCGAGCCGATTCAAACTTAAGCAACGATCGCTTTAAACAACTTGTACCCTTGAGGCACTAACCTGATCATAAGAAAAGTTTCCAAGCAACGAACTGTAACTCAATCATCGGTTCAAACAACGTCCCACTCGACCTGCTTTATCAAACAAGTCTTTCAACCTTCTCGCCGTCGTTTGAACTTTTCCCGATCGCCAAAACCTCTTGGTAACACCAGCTTTTCCCAGCCTCATGCTTTGGAAGTCATTTCTTTATCTGGGGCAGAAATGCCCTTTGGGATCTTCCTTTACCCCCCTGAACTTCAGAGCTGAAAACCGGCTGGCTAGGCGTTCTCTTCGAACCTACCTTAGCCACCTTTCAAGCTTCTTCCACCCTCTTCGCCATACCTGAACTCGTTCAAGACGAGAAGGATTTTATCTTGCCTATACCCGCACATAAGCGAGAAGGTCTTTAACTCGCCTGAGCTCGCACAACGGCGAGAAGGACTTTATTTGATGCCTCAACTTGCCCAGGGTGTACATCTCCTCCCCCTGGATGCACTCTGGATGCACTGAGGATCTTTTCTTTCTCTCGCCTGCACTCGCTCAACGGCGAGGAGGTCTTTAATTGGCCTTGGCACGCACAACGGCGATAAGGACTTTATCCGGTGCCTCAACTTGCCCAGGGTGTACATCTCCTCCCCCCTGGATGCACTGAGGACCTTTCTCGCCTGCACCCGCTCGACGGCGAGGAGGTCTTTAACTTGCCTCTACGTTGCCCCGGGAGTTACATCTTCTCGCTCCCAGAAACATGGAGGACTTTTTCTCTTTCTCGCCTGCACTCGCTCAACGGCGAGGAGGTCTTTAACTTGCCTCTACGTTGCCCCGGGAGTTACATCTTCTCGCTCCCAGAAATACGGAGGACTTTTTCTCTTTCTCGCCTGCACTCGCTCAACGGCGAGGAGGACTTTTAACTTGCCTCAAAACGCGCGAGGGCGTTGAGGTCTTTCATCTGGTGCCTCCGATCGCCGAAAGACGATGAGGACTTTAAAACTCAACTGGTGCCTCCAATCGCCGAAAGACGATGAGGACTTTAAAACTTAACTGGTGCCTCCAATCGCCGAAAAACGATGAGGACTTAAAACTTTTTAGAAAGCACGCGATATATCTTTTCTTGCCTCAAATCATGTACAAATGACAAGGTCTTTCTTCAAAACTTTCGAAAACAGCACACATGCAATCTGGAAACACCTTATACTTCGAAAACTCTTCTTTTATTGGGTGGCCTCATTAAAAACCCTCCTTAGGGAAAAAAGAGTGCCCCCTTGAAACTGTTTTAACAGAGACATCGTAATATAACATTGTGTTTGTCTTTACTTACAAAGCTCTTAACTATAGTACAACTTCAGGTGTGTGGCGTTCCAGGTGCGAGGAATCGCCCCTCCTTCCAGCGTCTCTAAGCGGTAGGCTCCGTTCCCGAGCGCCTCGGTTATTCTGAACGGCCCAGTCCACTTGGGTGATAGTTTATTCTCCATCTCGTACTGGTGGGCCTTCCTCATCACCAGATCGCCTTCTCTAAACTGCCTTGGCATCACCTTAGAATTGTACCTTCGCTCGACCCTTCTCTTCACCGCCTCAGCCTTCAGCCTTGCCTCCTCCCTGACTTCATCCAGCAGATCCAGGTTCAGCCTTCTCTCTTCATTCGAGTCTTCCTCTACGAAGTTCTGGAATCTCGACGAGCTTTCCTGGATCTCCACCGGAATCATGGCGTCACACCCATAGACCAAGCTAAACGGGGTCTCATGGGTTCCGGACTGCTCGGTGGTGTGGTACGCCCAGACTATACGGGGCACCTCCTCAGCCCAACTTCCCTTGGCTTTCTCAAGCCTTCTCTTCAAACCTCTCAACAACACCCGATTAGCTGATTCCACCTGGCCATTCGTCTGAGGGTGCTCGACGGATGCAAACACTTGCTGAATTCCAACCCCTTCACAAAGCTTCTTCAACAGGTGGCTTGCAAACTGAGTCCCATTATCTGACACCAGGCGCTTAGGCACTCCAAACCGGCACACGATGTTCTTCCATACAAAGCCTTCGATCTTGTGTGCGGTGATCTGGGCCACTGGTTCTGCTTCAATCCACTTGGTGAAGTACTCAATCGCCACCACCAAGTACTTCATCTGCCTGATCGCCAGTGGAAAAGGTCCTAGGATGTCGATTCCCCAAGTATGAAACGGCCAAGGGCTATAGATCGACTTCAACTCCTCGGGAGGTGCCTTATGCCAATCGGCGTGCTGCTGGCACTGTTTACAGCATTGGGCATACTTCTTGCAATCTTCTCTCATGGATGGCCAATAGTAGCCTGCACGGAGAGTCCTCGCGGCTAGAGCTCGACCCCCGACGTGACTTCCACATATTCCTTTGTGGAGCTCTGCCATAATTCTCGTGCACTTCTCGCCGTGTATACATTCCAGGAGTGGGTGAGTGAACCCAAACCTGTACAGATCGCCATCAATCAATGTATACTTGCTGGAATTTTTCTTTACCTTCCTAGCTTCTGTTGGATCTAGCGGGAGGAGGCCATCTGCCAGGCACCGCTTGTACTGTGTTATCCAAGTGTCTGGCTCATGGGTGGCGCAGACCTGCATCACGTCCACCTTCTCTCCTCGACAAGCTCTAACTCTCGGCGATCTCAGAGTTTCTTGCGTCAAAGACTTGTGGCTTCTCGCTGCTCTCTCCGTCGACCTGCTTATCTGAAGGACCAGGTGATCTGCTACAAATGCCCTCGGCGTTTTCAGAGTTTCTTGAATCACTGTCCTCTGCCTACCCCCCTTGCCTGAACTGGCGAGCTTAGCAAGCAAGTCAGCTCGGGCATTCTGTTCTCGGGGCACATGCACCACTTCAAAAGAGGCAAAGGAACTCTTCAATTCCTGCACATACGCAAAGTAAGCCGCTATTTGTGGATCTTTAGCCTGGAACTCGCCTGTTACTTGCCCTGTGACTAGCAGCGAGTCACTCTTAGCCATCAGCACTCTGGCTCCCATTTCCTTGGCCAGCAGAATCCCGGCGATCAGCGCCTCATACTCTGCTTGATTGTTGCTGGCTTTGAAGGCGAATCTCAACGATTGTTCGATCAGCACGCCGTTGGGTCCTTCCAATATTACTCCAGCACCGCTACCCTGCTGGTTCGATGATCCATCCACCGAGAGTACCCAACGGAAGTCGTCACCTTCAACCCGCGTTGCCTCTGATGAGAGCTCGACTACAAAATCTGCGAAGATTTGCCCCTTGATCGGGCCTCGAGGCTCATATTTAATGTCAAATTCTGACAATTCTACTGCCCACTTCACCATTCTTCCCGCAACGTCAGGTTTCTTCAAGACCTTCTGGATGGGCAGGTCAGTCATCACCAGTATTGTGAAGCTGTGGAAGTAGTGGCGCAACCTCCTCGCCGAAAACACCACAGCCAGCGCAGCCTTCTCAAGGGCCTGATATCTCGTTTCTGGGCCCTGCAACACCTTGCTCACAAAATAAATAGGCTTCTGAGCCTGATCCTGGTCCTGGGCGAGCACCGCATCACCGCCCTCTCAGTCACAGCGAAATACAACCTGAGAGGGATTCCCGCCAGTGGTTTGCACAGAACCGGCGGGCTCGCCAGATATTCCTTCAGCTTGATGAAAGCTTCCTCGCATTCTTTCGTCCAAGCGAACTTGTTATTGCGCCGCAGACATTGGAAATAGGGATGTCCCTTTTCTCCGCTCGCTGACACGAAGCGAGATAGGGCTGCCATCCGACCCGTCAGCTGCTGGACTTCTTTCACTGTAGCCGGGCTTCTCATCGCCAGGATGGCGGCACACTTGTCCGGGTTGGCCTCTATTCCCCTTTCAGTCAAAAGAAAACCCAAGAACTTTCCAGCCTCCACGCCAAAAATGCATTTCTCCGGGTTGAGCTTCAACTTGAACTTGGCGATCGTCGTGAATAAATCTTCCAAGTCTGCTACGTGCTTGCTCTTCTCCTGCGAGGTCACGACCATGTCATCGACGTAGGCTTGCACGTTCCTTCCCAGCATCGGTGCAAGTACTCGATCCATCAACCTCTGGTACGTGGCCCCCGCGTTCTTCAGCCCAAACGACATCACCTTATAGCAGTAGCACGACCTCTCCGTCATGAAAGCTGTTTTTACTTCATCCATGGGATGCATCTTGATCTGATTATAGCCCGAGAAGGCGTTCAGGAAACTCAGCAGCTTGCACCCTGCAGCACTATCGACCAGGGCATCAATGCTTGGTAAAGGATACGAATCCTTTGGGCAAGCTTTGTTCAGATCGGTGAAATCGACGCACATGCGCCATTTCCCGTTACTCTTCTTTACCAGCACGACATTTGCCAACCACTCAGGGTACTGGACTTCCCTGATGTGGCCTGCAGCGAGGAGTTTCTGGGTCTCGTCCTTGATTGCCTGCCTCCTCTCTTCATTAAATTTCCTTCTTCTTTGTCGCACCGGTCTCACCATGTTGTCCATCGCCAGATGATGGCACAAGAAGTCGGGATCGATCCCGGGCATGTCCGAAGCGGACCAAGCAAACGCGTCCAGATGCCGCTCAATCACCTTGGCGATCTGGTCCTGGAGATCGACCTCCAGAGATCTTCCGAGCTTGAAAACTTTCCCCCCGATCTCCTTCTCGAGCCACTGCTCGACGGGTTTGGGCCTGGATTCTCTGGCGATCACCGCCTTGGCGATTCCCAGTTCCCTCGCTTCCTCGGGGCGATTACGCGCCTCTTCCTCCTCCAGGCCAGCCTCTCTCTCCCCCAGCTCAGCGTCTACCATCTCTACATCCCTTCCAGCGATATCCTCTGTTGCCGGCGGTCTGGGCTTCACACCGGGAGGTGGGGTGGTTGTTACATAGCTCACGGACCTTTTGTTTTTCAGGCTATTCTCATAGCACCTTTTCGCTTCTTTCTGGTCCGACTTGATCGTGATCACCACCCCTTCCATGGACGGCAGCTTCACCTTCATGTGCCGAGTCGATGGAATTGCGCCTATCCTGTTAAGGGTGGGCCTTCCCAACAGGATGTTATATGCTGAAGGGGCGTTTACGATGAGGTACTTGATTTTCTCCGTCCTCGACCCAGCCTCATCTGTAAACGTGGTTCTCAGCTCGATGTACCCCCTGACCTCCACCTGGTCACCAGCGAATCCATATAAGCACCCTCCATAGGGCCTCAGCCGGTCAAGGGGCAATTCCAGCTGCGTGAAAGTCGGCCAGAACATCACGTCTGCCGAGCTTCCTTGGTCCACCAGAACCCGGTGGACCTTCCTCCCTGCTGTTATCAACGAAATAACTATGGGATCGTTGTCGTGAGGCACAACGTCCCGAAGATCCTGTTTTGTGAACGTAATGTCCACCTCCGGTGAGTGATCTTCAAACATGTCCACTGCCATCACCGATCGCGCATACTTTTTCCTCTGCGATGCGGTGCATCCACCACCTGAGAAACCCCCTGCAATGGTATGGATCTCCCCGTGGATTGGCATTTCGTGTTGTTGGGCTTCTCCACCTGCTGGCTGGGAACTCGATGCTCCCCCCGTCCTCCTATCCAGCAGATAGTCATTTAGGAACCCGCTCTTAACCAGGTCGTCGAGCTGGTATCCTAAAGACAAACACGAGTCCAGGTTGTGGCCAAAGCACTGGTGGAACTCACACCAGGCGTCCGGTTTTGACCCTAGCACCTTGTCGCCCACCTTCTCGGGCGCCTTCAACCTAGCAGATATGTTAGGGATAACGATCAGGTCCGCTAGTCCCATGACGAATTTGTGTTTAGGCGGGCGATTGTACTCTCGGCGTGCTGGTTGTTGGCGTGCTGGCGGTTGGCGCGCTTGGCTTCTTCCCTTATTTCTCCTATCGTAAGGATAGCGAGTCCTTTGGTCTTTTCTGGCCGCCGCTGCCGTTTCCAGCACCCTCTGTGGCTGGATCCTGGTCTGGGCGCGTGGCCTGGCGGGAGCCACGCTGCCTCTCTTCTCGGCGACTTCACTCTCATCGGCGATGTGGGCCACCGCAAGTCGCCTGACTTCAGCAAACGTCGCTGGATGAGCCCTGATCAAGGCCTCGCAGAATGGCCCTGGCTGCACGCCCTTCTTGAAGGCATAGACCAACATTTCTTCATCCTTGGCCGGCGATCTGACCATCTGCGCTCCGAAGCGATTGAGGTAGTCTCTGAGGGACTCCCCATGGTACTGCCTTATATCAAACAGATCATAGGACACCCTGGGCGGTGCCTTGTTCACAATATACTGCTCGACAAAGATTTTCGAGAATTGTTGAAAATTAGTTATGTGGCCATTAGGCAGGCTCACAAACCACTCCATCGCCGTTCCCTGGAGCGTGCTCACGAACATCTTACAGTAGACGGCGTCCGACCCTCCCGACAGCATCATCTGTGTGTGGAACGTGGTCAGATGAGCCTCTGGATCCTCCACGCCGGTAAAAACAGCTTTAACCGGAACAACGCTCGTGGGAATTGGCGTGTCGGTAATCGCCTGAATGAAAGGCATTGGGAAAACACGAGGTGGCGTCGACGGTGCCACCTCTTCAGCTGAAGAACGACCCTGCTGCTCCTGAAGAGCTCGACGCAGCTCCTCAGCTACCTTGCTAAGCTCCTCGTTCCTGGCGCGAGAGGCGACCAGGTCTTCATGTATCTTTGCCTGTTCCACGCGTGAGGCTTCCACAGTCGCCTGCAACGAGCGCATCATTTCTGCCATCTGCGCCATGGTCATGGCGGCGTCGCCTTCAGCTGCGACGGGAGCCACGGGACTGGAACGATTGCTTCTCATCTTTCTCATTAACTTCAGCGAACCACAGAAATACAGCAAATAACACTTCAACCACGAACGAATCAGCGATCAATCGGAGAAAACTCAAGAAACTGCGCAAGAACCCAAGAACACCGCAAACCTTCGCAGAAAACCACAAAAGAACTCGAACTTCCACCAGACAGATTGCGCGCAAGCAACAAAAGACCTCACTCCACCGATTGGAAACCAAACAAACGGTACAAAACACAAACTCACCGAACGAAACTCAGAGAAACTGCAAACGACGGTTGCACCAGCACACAACCGCGCAGAAAACCTCGAAAACTTCCACGAACTCACGCTGTGGATGGGAGCACGTTTTACACGGCCCCACGGTGGGCGCCTGATGATCCTGCCTGTTGACCGGAGCGCTGGAGAATGCCTCGTCAAAGGATCGACGTGCGCGCCGCTTCTCACTTCCGTTCCTCCTCTGGATCTACCTCAAGAACCTGCAAAGAAACGACACGGCGCCGCTGCGGCCGATCGCACTCCGACGCTCAAGTCAGTGACGGTATCACCAAATACTAAGAACTGGAACCGTGCAAACTCTCTCTCACAAACAGCTCTGTTACTCGCAAGCGTAAAGTGTATGAACTGAACGCGCGTACCTTAGAAAATCTGTTAAGAACTCTTATATACCTGGTGGTTTTCTCTCTCCTGGCAGTTACAGACCTGGACACGTGGCTCGCATCCAACTGTACACGTGCCATCATCTGGAGGCTCCCTGACTTGGCGCTGCTTCTACTCTTATTTTGGCTAAGTTACTTATGCATGGTACTGCCCAGTGCATAGCTACTGAAACTGGCGAGTTAGGGCCTTCATACACCTTCCCCGTGGTCTCGCCGGCCGCCTTCATAATCTGCTTCTCCTTCGTCTTCGGCGATGTGCTTATTCTGGCGATCTCCGACTGCCTGGTCGCCTGAGTCTACATCTGGCGACTTCATCTTCAACCTGGCGACCGCCTATTCTGGTAAGCTGGAGATCGGAACACGCCAACTTAACAATCGGCGACCACACGTGCCTCCCGACTTCCTTCCCATCTGCCAACCTGGCGCCTTGTCAACACGCCTACACTGTAGCAGGATGCCACGTCATCACACCCGTCCACCAGGGCGGTACACATTTCCTCTCATCTGCATGCCATCTAAGATTCTTAGCATCGTCTGGGTTTGCAAACAAACGCTTCATCCTTGGAATGATGGGAAGATACCACATAACCTTCATTGGGGGTCCATGCTTTTCCATGTCATCAATAGAATCATCATCTTTTTGTTTCAACTTATAACGTGAATACCCACACCTCGGACAACTTTTCAACAATTCAAAATCTTTCCGGTATAATATACAATCATTAGGACATGCATGTATCTTTTTGTACTCCATACCCATTGGACAAAGAATCTTTTTGGCCTCGTAATTACGATTAGGTAGACTATTTCCCTCTGGAAGCATATCCTTCAACAGCTGGAGCAATTCCGTGAAGCTTTTATCAGTCCATCCGTTTATTGCCTTCAAATTCATCAATCTTAACACTGCCGACAACCGTGTGAAGTTAGTTGATCCAGGATACAAAGGAGTCTCTGCATCTTTTGACATACTTTCATATCCATGCGCTTTTGCAAAACACTCAGCTCCCACATCACGAATCATGTCCTCCAATCGATCATCATCTCCATCATCATGTACTGCTTCATCCATGGTAGAACCCACATATTCTTCAGTTACGGAAACACGTGGTAAATTTAATAATTCACCATGCCATGTCCAAGTTCCCTCATGATATTCACATCCAGTATCCTTCTATTCAAATAGTTAACGCACGGACACCTAATCTTTGCTCCATCATGACCACTAATAATCGCGTTACGCTGCGCAAATTGTATAAATTCCTCTACTCCCCTTTCGTACTCATCACTTATACGAACAACATTAATCCAACTTCGATCCATTATATATTCTGGAATATAGTTAGGATTTTCTAATAATTAGTATTCTATTCAATCTCACACATTTGCCGAGGGTCGAACACCCCCGGACTCAATCCAAACACGATATTTTTATTCTAAAAGTAACAATAACTAACATAACATAAAACTTTTATTAAAATGTAATTAACAACTAACTAAATATATAATATAAATTTAAGAAAATAGAAATTATATAATACAAAAATTCAAAATACACACAAATATATAAATTATTAGTTATTAATTATAAATTCCAAGTTGTATTAGTTATTAATTAAATATATATTATAATACAGAAAAATAAAAATTCAAAATATTAAATAAAAATTCAAAATATTAAATATAAATTCAAAATATTAAATAAATATTAAATACAACACCAACCTTTAAGTTGATGGTGATCGGAGTGGCAGAGGCACAAGACGAAGGCGAAGGCGGTGGCGGAAGTTGTGGCGGTGGCGGAGCAGAAAAAACCAGCGAAACCAATAGAACAGTAACCTATATGCCACAAACGAGTTAGGAAACAAAAATGACAATGCCAAGGGAGTGAATAATGAATGATGCAAAAACGAAAACGAAAACAAATGAGTGAAACGAAGAGCGGAGAGAGCTGAAACTTACAATGCAGAGGGAACTGAAACTGAGAACGTTGAAACGAAGAGCGGAGAAGACGAAAGTGAAAGTGAAAACTAGTAGCGCGCTTCAATTTTTAGGGTAAAATTGATTTACAAATGCGGTTCTAGGGTAAGACCGCATTTGTAAATCAATTAAAATGATTTACAAATGCGGTCTTTACTATGCCCGCATTTGTAAATCATTCTGAATTGAATTACAAATGCGGTCATACTAAAGACCGCATTTGTAAATCATTTTAATTGATTTACAAATGCGGTCTTACCCTAGAACCGCATTTGTAAATCAATTTAATTACAAAAATGCCACCGCGTTTTTTACAAATGCGTTTAAACGCAAAGCCGCACTAAATAAAGGGTCGTTGTTTTCATATTTTGTACTAGTGGTGCTGCAGCAAGTGAGTTTACAAAAATACACAAAAAGTGGGTGCCAATAGAAAGAGTCACAACAAGAAGGAGTACCAAAAGCAAAAGAAGTGCATAAAATATGAATTCTAAATTTTACTTTTGTAGTCCAATTTCCATTGTATTTCTTTTGAATTGTAATTGCATTAAACCTTGATTAATTAGTGGAATAATTACGCATTAGACGGTGAGTGTGTCTTCAATGGCTCTAAGTGTCTAGAAGCCTCACCTTAGGATACGTCTAGCTTTAAAGCTTTCTAGTTAGTAAATTTTAATTGTGTTTAGTTAATTGCTTTGCATTATTTACTTGCTTTGTATTGTTTAATTGCTTTGCATTTTTCTTGAATAAAATTGTGTTTTTCATTCTTAATTGTGATCTAAGTAAATTACTTAGAAAAAAATTTGTGAAAAGTCTTTAGGGATAGATTTTGGAAAGGAAAGACTTGGTACATAAGAGATCCTAGTGATCCACCTCTCTTTCCTGGAAAGTTACCTTCATTACTCTCCTTGTCTTTTTTGGGGTAAATTACTTACAACACATAGCTTTAACCATGTCTTCTCATTCTTGTCATTCTAATGAAAGTGAAGGAAAGTCTATCAAATCTCTTTTGGAAAAAATATCACAAGACGTTCAAGCACTTTCATATAGACAATTGGAACATGAGACCCAACTCAAAGAAAGGGATGCTCAATTTGCTTTGGTACAAGATAAGTGGAAAATGGTTAAAGAAAGAGATGAATACACCAAATATAAAAAGAGTTCTCATGCATCTAGCTCTAGGGGTAATGAATCTTTTGGGGAACAAAGTCTTAGAATTAATGAGTACTATCAACCACCCCCTAGGAAAGCTAGAAAGGAAAGAAAAGAGAGCCCAAGAGAGGTTAGGGTAGATCTACCTTATTTCCATGGACAATTGTTTGCTTGCCATAGAGTAAGTGAGGAAAAAAAAGTACCCTTAGCCACTCTAAGTTTCCAAAGTAATGCTATGTATTGGTGGACTACCCTTGAGAGATAAAGGCGCCTTCATAAGGACCCTCCCATTACATATTGAAATGACCTTAGGGGAGCCTTAAGACGCCGCCATATTCCCCCCTACTACAACAGGAAATCAATGGACAAACTCCAAGGACTTCATCAAAAAAATCTAAGTGTAGAAGAATATTGGCAAAAGAAGGGGTTATATATAATAAGGACAGGGATTAACGAAGACAACCATACCACCATATCTAGGTTTTTAAGTGGTCTCCAACTTGATATAAGAAACAAAGTTGAACTTTTACCTTATAAAGATTTAAATGACTTGATTCAACTTGGCATTAAGGTTGAAAAACAAATTTTGAGAAAACAATCAAGTCAAAAACAAAGTTCATACTTTGTATCTTATGACAAGGAAGAGGTCCAAAGAGGGGGAAAACATATAAAAGAAACATCTTTAGAACCTTCCCAAACCTACCCAAATACGAGCATATCTCACACACTCAAGCTAGAGAAATTCAATGCGTTAAATGTCTTGGTAAGGGTCATTTAGCATCTCAGTGCTACAATGAAAGATCTATGATCTTAAGGGACAAAGATGAATATAGTAGCCAAGAAGAAGAAACTAGTGAGAGTGAAGAAAATGAGCGAAAAAAGAAAGAAAACGAAAATCCAAGTGAGGGGTTGTTTGAAAAAGAAGAAGAGGAATCTAGAAAGAATGAGGAGTATCTTACAACACCCTCTACAAGCATACTGAAAATAGACTCCTTAAAGGGGGATTACATAGGTAAATATGTAGCAGTTTATTTTGATGATATATTAGTCTATAGTCAAAGCCTAAAAGACCACCTAAGACACCTTAGGAAAGTTTTCTTAGTGCTTAGAGTTAATAGTTTGTTTGCTAATAGTGATAAATGTACCTTTTGTGTTCATAGTGTAGTGTTTTTGGGTTTTATAGTTAACAAAAATGGGGTACATGTTGACCTGAGAAAATAAAATCCATCCAAGAATGGCCAACACAACAAAATGTAGGAGATGTTAGGAGCTTTCATGGTTTAGCAAGCTTTTATAGAAGATTTGTGCCTAACTTCTCAAGTCTAGCTTCACCACTCAATGAGCTAGTGAAGAAGGACACTCCATTTTGTTAGACCGAGAAGCAAGATCAAGCGCTCAAGAGGCTAAAAGCTCAACTCACTAAAACACCCATTCTAGCTTTACCAAATTTTGCAAAAACTTTTGAGCTAAAGTGTGATGCATCGGGCATAGGTGCTGAATTGTTGCAATGTGGACACCCAATTACTTATTGTAGTGAAAAACTTCATAGAGCCACCCTCAACTATTCCACCTATGACAAAGAGCTTTATGCACTTGTGAGGGCCATAAAGACTTGGGAGCATTATCTATTAGAATGGATGGCTTTAAACTAGAGGGGGGTGAATTATATAAAGAGGATTTTCGTAAACTTTTAAAACAAGAATGAATTTATCTCAGGAAACTATTGATAAGAAATTTAGTTTACTAAAAACAGCAAACAAAATCACCACAACCAGAAAAACAATCGGTTGTTTCACAGAAACAATCGGTTGTTTATACCAGCAAACAACAAGTAAAATTGAATTTAAAGAGTTAGAGATAGAGAGATTGCACACAGATATTTATACTGGTTCACTCCAAATCCAGAGCTACATCCAGTCTTCTCAGAACCCTGAGGAAATCCACTAAGCAATCACAACTTGATCACTTACACAACAACCAAGAGAATGACCTTGAACACCTCAAGAAACACACTCTCCTTGGCCAACACACCAACACCAAGATTGCTGATCTTGATCCCCTCAAGAACACACAGCCAATCTCAGCAAACACAGAAACGAAACTTGTTTTTCAGAGTACAAGGATTACACTTGTTACAGAAGATAATTTGAAATTAATACAAGCAGAATCCTATTCCACAAACTTTGATCAACCACAAACTTTCAGCAATCTCAGCTCTTTGAAAAACTCAAAAACTCTTAGCAAAAACTTGTCAAAGATTTTAATTCTCAAATCTGTTTTTCTGAATTTATTCAAAGATGTAGTTTGTTATCAAATCTTAACAAACTCTTAAAATGCATTAAAAGATTGGTCAAAGCATTTAATGACTGGAGCGTAACCAGTTAAATCATTTAAAGCTCAGTCAAAGATAAAATAGTTTTTCTGTTATGGTCCCAAAACAAACAATCGGTTGTTTCCTCGAATCAATCGGTTGTTTTGGTTCTTAACAGTTCAACCATTTGAAAAACTGTTTTCAATCTTTTTCTCAAAACACCTAAGTATAAACAATCGGTTGTTTCGACAAAACAATCGGTTGTTTTAACTTATTTTGAAAACATTTTATCTTCACAAAGATTGAGATGCTTTATGCTTTAGATTCAATCAAGGGGTGGATTACAAAACTCAAACTACCCCAGAACTATACTAAACCAGCACAGCAACAGCAAGCATAGCCAAGGCTTCAACATCCTTCAAAGGGTTTGGATTCTTCAAAGCTTGAACACCACTTGGTTCAACAATCTCCCCCTATTTGATGAAGACAAATCCCTGATGCTTGTGTTGAACTTGATTGAATCTAAAGCACTTCCTGCAAGATACAGTTTTGAACAAAGCATATAACTTCTGATATTTGGTTAGCACAGAGAAACATTAATAAACTTCAGAGCTAAATATCAGAAAATAGTACATCCCAAAAACTGATTTAACAACTTAAAAAAAAACATAAACTTAAACACAGCATATATCTCCCCCTATTTGCCTTCACAAAATAGACAAAAAGAAGAGATAAAACAAGACATTGTTTTGATTACATCAGAATTAAAGCAGCAACAGCAGAAAGAAAAAAATTTAAAAACCAGACATAACCACCAAAAACAATCGATTGTTTCGATATACCAATCGGTTGTTTTTCCTTCTGATCCTGCCTGTTGACCGGAACGCTGGAAACTGCCTCGTCAAAGGATCGACGTGCGCACCGCTTCAAACCTCCGTTCCTCTTCGAGATCCACCTCAAGAACCTGCAAAGAAACAGAGCGGCGCCGCTGCGGCCGATCGCACTCCAACGCCCAAGTCAGTAACCGAATCACCAAATACTAAGAGAACAGGAACCGTGCAAATCCTCTCTCACAGTAAGCTCTATAACTCGCAAGCGTAAAGAGTATAATCTGAACGTGCGTACCTCAGAAAGTTCGTTGAGAAACCTTATATACCTGATCGCTTTCTCTCTCCTGGCAGTTACAGACTTGGACACGTGGCTCGCATCCAACTGTACACGTGCCATCATATGGAGCCTCCTTGACTTGGGCGCTGCTTCTGACTCTCTTCTTGGCTAAGTTATTTATGCATGGTGCTGCCCAGTACATAGCTAACTTGGGAGTGCGATCTCCACTGCAACTGGCGAGTTAGGGGGCCTTCATACACCTTCCCTGTGGTCTCGCCGGCCGCCTTCATAATCTGCACCACCTTCATCTCTGGCGATGTGCTTGCTCTGGCGATCTCCAATCACTAGGTCGCCTGAGTTTACATCTGGCGACTTCATCTTTAACCCGGTGATCGCTGATTCTGGTATGCTGGAGATCGGAACACGCCAACTTAATAACTGGCGAGTTCACGAGCCCCCCGACTTCCTTCCCTTCTGACAACCTGGCGCCTTGTCAACACGCCTATACTGTAGCTGGATGCCACGTCATCACTTCCGACTACCAGGGCGGTACCCAAGCCCCCCAGTCTTAAGCGAGGACTTGTCCAGCGAAAAGACTAGAAGAGTCATGTCAACACCGGTCTACGTGGCACTGACGCAGAATTCCAAGCGGTTGTACCTTCTGCTTCTCTGACGCTCCACCAAACCCCTCACCCATCGTTCGACACGTGGCTTCATCAACGGTTACCTTCAGTTACCGTTTGCGCTTCCCAAACCCATTTCGAAAAAACTCTTAAACCCCTTTTGACTCCACACTGTTCCATCACTTTTCTTCGTATTCACAAACGCTCTAACTTCCTTCTGCAAAAAACTCTCAACGCTCCCCAACATTCTGAATCACCATCATCCTTCGTCGTTTTCCTGATCATCAAAAGGTACCTACTTTCCTTCTTCTGCTGGTTTTTCTTGCATTTTAACCGATTCGCATCATCCTGTAACTGTCTGGTGCATACGCTGTGGATTGCTTTTTCCATTTCTCCTTCTACGTAACTTAGGGCTTCGTCAATCATCGCAACGAACCTACGTTCGTTCGTTTTTCACCTTCCTTCCATGATCGAGTCAGCCTCTGTAACCCCTGATCATTTTTCCTTTTCTTCTTCCTTTGCAGCTGCAACAATGACTCGCACAAAGATCACCCCGAATCCTCCTCCTTCATCACGAAACCCCTCTTCACAAGCGCACGACCCACCACGAGTTCGTGGCGCTTCATCTTCCCAGGCTGAGAGGCTTGCGTCTTCCCGCCCTAACCTGGCCCAGGCGACTCCACCTATCGCCGGAGGAGCCCCCGTTCCCTTGCCAGACTTCAAAACCCTGTATCCCTGGGCCAACTCGACCCTTTTGAGGGAAACATCTTCTGTGAACACTGCTGGAGCAGTTTTGCGGCTGACAAAGGGGGATGAGCCTCACCAAACATTTCATAAGGAGCACGATGAAAAGATGATAGTGCTACCTTGCCCCCCCGATCTACCCGTTTGTGCCGACGATAAGGTGAGCGCTGACGGGCCCTTATGCTTCGTCTACACAACCTTATTCAAGAAGGTGAAGCTCAAGTTCCCTTTCACCCGTTTCGAAAGGGAGCTCCTTACCGAGCTCAACATCGCCGCCGCCCAGCTCCATCCCAACAGCTGGGCGTTTGTGCGTGCGTTCCAAGTGATGTGCGACCATCTGGGGTTGGCCGCATCCGTAGACGTATTTCTGTTTCTCTTCGAAGCCAAGCACCCAGGAGACCGCCTGTGGGTTAGCTTGAATGGGATTGCTGGGAGGTCAATCTTCGCCATCTTCCAGCAATCCTATAAAGACTGGAAAGGGAAGTTCGTCCAAGTGCGCCCTAACGACAAGGATGCCTCCCTACTCGACGGCTTCCCCTTGTACTGGGTGGACAAGGGGAAGAAAGAGTCCAAGAGCTGCTTCAGGAGACCCAGAAGTCCTGACAGCATGGGAGCGTTGGACAGAGATCTCTGCCTTTTCTGGAAAAGGGTAGCGGATGCCAACATCACTTTCCTTACCACCACCCTGATCTGCTTCGAATTCTACGAGGACCAACTCGAAATTCGAATAGGTTAGAACATTTAAACTGTTGTTTTAATACTGCTTCTGTTTAACTGTTTCTGGGCGTCTTGTGCGTCATGCGCAAGACTTTGGTTTTAATTTTCTGCACCGATCATCTGCTTTGCTGCATACTGCCTCATGCACTTATTTTCTCTCTGAGTTAACCCATGCGTTTTCGTTCTATGCAGATAACATGCTGGGCAAGGGTATGCTCGCTGAATTGAGGGCGCTCGCCCGAACCCACGGGCTGGCGACGGGCTCTCAAACAGTGCCAAATTCGGTGGTGGAGATCGCCGTAGCCCAGGGTCGATCGCCACCTAAGGGCCCAGCTCCCTCCGACGTCCAGCCCGCCGCCCAAGGTAAGAAACTTGTTCTCAAAAGGCCTAAGAGGAAAGCTCCTCAAGTCATCCACGAGGAGGAAGAAGAAGATGACGAGGTCACCAAAGATGGCCTCGTTACAAAGAGGAAGAGGGTGGCACCTTCTTCACCACCTGCACCACCCCCTCTTCCCACGTCAACGCCACCATCCACGCCCGCCCCTCCTCCATTATCGCCACCCCCACAAGCTCCTGTTTCACCAATCCAAGCGATCCCGCTGGCCACTGCGCCACCTGCGGTTGAGGCCCAAGAGCCAAACTTCATGGAGGACCCCCCGAGCGCCTCCACGCCACATGTATCAGCTGGAGGGGGTCCCCCTTCAAATGCCTCAGCCGCAGAGGTTGCTCCAATCGGGGATGAGGTTGCTCATACCTCTCCGATTCTGATCACTGAATCCCCGATGTCGTCACCCCGCCGAGAAGTGCCTACTGAAGAACCAGCTAAGGAAGGTGGCGACGAAAACCCACAACAGGCCCCCACAGTGCCTCTAGTGCCTCTACAAGCAGCAAACCTCCCTCTTGAGGTCACGAGGATGTGGGAGCCTCTATCTGCTAAGCTGAAGGCGATAGCAGAAGACATCCCTGCCATCATCACCAGAGCTGTGGAGAGCTCCACCAGGAGGCTCCAAGACGACCTCTTCACCCTCAAAACCGAGAATAGCACCATCAGGGTCGAGGTGGAGAAGTTGTCTGCCAATCTGACGCTCGCGGAGATTGAGCACTCCCGAGTAGAAGACGCAATGAGCACCGAGCTCAGATTGGCGCGCAAGGAGGCCACTGATCTCCGCCATAAGGTGCAGCAACTGGCTCAAGAAAAGATTGAACTGGAGAGCAAGATTGTGCCTTATCGCGTCAAGGTGGCTAACCTGGAGGCTCTTATAAAAACTGACGCCGCTAGGGTGAAGAAATTGGAGAAAAGGTCAGCCGACCGAGAGACCTTCCTTGGGCAGGTGGAAAAGGCAAGGGATGACGCCATGGCTGAGCTCGACGAGGCCAACAAGGAAAAAGGGAAACTTGCTGCCGAATTGGGACAAGCGCAAGCAGAATCCAAGAAGGTTGCTGAAGACCTTCTCCAGGCTCAAGAAACCAATGAACAACTCAAGAAGCAGGTTGAAGAGCTGGAGCAGCAGAACAAGGAGCTGAAAGAGCAAACTGAAGATCTCAAGAAACGGATTGAGGAACTTCAGAAGCAGATTGAAGAACTCAAGCTGAACTCTGCTCAAATTCTGGCTGCTGGATTCGAAGCTGCGCGGGAACAATTTGCCTGCTTGTTCCCCGACCTGGACCTCAGCATGGTGTCTCTTGATAACGAGGTAGTGGATGGAAAAGTGGTTCCCGCTGAAGACTAATCGATTCTCTCCATCTGCTACCTTCGTGCCCTTCCCTTGTATATAATTTTGTAATAAACTCGTATTTCCTTGTACACGTACTTTTGAGCTGATACTTTACTTAATGAAATTAGTTTTGCCTTTCTTCTTGCAACCTCTTCGTTTACCTTTAACTTTCCTTGCGTGATTTACGTCAAAGAAATAACTTAGTAATCTCGTAGGCACGATCTTGTACTTAGCCGTTTCGAACCATCTCAACTTCGACTAATAATCACATTAATCAACTCGTAAACTTAAGGCAATGAACCTTAGCGTAAAATGATACTTCAGGCAATGGACTTTAACTCAACCCCTGGCTTTATAACATCGCTACACCCGATCTGCTTCATCAAAACGGGTCTTTGACTTCTCGCCATTGCTTGAACGTTTCCTGGTCGCCAGAGACTCTTGGCAACACCAGCTTCTTCCTGCCTTCACACCTTGGCCATTGCTCTTTCATCTGGGGGTAGGGGCGCCTTTCGGATCCTTCTCTACCTCCTTGTGCTTCAGAGCAAGAGACCGGGTGGCTAGGCGTTCTCTTCGAACCTACCTTAGCCACCCTCAGAACTTCTTCCACCCTCTACACCATACCTGACCTCGTTCGAGACGAGAAGGATTTTATCTTGCCTGAACTCGCTCATAGGCGAGAAGGTCTTTAACTCGCCTGCACTCGCTCATAGGCGAGAAGGTCTTTAAATCGTGCCTCTACATTGCCCCAGGGGTTACATCTCCTCCCCCCCCAGAAACACTGAGGACTTTTACTTGCCTCTACATTGCCCCAGGGGTTACATCTTCTCGCCCCCGGAAACACTGAGGACTTTTACTTGCCTCTACATTGCCCCAGGGGTTACATCTTCTCGCCCCCGGAAACACTGAGGACTTTTACTTGCCTCTACATTGCCCCAGGGGTTACATCTTCTCGCCCCCGGAAACACTGAGGACTTTTACTTGCCTCTACATTGCCCCAGGGGTTACATCTTCTCGCCCCCAGAAACACTGAGGACTTTTACTTGCCTCTACATTGCCCTAGGGGTTACATCTTCTCGCCCCCAAAAACACTGAGGACTTTTACTTGCCTCTACATTGCCCCAGGGGTTACATCTTCTCGCCCCCAGTAACACTAAGGACTTTTACTTGCCTCTACATTGCCCCAGGGGTTACATCTTCTCGCCCCCATAAACACTGAGGACTTTTACTTGCCTCAGAACGCGCGCGGGCGTCGAGGTCTTTTAACTGGTGCCTCCGATCGCCGAAAGACGATGAGGACTTAAAACTTTTTAGAGAGCATGCAATATATCTTTAACTCGCCTTGAATCACGTACAAGTGACAAGGTCTTTCTTCAAAACTTTTTTGGAAAACAGCAAGCATGCAATCTGAAAACGCCTTATACTTCGAAAACTCTTCTTTTATTAGGTGGCCTCATTAAAAACCCTCCTTAGGGAAAAAAGAGTGCCCCCTTCGAACTGTTTTATCAGAGACATTGTAATATAACTTTTGTGTTTGTCTTTACTTACAAAGCTCTTAACTATAGTACAACTTCAGGTGCGTGGCGTTCCAGGTGCGAGGAATCGCCCCTCCTTCCAGCGTCTCTAAGCGGTAGGCGCCGTTCCCGAGCGCCTCGGTTATTCTGAACGGTCCAGTCCACTTGGGTGACAGCTTATTCTCCATCTCGTACTGGTGGGCTTTTCTCATCACCAGGTCGCCTTCTCTAAATTGCCTTGGCATCACCTTCGAGTTGTACCTTCGTTCAATCCTTCTCTTCACCGCTTCAGCCTTCAGTCTCGCCTCTTCCCTGACCTCATCCAGTAGGTCCAGGTTCAGCCTTCTCTCTTCATTCGAGTCTTCCTCTACAAAGTTCTGGAATCTCGGCGAGCTCTCCTGGATCTCTACCGGAATCATCGCAGCACACCCATAGACCAAACTGAACGGGGTCTCATGGGTTCCTGACTGCTCAGTGGTGTGGTATGCCCAGACTATACGGGGCACCTCCTCAGCCCAACTTCCCATGGCTTTTTCTAGCCTTCTCTTCAAACCTCTCAACAACACCCGATTAGATGACTCCACCTGGCCATTTGTCTGAGGGTGCTCGACGGATGCAAACACTTGTTGAATTCCCACCCCTTCGCAAAGCTTCTTCAACAGGTGGCTTGCAAACTGAGTCCCATTGTCCGACACCAGGCGCTTAGGCACTCCAAACCGGCACACGATGTTCTTCCACATGAAACCTTCGATCTTGTGTGCGGTGATCTGGGCCACTGGTTCTGCTTCGATCCACTTGGTGAAATATTCAATTGCCACCACCAAGTACTTCATCTGCCTGAGCGCCAGCGGAAAAGGTCCCAAGATGTCAATTCCCCAGGTATGAAACGGCCAAGGGCTGTAGATCGACTTCAACTCCTCAGGAGGCGCCTTGTGCCAATCGGCGTGCTGTTGGCATTGCTTGCAACATTGGGCATACTTCTTGCAGTCTTCTCTCATCGATGGCCAGTAGTAACCTGCACGGAGAGTCCTCGCAGCCAGAGCTCGACCCCCGACGTGGCTTCCGCACATACCTTCATGGAGCTCCGCCATGATTCTCGTGCACTTTTCGCCATGTATACATTCCAGGAGCGGGTGAGTGAACCCAAACCTGTACAGATCGCCATCAATCAGGGTGTACTTGCTAGAATTCATCTTTACCTTCCTAGCCTCAGTCGGATCCAGTGGGAGAAGGCCATCTGCCAAGCACCGCTTGTACGGTGTTATCCAAGTGTCTGGCTCATGGGTAGCGCAGACCTGCATCACGTTCCCCTTCTCTCCCCGACATGCTCTAATTCTCGGCGATCTCAGAGTTTCTTGCGTCAGGGACTTATGGCTTCTCGCTGCTTTCTCCGTCGACTTGCTTATCTGAAGGACCAGGTGATCTGCCACAAATGCTCTCGGCGTCTTCAGAGTTTCTTGGATCACCGTCCTCTGCCTACCCCCCTTGGCCTGCATCTTCCCGCCCCAACTTGGCCCAGGCGACTCCACCTATCGCGGGAGGAGCCTCCGCACCCCCACCCGACTTCAAAACCCTGTATCCCTGGGCCAACTCGACCCTGTTGAGGGAAACGTCTTCCGTGAACACTACTGGAGCAGTCTTGCGATTGACAAAGGGGGATGAGCCTCACCAAACATTTCATAAGGAGCACGATGAAAAGATGATAGTGCTACCTTGCCCCCCCGATCTGCCCGTTTGTGCCGACGATAAGGTGAGTGCTGACGGGCCCTTCTGCTTCGTCTACACAACCTTATTCAAGAAGGTGAAGCTCAAGTTCCCTTTCACCCGTTTCGAAAGGGAGCTCCTTACCGAGCTCAACATCGCCGCCGCCCAGCTCCATCCCAATAGCTGGGCGTTTGTGCGAGCGTTCCAAGTGATGTGCGACCATCTGGGGTTGCCCGCATCCGTAGACGTATTTCTATTTCTCTTCGAAGCCAAGCACCCAGGAGACCGCCTGTGGGTTAGCTTGAATGGGATCGCTGGGAGATCAATCTTCGCCATCTTCCAGCAATCCTATAAAGACTGGAAAGGGAAGTTCGTCCAAGTGCGCCCTAACAACAAGGACGCCTCCCTACTCGACGGCTTCCCCTTGTACTGGGTGGACAAGGGGAAGAAAGAGTCCAAGAGCTGCTTCAGGAGACCCAGAGATCTCTGCCTTTTCTGGAAAAGGGTCGCGGATGCCAACATCACTTTCCTTACCACCACCCTGATCTGCTTCGAATTCTACGAGGACCAACTCGAAATTCGAATAGGTTAGAACATTTAAACTGTTGTTTTAATACTGCTTCTGTTTAACTGTTTCTGGGCGTCTTGTGCGTTATGCGCAAGACTTTGGTTTTATTTTTCTGCACCGATCATCTGCTTTGCTGCATACTGCCTTATGCACTTATTTTCTCCTTGAGTTAACCCATGCATTTTCGTTCTATGCAGATAACATGTTGGGCAAGGGTATGCTCGCCGAATTGAGGGCGCTCGCCCGAACCCACGGGCTGGTGACGGGCTCTCAAACAGTACCGAATTCGGTAGTGGAGATCGCCGTCGCCCAGGGTCGATCGCCACCCAAGGGCCCAGCTCCCTCCGATGTCCATCCCGCCGCCCAACGTAAGAAACTTGTTCTCAAAAGGCCTAAAAGGAAAGCTCCTCAAGTCATCCACGAGGAGGAAGAGGAGGACGACGAGGCCACAGAAGATGGCCTGGTCACGAAGAGGAAGAGGGTGGCACCTTCTTCACCACCTGCACCACCCCCTCTTCCCACGTCAACGCCACCATCCACGCCTGCCCCTCCTCCATCATCGCCACCCCCTCAAGCTCCTGTTTCACCAGTCCAAACGATCCCGCTGGCCACTGCGCCACCTGCGGTTGAGGCCCAATAGCCAAACTTTATGGAGGACCCCCCGAGCGCCTCCACGCCACATGTATCAGCTGGAGGGGGTCCCCCTTCAAATGCCTCAGCCGCAGAGGTTGCTCCAATCGGGGATGAGGTTGCTCATACCTCTCCGATTCTGATCACTGAATCCCTGATGTCGTCACCACGCCAAGAAGTGCCTACTGAAGAACCAGCTAAGGAAGGTGGCGACGAAAACCCACAACAGGCCCCCACAGTGCCTCTACAAGCAGCAAACCTCCCTCTTGAGGTCACGAGGATGTGGGAGCCTCTATCTGCTAAACTGAAGACGATAGCAGAAGACATCCCTGCCATCATAACCAGAGCGGTGGAGAGCTCCACCAGGAGGCTCCAAGACGACCTCTTCACCCTCAAAACCGAGAATAGCACTATCAGGGTCGAGGTGGAGAAGTTGTCTGCCAATCTGACACTCGCGGAGATTGAGCACTCCCGACTAGAAGACGCGATGAGCACCGAGCTCAGGTTGGCGCGCAAGGAGGCCACTGATCTCCGTCATAAGGTGCAACAACTGGCTCAAGAAAAGATTGAACTGGAGAGCAAGATTGTGCCTGATCGCGTCAGGGTGGCTGACCTGGAGGCTCTCATAAAAACTGACGCCGCCAGGGTGAAGAAATTGGAGAAAAGGTCAGCCGACCGAGAGACCCTCCTTGGGCAGGTGGAAAAGGCGAGGGATGACGCCATGGCTGAGCTCGACGAGGCCAACAAGGAAAAAGGGAAACTTGCTGCCGAATTGGGACAAGCGCAAGCAGAATCCAAGAAGGTTGCTGAAGACCTTCTCTAGGCTCAAGAAACCAATGAACAACTCAAGAAGCAAGGTGAAGAACTGGTGCAACAGAATAAGGAGCTGAAAGAACAAACTGAAGATCTCAAGAAACAGATTGAGGAACTTCAGAAGCAGATTGAAGAACTCAAGCTGAATTCTGCTCAAATTCTGGCCGCTGGATTCGAAGCTGCGCGGGAACAATTTGCCTGCTTGTTCCCCGACCTGGACCTCAGCATGGTGTCTCTTGATAACGAGGTAGTGGATGGAAAAGTGGTTCCCGCTGAAGATTAATCGATTCTCTCCATCTTCTACCTTCGTGCCTTTCCCTTGTATATAATTTTGTAATAAACTCGTATTTTCTTGTACACGTATTTTTGAGCTGATACTTTACTTAATGAAATTACTTTTGCATTTCTTCTTGTAACCTCTTCGTCTACCTTTAACTTTCCTTGCGTGATTTACTTCAAAGAAATAACTTAGTAATCTCGTAGGCACGATCTTGTACTTAGCTGTTTCGGACCAACTCAACTTCGAATAATAATCACATTTATCAACTCGTAAACTTAAGGCACTGAACCTTAGCGTAAAATGGTACTTCAAGCAATGGACTTTAACTCAACCCCTAGCTTTATAACGTCGCTACACCCGATCTGCTTCGTCAGAACGGGTCTTTGACTTCTCGCCATTGCTTGAACGTTTCCTGGTCGCCAGAGACTCTTGGCAACACCAGCTTCTTCCCGCCTTCACACCTTGGCCATTGCTCTTTCATCTGGGGGTAGAGGCGCCTTTCGGATCTTTCTCTACCTCCTTGTGCTTCGGAGCAAGAGACCGGGTGGCTAGGCGTTCTCTTCGAACCTACCTTAGCCGCCCTCAGAACTTCTTCCACCCTCTACACCATACCTGAACTCGTTCGAGACGAGAAGGATTTTATCTTGCCTGAACTCGCTCATAGGCGAGAAGGTCTTTAACTTGCCTAAACTCGCTCATAGGCGAGAAGGTCTTTTACTCGCCTGAACTCGCTCATAGGCGAGAAGGTCTTTTACTCGCATGAACTCGCTCATAGGCGAGAAGGTCTTTAACTCGTGCCTCTACATTGCCCCAGGGGTTACATCTCCTCCCCCCAGAAACACTGAGGACTTTTCACTGGTGCCTCTACATTACCCCAGGGGTTACATCTTCTCGCCCCCAGAAACACTGAGGACTTTTACTGGTGCCTCTACATTGCCCAGGGGTTACATCTTCTCGCCCCCAGAAACACTGAGGACTTTTACTTGCCTCTACATTGCCCCAGGGGTTACATCTTCTCGCCCCCAGAAACACTGAGGACGTTTACTCTTTCTCGCCTGCACTCGCTCGACGGCGAGGAGGTCTTTTACTAGCCTCAGGACACGCGAGGGCGTTGAAGTCTTTTAACCAGTGCCTCCGATCGCCGAAAAACGATGAGGACTTAAAAACTTTATCTGATGCCTCCGATCGCCGAAAAACGATGAGGACTTAAAACTTTTTAGAGAGCATGCAATATATCTTTAACTCGCCTTGAATCACGTACAAGTGACAAGGTCTTTCTTCAAAACTTTTTTGGAAAACAGCAAGCATGCAATCTGAAAACGCCTTATACTTCGAAAACTCTTCTTTTATTAGGTGGCCTCATTAAAAACCCTCCTTAGGGAAAAAAGAGTGCCCCCTTCGAACTGTTTTATCAGAGACATTGTAATATAACTTTTGTGTTTGTCTTTACTTACAAAGCTCTTAACTATAGTACAACTTCAGGTGCGTGGCGTTCCAGGTGCGAGGAATCGCCCCTCCTTCCAGCGTCTCTAAGCGGTAGGCGCCGTTCCCGAGCGCCTCGGTTATTCTGAACGGTCCAGTCCACTTGGGTGACAGCTTATTCTCCATCTCGTACTGGTGGGCTTTTCTCATCACCAGGTTGCCTTCTCTAAATTGCCTTGGCATCACCTTCGAGTTGTACCTTCGTTCAATCCTTCTCTTCACCGCCTCAGCTTTCAGTCTCGCCTCTTCCCTGACCTCGTCCAGTAGGTCCAGGTTCAACCTTCTCTCTTCATTCGAGTCTTCCTCTACAAAGTTCTGGAATCTCGGCGAGCTCTCCTGGATCTCTACTAGAATCATCGCATCACACCCATAGACCAAACTGAACGGGGTCTCATGGGTTCCTGACTGCTCGGTGGTGTGGTATGCCCAGACTATACGGGGCACCTCCTCAGCCCAGCTTCCCTTGGCTTTTTCGAGCCTTCTCTTCAAACCTCTCAACAACACCCGATTAGCTGACTCCACCTGGCCATTTGTCTGAGGGTGCTCGACGGATGCAAACACTTGTTGAATTCTCACCCCTTCGCAAAGCTTTTTCAACAGGTGACTTGCAAACTGAGTCCCATTGTCCGACACCAGGCGCTTAGGCACTCCAAACCGGCACACGATGTTCTTCCACACGAAACCTTCGATTTTGTGTGCGGTGATCTGGGCCACTGGTTCTGCTTCGATCCACTTGGTGAAATATTCAATTGCCACCACCAAGTACTTCATCTGCCTGATCGCCAGCGGGAAAGGTCCCAGGATGTCGATTCCCCACGTATGAAACGGCCAAGGGCTGTAAATCGACTTCAACTCCTCGGGAGGCGCCTTGTGCCAATCGGCGTGCTGTTGGCACTGTTTGCAACACTGCGCATACTTCTTGCAGTCTTCTCTCATCGATGGCTAGTAGTAGCCTGCACGGAGAGTCCTTGCGGCCAGAGCTTGACCCTCAACGTGGCTTCCGCATATACCTTCGTGGAGCTCCGCCATGATTCTCGTGCACTTCTCGCCATGTATACATTCCAGGAGCGGGTGAGTGAACCCAAACCTGTACAGATCGCCATCAATCAGGGTGTACTTGCTAGAATTCATCTTTACCTTCCTAGCCTCAGTCGGATCCAGTGGGAGAAGGCCATCTGCCAAGCACCGCTTGTACGGTGTTATCCAAGTGTCTGGCTCATGGGTAGCGCAGACCTGCATCACGTTCCCCTTCTCTCCCCGACATGCTCTAATTCTCGGCGATCTCAGAGTTTCTTGCGTCAGGGACTTATGGCTTCTCGCTGCTTTCTCCGTCGACTTGCTTATCTGAAGGACCAGGTGATCTGCCACAAATGCTCTCGGCGTCTTCAGAGTTTCTTGGATCACCGTCCTCTGCCTACCCCCCTTGCCTGAACTGGCGAGCTTAGCTAGCAAGTCAGCTCGGGCATTCTGCTCTCTGGGCACATGCACTACTTCAAAGGAGGCAAAGGAACTCTTCAACTCCTGCACATATTCCAGATAGGCCGCCATTTGTGGATCTTTAGCCTGGAACTCGCCTGTTACTTGCCCCGTGACTAGCAGCGAGTCACTCTTAGCCATCAGCACCCTACCTCCCATCTCCTTGGCCAGCAAAATTCCGGCGATCAGCGCCTCATACTCTGCTTGATTGTTACTGGCTTTGAAGGCAAATCTCAAAGATTGCTCGATCAGCACGCCGTTGGGTCCTTCCAAAATGACTCCAGCACCGCTACCCTGCTGGTTCGACGATCCATCCACCGAGAGTACCCAACGGAAGTCGTCCCCTTCGACTCGCGTTGCCTCAGATGAGAGCTCGACCATGAAATCTGCAAAGATTTGCCCCTTGATCGGGCCTCGGGGCTCATACTTGATGTCAAACTCTGACAGCTCCACTGCCCATTTCACCATCCTTCCCGCAACGTCGGGCTTCTTCAAAACTTTCTGGATGGGCAGGTCAATCATCACCAGTATGGTGAAGCTATGGAAATAGTGGCGCAACCTCCTCGCCGAAAACACCACAGCCAGCGCAGCCTTCTCCATGGCCTGATATCTCGTTTCGGGGCCCTGCAACACCTTACTAACAAAATAAATAGGCTTCTGAGCCTGATCTTGATCCTGGGCGAGCACCGCACTCACCGCCCTCTCAGTTACAGCAAAATACAACCTGAGAGGGGTTCCCACCAGCGGCTTGCACAGATACTCCTTCAGCTTGACGAAGGCTTCCTCGCATTCCTTCGTCCAAACAAACTTGTTATTGCGCCTCAAGCACTGAAAGTAGGGATGTCCCTTCTCTCCGCTGGCTGACACGAAGCGGGACAGGGCTGCCATCCGACCTGTTAGCTGTTGAACCTCCTTCACCGTAGCTGGGCTCCTCATCGCCAAGATGGCGGCACACTTATCAGGGTTGGCCTCTATGCCTCTTTCAGTCAAGAGGAAACCCAAAAACTTCCCAGCTTCGACGCCGAAAATACATTTCTCTGGATTCAGCTTCAATCTGAACTTGGCGATCGTTGTGAACAATTCCTCCAAGTCGGCAACGTGCTTGCTCTTTTCCGGCAAGGTCACGACCATGTCATCGACGTACGCTTGCACGTTCCTTCCCAACATTGGTGCAAGTACTCGATCCATCAGCCTCTGGTACGTGGCCCCCGCGTTCTTCAGCCCAAACGGCATCACCTTGTAGCAATAGCACGACCTCTCCGTCATGAAGGTTGTCTTCTCTTCATCCATGGGATGCATCTTGATCTGATTATACCCCGAGAAGGTATCCAGGAAACTCAGCAACTTACACCCTGCAGCACTGTCAACCAGGGCGTCTATACTTGGTAAAGGATACGAATCCTTTGGGCAAGCTTTGTTCAGGTCGGTGAAATCGACGCACATGCGCCATTTCCCGTTACTCTTCTTCACCAGCACGACATTTGCTAGCCACTCAGGGTACTGGACTTCCCTGATGTGGCCTGCAGCAAGGAGTTTCTGTGTTTCATCTCTAATCGCCTGCCTCCTCTCCTCGTTGAACTTTCTTCTTCTTTGTCGCACTGGTCTCACCAAGTTGTCCATCGCCAGATGATGGCACAGGAAGTCGGGATCGATTCCGGGCATGTCCGAAGCGGACCATGCAAACGCGTCCAGATGCCGCTCAATCACCTTGGCGATCTGGTCCTGGAGCTCGACCTCCAGAGATCTTCCCAGCTTGAAGATCTTTCCCCCGATCTCTTTCTCGAGCCACTGCTCGACAGGTTTTGGCCTGGATTCTCTGGCGATCACCGCCCTGGCAATTCCCTGCTCTCTCGCTTCCTCAGGGCTATTCCGCGCCTCTCCCTCCTCCAGACCAGCGTCCACCATCTCCACGTCCCTTCCGGCGGTCTCTTCTGTTACCGTCGACCTGGGCTTCACACCGGGAGGTGGGGTGGTTGTTACATAACTCACTGATCTCTTGTTTTTAAGGCTATTCTCATAGCACTTTTTTGCTTCTTTCTGATCATACTTAATCGTGATCACCACCCCCTCCATAGACGGCAACTTCACCTTCATGTGCCGAGTCGACGGAATGGCGCCTATCCTGTTAAGCGTGGGCCTTCCCAACAGGATGTTGTATGCTGAAGGAGCGTTTACAATGAGGTACTTGATTTTCTCCGTCCTCGAACCAGCCTCATCTGTAAACGTGGTTCTCAACTCAATGTACCCCCTGACCTCCACCTGGTCACCAGCGAACCCATACAGGCACCCTCCATAGGGCCTTAGCTGGTCAAGGGGCAGCTTCAGCTGCGTGAAAGTCGGCCAGAACATCACGTCTGCCGAACTTCCCTGGTCCACCTGAACTCTGTGGACCTTCCTTCCCGCCGTAATCAACGAAATGACTATGGGATCGTTGTCATGGGGCACAACGTCCCGGAGATCCTGCTTGGTGAACGTAATGTCCACCTCCGGCGAGTGATCTTCAAACATATCCACTGTCATCACCGACCGCGCGTACTTCTTCCTCTGCGATGCGGTGCATCCACCACCTTAGAAGCCTCCTGCAATGGTGTGGATTTCCCCGTGGATAGGCATCACGTGTTGCTGGGCTTCTCCACCCGCTGGCTGGGAACTCGACGCTCCCCCCGTCCTCCTGTCCAGCAGATAGTCATTTAGGAACCCGCTCTTAACCAGATCATCGAGCTGATACCCTAAAGACAAACACGAGTCCAAAGCCCTGGTGAAACTCGCACCAGGCGTCTGGCTTTGGTCCCAGCACCTTGTCGCCCACCTTCTCAGGCGCTTTCAACCTAGCAGATATATTGGGAATGGCGATCAGGTCCGCCAATCCCATAACAAACTTGTGCTTAGGCGGGCGATTGTATTCCCGGCGTGCTGGTTGCTGGCGTCCCTGGCCCCTCCCCTTGTTCCTCCTATCATAAGGATGGCGAGTCCTCTGGTCCTTCCTGGCCGCCGCCGCTGTCTCCAGCACCCTTTGCGGCTGGATCCTGGTCTGGGCGCGTGGCCTAGCGGGAGCCACGCTACCTCTCTTCTCGGCGACCTCACTCTCGTCGGCGATGTGAGCCACCGCAAGTCGCCTGACCTCAGCAAACGTTGCAGGGTGATCGCAGAATGGTCCCGGCAGCACGCCCTTCTTGAATGCATAGACCAGCATTTCCTCATCTTTAGCCGGCGATCTGACCATCTGCGCTCCAAAGCGATTCAGGTAGTCTCTGAGGGACTCTCCCTGGTACTGCCTTATATCAAACAAATCATAAGACACCCTGGGCGGTGCCTTGTTCACGATGTATTGCTCGACGAAAACCTTCGAGAACTGCTGAAAATTGGTTATGTGACCGTTAGGTAGGCTCACAAACCACTCCAACGCCGTTCCCTGGAGCGTGCTCACGAACATCTTGCAATACACGGCGTCTGACCCTCCCGACAGCATCATCTGTGTATGGAACGTGGTTAGATGAGCCTCTGGATCCTCCACGCCGGTAAAGACAGCCTTGACAGGGACCACGCTCGTAGGAATAGGTGTGTCAGTAATCCCCTGAGCGAAAGGCATAGGAAAAACACGAGGTGGCGACGACGGCGCGACCTCTTCAGCAATAGGACGCCCTTACTGCTCCTGAAGAGCTTGACGCAGCTCCTCAGTCACCTTGGTAAGCTCATCATTCCTGGCCCGAGAGGCGGCCAGGTCCTCATGCATTCGCGCCTGCTCTATGCGCGAGGCTTCCACAGTCGCCTGCAACGAGCGCATAATATCTACCATCTGCGCCATGGTCATGGCGGCGTCACCTTCAGCAGCGACAGGCGCCACGGGGCTTGAACGATTGCTTCTCATTTTTCTCATGAACTTAGCGAATCACAGAATGCAGCGAACGACACTTACTTCAGCTACGATCGATTCAGCGATCAATCGGAAGAAACTGTGTGAAACTCCGCAAGAAAACTCAAGAACACCGCAAACCTTCAAAGAAACTTGCAACTCCACCAGAAACCACTGCTCTTCCCACGGACAACCAAACGAGCGAAAGAACTCAGCTCCACCGAACAAATTACGCGTATACAGCAGGGAAACCTCACTTCACCGATCGAAAACCCAAACGAACGGTATAAAACGCGACTTCACCGAACAAATTTCAAGCAAACAGCGAACGATGGTTGCACCAGCACACAACCACGCAGAAAGCTTCGAAAACCTTCAAGAACTCACGCTGTGGATGGGAGCAAGTTTTACACGGCCCCACGGTGGGCGCCTGATGATCCTGCCTGTTGACCGGGACGCTGGAAACTGCCTCGTCAAAGGATCGACGTGCGCACCGCTTCAAACCTCCCTTCTTCTTCGAGATCCACCTCAAGAACCTGCAAAGGAACATAGCGGCGCCGCTGCGGCCGATCGCACTCCAACGCCCAAGTCAGTGACCGAATCACCAAATACTAAGAGAACAGGAACCGTGCAAATTCTCTCTCACAGTAAGCTCTATAACTCGCAAGCGTAAAGAGTGTAATCTGAACGTGCGTACCTCAGAAAGTTCGTTGAGAACTCTTATATACCTGGTTACTTTCTCTCTCCTGGCAGTTACAGACTTGGATACGTGGCTCGCATCCAGCTGTACACGTGCCATCATCTGGAGCCTCCTTGACTTGGGCGCTGCTTCTGACTCTCTTCTTGGCTAAGTTATTTATGCATGGTGCTGCCCAGTACATAGCTAACTTGGGAGTGCGATCTCTACTGGAACTGGCGAGTTAGGGTGCCTTCATACACCTTCCCTGTGGTCTCGCCGGCCGCCTTCATAATCTGCACCACCTTCATCTCTGGCGATGTGCTTGTTCTGGCGATCTCCAATCACTAGGTCGCATGTGTTTACATCTGGCGACTTCATCTTTAACCCGGCGATCGCCGATTCTGGTATGCTGGAGATCGGAACACGCCAACTTAATAACTGGCGACTTCACGAGCCCCCCGACTTCCTTCCCTTCTGCTAACCTGGCGCCTTGTCAACACGCCTATACTGTAGCTGGATGCCACATCATCACTTCCGACTACCAGGGCGGTACAACTATCATCGCTGGAATCTTGCTTTCCTTTGTGCTTGGATGTTTTTAAGCTATGCTCCTAGTGTGCTTATCTTCACTCTCTTGAACATTGAGTCTATTCATCTCTAATTCATGTTCCCTAAGCTTTCCAAACGAAGAAGCAACACTTAATGATGTTAGATCTTTAGATTCGAAAATAGCAGTTACCTTTGGTTGCCATGCTCTATCAAGACATTTCAAGATCTTGATGTTCATTTCTTCTTTATCAAAGGTCTTGTCAAGGCTCACAAGGTGATTGATGATGTGCGTGAATCTTTTCTGCACCTCAGCAATTGTCTCTCCTTTAAGCATTCTAAACATTTCATACTCTTGGATAAGAGCATGCTTTCTAGCTCTTTTCACCTCATTTGTTCCTTCATGAGTGACTTCCAAGGTGTCCCACATTTCTTTTGATGATTTGCATTGCGAGACCCTGAAAAACTCATCAAAATTTAAAGCAGAGGTTATAATATTTTTGGTAATGCAATCGAATTTGGCCTTTTTGCTTTCTGCATCAGTCCATTGAGACCATGGTTTCTCAATGACATATCCATCCTTTTCAAACTCTGGGACAAAAGGATCATTTTCAATTGCATCCCAAATTCCTTTGTCAAGAGATTCCATAAATATTTTCATTCTTACTTTCCAAAATTGGTAGTTCAAACCACAAAACAGAGGTGGTCTGTTACTTGAAGCACCTTCCCCAAAAGGTAGTCTATCAGCCATTAAAAAAGATTTTTAGGATCAACTTGAATAACTTTCAAGAACCAAGCTCTTGATGCCAATTGTTAGAATGGATGGCTTTAAACTAGAGGGGGGTGAATTGTTTAAAGAGGATTTTCGTAAACTTTTAAAACAAGAATGAATTTATCTCAGGAAACTATTTGTACCGCCCTGGTAGTCGGAAGTGATGACGTGGCACCAAGCCACAGAGTAGGCGTGTTGACAAGGCGCCAGATTTGCAGAAGGGAAGGAAGTCGGGGGGTTCGTGTAATCGCCAGTTATTAAGTTGGCGTGCTCTGATCTCCAGCATACCAGGTATCACAGGTTCGTGTAAACTCAGGCGACCAAGTGATTGGAGATCGCCAGAGCAAGCACATCGCCGAAGATGAAGGTGGTGCAGATTATGAAGGCGGTCGGCGAGACCACAGGGAAGGTGTACGAGAGCACCCTAACTCGCCAATTCCAGTATAGATCGCGCTCCCAAGTTATCTATGCACTGGGCAGTACCATGCATGAGTAACTTAGCCAAAAAGAGAGTCAGAAGCAGCGCCCAAGTCAAGGAGGCTCCAGATGATGGCACGTGTACAACTGGATGCAAGCCACGTGTCCAGGTCTGTAACTGCTAGGAGAGAGAAAGTGACCAGGTATATAAGAGTTCTCAACGAACTTTCTGAGGTACGCACGTTCAGATTATACTCTTTACGCTTGCGAGTTCTAGAGCTTACTATGAGAGAGAACATTGCACGGTTCCTTGAGATTTCTTGAGCGTTCTCGCTCTTAGTATTTGGTGGTTCGGTCACTGACTTGGGCGTTGGAGTGCGATCGGCCGCAGCGGCGCCGCTCTGTTCTTTTGCAGGTTCTTGAGGTGGATCTCGAAGAAGGACGGAGGTTTGAAGCGGTGCACACGTCGATCCTTTGACGAGGCAGGTTCCAGCGTTCTGGTCAACAGGCAGGATCATCAGGGGCCCACCGTGGTGCCGTGTAAAACTTGCTCCCATCCACAGCGTGAGTTCTTGAAGGTTTTCGCAGTTTTCTGCGTGGTTGTGTGCTGGTGCAACCATCGTTCGCTGTTCGCTTGAGATTTGTTCGGTGATTTCGCGTTTTATACCGTTCGTTTGGATTTTTGATCGGTGAAGTGAGGTTTTTTGTTGTTGACGCGTGATTTGTTCGGTGGAGTTTGAGTTCTTTCGCTCGTTTGGTTATCCATGGGAGAAGCGGTGGTTTCTGGTGGACTTGCAGGTTTCTTTGAAGGTTCGCGGTGTTCTTGAGTTTTCTTGCGGAGTTTCGCACAAGTTTTTTCCGATTGATCGCTGAATCGATCGTAGCTGAAGTAAGTGTTGTTCGCTGCATTCTGTGATTCGTTAAGTTTCATGAGAAAAATGAGAAGCAATCGTTCAAGTCCAGTTGCGCCCGTCGCTGCTGAAGGCGCCGCCGCCATGACCATGGCGCAGATGGTAGAGATTATGCGCTCGTTGCAGGCAACTGTGGAAGCCTCGCGCATAGAACAGGCGAGAATGCACGAGGACCTGGCCGCCTCTCGGGCCAGGAATGACGAGCTTCGCAAGGTGATTGAGGAGCTGCGTCAAGCTCTTCAGGAGCAGCAAGGGCGTTCTGTTGCTGAAGAGGTCGCGCCGACGTCGCCACCTCGTGTTTTTCCTATGCCTTTCGATCAGGCGATTACTGACACGCCTATTCCTGCGAGCGTGGTTCCGGTTAAGGCTGTTTTCACCGTCGTGGAGGATCCTGAAGCTCATCTCACCACGTTCCATACGCAGATGATGCTGTCAGGGGGATCAGACGCCGTGTATTGCAAGATGTTTATGAGCACGCTCCAGGGAACGGCGCTGGAATGGTTTGTGAGCCTGCCTAACGGTCACATAACCAGTTTTCAACAGTTCTCGATGATTTTCGTCGAGCAGTACATCGTGAATAAGGCACCGCCCAGGGTGTCTTACGACCTGTTTGATATAAGGCAGTACCAGGGAGAGTCCCTCAGGGACTACCTGAATCGTTTTGGGGCGCAGATGGTCAGATCGCCGGCCAAGGATGAAGAGATGCTAGTCTATGCATTTAAGAAAGGCGTGCTGCCGGGACCATTCTGCGAGGCGTTGATCAGGGCACACCCTGCCACGTTTGCTGAGGTCAGGCGACTTGCGGTGGCCCACATCGCCGACGAGAGCGAAGTCGCTGAGAAGAGAGGAAGCGTGGCCCCCACTAGGCCACGCGCCCAGACCAGGATCCAGCCACAGAGGGTGCTGGAGACAGCAGCGGCCAGGAGGGATCAGAGGACTCGCCATCCCTATGATCCAAGGAAGAACAAGGGCAGGGGCCAAGGACGCCAGCAACCAGCACGCCGGGAATACAATCGCCCGCCTAAGCACAAGTTTGTCATGGGATTGGCGGATCTGATCGCCATTCCCAATATATCCGCTAGGTTGAAGGCGCCAGAAAAGGTGGGCGACAAGGTGCTGGGACCAAATCCAGACGCCTAGTGTGAGTTTCACCAGGGCTTTGGGCATACAGTGGACTCGTGCTTAGCATTAGGATACCAGCTCGACGATCTGGTAAAGAGCGGGTTCCTAAATGACTATTTGCTGGACAGAAGGACGGGGGGTGCGTCGAGCTCCCAACCAGCGGGTGTTGAAGCTCAGCAGCACGAGATGCCTACGCACGGAGAAATCCACACCATTGCAGGGGGTTTCTCAGGAGGTGGATGCACCGCATCACAGAGGAAGAGGTACGCGAGGTCTGTGATGACGGTGGATATGTTTGAAGACCACTCGCCGGAAGTGGATATTACATTCACCAAGCAAGATCTCTGGGATGTTGTGCCTCATGACAACGATCCCATAGTAATTTCGTTGATAACAGCAGGAAGAAAGGTCCACAGGGTGCTGGTGGACCAAGGAAGCTCGGCAGATGTGATGTTTTGGCCGACTTTCACGCAGCTAGAGCTGCCCCTTGACCAACTGAGGCCCTATGGAGGGTGTTTGCATGGGTTCGCTGGTGACCAGGTGGAGGTCAGGGGGTACATAGAATTGAGGACAACGTTTACAGATGTGGCGGGTTCAAGAACGGAGAAAATCAAATACCTCGTTGTAAACGCTCCTTCAGCATACAACATCCTGTTGGGAAGGCCCACGCTCAACAGGATAGGTGCCATACCGTCGACCCGGCACATGAAGGTGAAGTTGCCATCCATGGAGGGGGTGGTTATCACCATCAAATCCGATCAGAAGGAAGCAAAGAAGTGCTATGAGAATAGCCTGAAAAACAAGAGATCGGTGAGTTACGTAACGACCACCCCGCCTCCTGGTGTGAAGCCCAGATCGACGGTAACAGAAGAGACCGCCGGAAGGGACGTGGAGATGGTGGATGCTGAGCTAGGGGAGGGGAATGCCGGTCTGGAGGAGGAAGAGGCAAGGAATCGCCCTGAGGAAGCGAGAGAACTGGGAATCGCCAGGGCGGTGATCGCCAGAGAAACCAGACCAAAACCCGTCGAGCAGTGGCTCAAGAGAGAAATCGGGGGAAAGATCTTCAAGCTGGGAAGATCCCTGGAGGTTGAGCTCCAGGACCAGATCGCCAACGTGATTGAGCGGCATCTGAACGCGTTTGCATGGTCCGCTTCGGACATGCCCGGGATCGATCCCGACTTCTTGTGCCATCATCTGGCCATGGATAACTTGGTGGGACCAGTGCGACAAAGAAGAAGAAAGTTCAACGAGGAGAGGAGGCAGGCGATCAGGGACGAAACACAGAAACTCCTCGCTGCAGGCCACTTCAGGGAAGTCCAGTACCCTGAATGGCTGGCAAATCTCGTGCTGGTGAAGAAGAGTAACGGGAAATGGCGCATGTGCGTCGATTTCACTGACCTGAACAAGGCTTGCCCAAAGGATTCGTATCCTTTACCAAGCATAGACGCCCTGGTAGATAGTGCTGCAGGGTGTAAGTTGCTGAGCTTCCTGGATGCCTTCTTGGGGTACAATCAGATCAAGATGCATCCCATGGATGAAGAGAAGACAGCCTTCATGACGGAGAGATCGTGCTATTGCTATAAGGTGATGCCGTTTGGGCTGAAGAACGCCGGGGGCCACGTACCAGAGGCTGATGGATCGAGTACTTGCACCGATGCTGGGAAGGAACGTGCAAGCGTACGTCGATGACATGGTCGTGACCTCACCGGAAAAGAGCAAGCACGTTGCAGACTTGGAAGAATTGTTCACGACGATCGCCAAGTTCAGATTAAAGCTTAATCCAGAGAAATGCATATTCGGCGTGGAGGCTGGAAAGTTTTTGGGTTTCCTCTTGACTGAAAGAGGCATAGAGGCCAACCCTGACAAGTGTGCCGCCATCTTGGCTATGAGGAGCCCAGCTACGGTGAAGGAAGTCCAGCAGCTAACAGGTCGGATGGCAGCCCTGTCTCGCTTCGTGTCAGCTAGCGGAGAAAAGGGCCATCCCTATTTTCAGTGCTTGAGGCGCAATAACAAGTTTGTTTGGACGAAGGAGTGCGAGGAAGCCTTCGTCAAGCTGAAGGAGTATCTGGCGAGCCCGCCGGTTTTGTGCAAACCGCTGGTGGGAACCCCTCTCAGGTTGTATTTCGATGTAACTGAGAGGGCGGTGAGTGCGGTATTTGCCCAGGATCAAGATCAGGCTCAGAAGCCTATTTATTTTGTTAGTAAGGTGTTGCAGGGCCCCGAGACGAGGTATCAGGCCCTGGAAAAGGCTGCGCTGGCTGTGGTGTTTTCGGCGAGGAGGTTGCGCCATTATTTTCATAGCTTCACCATACTGGTGATGACTGACCTGCCCATCCAGAAGGTCTTGAAGAAGCCTGACGTTGCGGGAAGGATGGTGAAGTGGGCAGTAGAATTGTCAGAGTTTGATATTAAATATGAGCCCCGAGGCCCGATCAAGGGGCAAATCTTTGCGGATTTCGTGGTCGAGCTCTCATCTGAGGCGACACGACTTGAAGGGGACGATTTCCGTTGGGTACTCTCGGTGGATGGATCGTCGAACCAGCAGGGTAGCGGTGCTGGAGTCATTTTGGAAGGACCCAACGGCGTGCTGATCGAACAATCTTTGAGATTTGCCTTCAAAGCCAGTAACAATCAAGCAGAATATGAGGCGCTAATCGCCGGGATTTTGCTGGCCAAAGAGATGGGAGCCAGGGTGCTAATGGCTAAGAGTGACTCGCTGCTAGTCACAGGGCAAGTAACAGGCGAGTTCCAGGCTAAAGATCCACAAATGGCGGCTTACTTGGAGTATGTGCAGGAATTGGAGAGTTCCTTTGCCTCCTTTGAAGTAGTGCATGTGCCCAGAGAGCAGAATGCCCGAGCTGACTTGCTAGCTAAGCTCGCCAGTTCAGGCAAGGGGGGTAGGCAGAGGACGGTGATTCAAGAAACTCTGAAGACGCCGAGAGCTTTCGTGGCATATCACCTGGTTCTTCAGATAAGCAAGTCGACGGAGAAAGCAGCGAGAAGTCATAAGACCCTGACGCAAGAAACTTTGAGATCGCCGAGAATTAGAGCATGTCGAGGAGAGAAGGTGAACATGACGCAGGTCTACGCTATCCATGAGCCAGACACCTGGATAACACAGTACAAGCGGTGCCTGGCAGATGGCCTTCTCCCACTGGATCCGACAGAGGCTAGGAAGGTAAAGAAAAACAGAGGGCAGGTGGAGTCAGCTAATCGGGTGTTGCTGAGAGGTTTGAAGAGAAGGCTAGAGAAAGCCAAAGGAAGCTGGGCTGAGGAGGTACCCCGTATAGTCTGGGCGTACCACACCACCGAGCAGTCAGGAACCCATGAGACCCCGTTTAGCTTGGTCTATGGGTGTGATGCAATGATTCCAGTAGAGATCCAGGAGAGCACGCCGAGATTCCATAACTTTGTAGAGGAAGACTCGAATGAAGAGAGAAGGCTGAACCTGGATCTACTGGATGAGGTCAGGGAAGAGGCGAGATTGAAGGCTGAAGCGGTGAAGAGAAGGATTGAACGAAGATATAACTCGAAGGTGATGCCGAGACAGTTTAGAGAAGGCGACCTGGTGATGAGGAAAGCCCACCAGTACGAGATGGAGAATAAACTGTCGCCCAAGTGGACTGGACCGTTCAGAATAACCGAGGCGCTCGGGAACGGCGCCTACCGCTTAGAGACATTGGAAGGAGGGGCGATTCCTCGCACCTGGAACGCCACGCACCTGAAGTTGTATTACAGTTGAGAACTTTGTAAGTAAAGATAAACACGAAGTTACATTACAATGTCTCTGTTAAAACAGCTTGAAGGGGGCACTCTTTTTTCCCTAAGGAGGGTTTTTAATGAGGCCACCCAATAAAGAGAAGTTTTCAAAGTACAAGTTGTTTTAGATTGCGTGCCTGTTGTTTTCAGAAAGCTTTGAAGAAAGACCTTGTCACTTATATGTGACTTAAGGCAAGTTAAAGATATATTGCATGCTTTCTAAAAGTTTTAAGTCCTCATCGTTTTTCGGCGATCGGAGGCATCAGTTAAAAGTTTTAAGTCCTCATCGTTTTTCGGCGATCGGAGGCATCAGTTAAAAGTTTTAAGTCCTCATCGTCTTTCGGCGATCGGAGGCACCAGTTAAAAGACCTCAGCGCCCTCGCGCGTTCTGAGGCAAGATAAAGACCTCCTCGCCATCGAGCGAGCGCAGGCGAGGAAGAGTGAAAAGTCCTCAGTGTTTCTGGGGGCGAGAAGATGTAACCCCTGGGGCAATGTAGAGGCACCAGTGAAAAGTCCTCAGTGTTTCTGGGGGCGAGAAGATATAACCCCTGGGGCAATGTAGAGGCACCAGCGAAAAGTCCTCAGTGTTTCTGGTGGCGAGAAGATGTAACCCCTGGAGCAATGTAGAGGCACCAGCGAAAAGTCCTCAGTGTTTCTGGGGGCGAGAAGATGTAACCCCTGGGGCAATGTAGAGGCAAGTAAAAGACCTTCTCGCCTATGAGCGAGTTCAGGCGAGTTAAAAGACCTTCTCGCCAATGAGCGAGTTCAGGCGAGTTAAAGACCTTCTCTCCCTGAGCGAGCTCGGGCAAGATAAAATCATTCTCATCTCGAACGAGTTCAGGTATGGTGTTAAGGGTGGACGAAGTTTGGAAGGTGGCTAAGGTAGGTTCGAAGAGAGCGCCTAGGCACCCGGTCTTTTGTCCTGAAGTTCAGGAAGGTAGAGGAGGATCCGAAAGGCGCCTCTACCCCCAGATCAAAGAACAATGGCCAAGGCATGAAGCCAGAAAGAAGCTGATATCGCCAAGAGTCTTTGGCGACCAGGAAAAGTTCAAACAGTGGCAAGAAAGTTAAAGACCCGTTTTGATGAAGCAGATCGGGTGAAGCGATGTTTTAAGCCAGTAGTTGAGTTAAAGTTCGTTGCTTGAGGAATGATTTTGCGCTAAGGTTAATTGCCTTGAGATTACAAGTTTTAAAGCGATTATTATTTGAAGTCGAAGTGGTTCTAAGCAGTTAAGTATACGCCCGCGCTTACAAAATCGCTAAGTTAATTTCTTGAAGCAAACTGTGCAAGGAAAGTTAAAGCAGTTGAAGAAGTCATAAGAGGAAATACACAGACTTTGTCATTAAAGGTAAATATCAGTTCAGAACATATGTACGGGAAGATATAAAGTTTATTACAAGTTATACACAAAAGGAAAGTGTAAAGGCAGTGGATGGAGTAAATTGATTAGTCTTCAGCAGGAACCACTTTTCCATCCACCACCTCATTGTTAAGAGACACCATGCTGAGATCCAGATCGGGGAACAAGCAGGCGAACTGTTCCCGTGCAGCTTCGAATCCAGCAGCCAGAATTTGGGCAGAACTCAAATTAAGTTCTTCAATCTGCTTCTTGAGTTCTTCAGTTTGTTCCTTCAGCCCCTTATTCTGCTGCTCCAGCTCTTCAACTTGCTTCTTGAGTTGTTCGTTGGTTTCTTGAGCCTGGAGAAGGTCTTCAGCAACCTTCTTGGATTCTGCTTGCACCTTGCCCAGTTCAGCAGCAAGCTCCCCTTTTTCCTTGTTGGCTTCGTCGAGCTCAGCCATGGCGTCATCCCTCGCCTTCTCCACCTTGCCAAGGAAGATCTCCCGGTCGGCTGACCTTTGCTCCAGTTTCTTCACCTTGGCGGCGTCAGTTTTTATGAGAGCCTCCAGGTCAGCCACCCTGACGCGATAAGGAACAATCTTGCTCTCTAGTTCGATCTTTTCTTGAGCCAGTTGCTGCACCTTATGGCGGAGTTCAGTGGCCTCCTTGCGCGCCACCCTGAGCTTGGTGCTCATTGTGTCTTCTACTCGGGAGTGTTCAATCTCCGCGAGTGTCAGATTGAAGGACAACTTCTCCACCTCAACCCTCATGGTGCTATTCTCAGTTCTAAGGTTGAAGAGGTCATCCTGGAGCTTCCTGGTGGAGCTCTCCACAGCTCTGGTTATGATGGCGGGGATGTCTTCTGCTATCGTCTTCAGCTTGGCAGATAAAGGCTCCCACACCCTCGTGACCTCAAGAGGGAGGTTTGCTGCTTGTAGAGGCGCCGGGTGGGCCTGTTGTTGGTTTTCGTCGCCACCTTCTTTAGTTGGTTCTTCAGCAAGTGCTTCTTGGCGCGGTGGCGACGTCGGGGATTCGGTGATCAGAATTGGAGAGGTATGGGCAACCTCATCCCCGATTGGAGCAACATCTGCGGCTGAGGCATTTGAAGGAGGACCCCCTCCAGCTGATACATATGGCGTGGAGGCGCTCGGGGGGTCCTCCATGAAATTTGGCTCGGGAGCCTCATCCGCAGGTGGCGCAGTCGCCAGTGGAATGGCTTGGACTGGTGAGGCAGGAGCTGGTGGAGGTGGCAGAGTTGGAGGTGGAGCAAGCGTGGATGGAGGTGTTGATGTTGGAAGAGGGGGTGGGGCAGGTGGTGAAGAAGGTGCCACCCTTTTCCTCTTCGTAACAAGGCCATCTTCGGTGACCTCGTCGTCTTCTTCCTCCTCCTCGTGGACTACTTGAGGAGCTTTCCTTTTGGGCCTTTTGAGGACAAGTTTTTTGCGTTGGGCGGCGGGTTGGACATCGGAGGGAGCTGCACCCTTGGGTGGCGATCTGCCTTGAGCAGCGGCGATCTCCACCACAGAGTTTGGCACTGTTTGAGAGCCCGTTGCCAACCCGTGGGTTCGGGCGAGCGCCCTCAATTCAGCGAGTTTGCCCTGGCCAAACATATTATCTGCATAGAGCAAAAATGCATGGGTTAGTTCAGAGAGAAAATCAATGCATAAGGCAGTATGCAACAGCAAAGCAGATAAAGAGTGCAGAAAAATAAAACCAAAGTCTTGTGCACAACGCACAAGACGCCCAGAAACAGTTAACAGAAGCAGTATTAAAACAAGAACTTAGGCGTTCTAACCTATACGAATCTCGAGTTGGTCTTCGAAGAACTCGAAGCTGATAAGTGTGGTGGTGAGGAAGGTGATGTTGGCGTCCGCCACACTCTTCCAAAAGAAACAGAGATCTCTGTCCAAGGCGTCCATGCTATCAGGACTTCTGGGTTTCCTGAAGCAGCTCTTGGACTCTTTGTTCCCCTTGTTCACCCAGTACAAGGGGAAACCGTCGAGTAGGGAAGCGTCCTTGTCGTTGGGGCGTACTTGGACGAACTTCCCCTTCCAGTCTTTATAGGATTGCTGAAAGATGGAGAGGATCGACCTCCCAGCAATCCCATTCAAGCTTACCCACAGGCGGTCTCCTGGGTGCTTGGCTTCAAAGAGAAATAAGAATACATCTACGGATGCTGGCAACCCCAGATGGTCGCACATCACTTGGAACGCTCGCACAAACGCCCAGCTGTTGGGATGGAGCTGGGCAGCGGCGATGTTGAGCTCGGTGAGGAGCTCCCTCTCGAAACGAGTAAAGGGAAACTTTAGTTTCACCTTCTTGAATAGAGTTGTGTAGACGAAGCAGAAGGGCCCGTCATTGCTCGCCTTATCGTCGGCGCAAACTGGCAGGTCGGGGGGGCAAGGTAGCACCGTCATCTTCTCATCGTGCTCCTTGTGGAATGTTTGGTGAGGCTCATCCCCCTTTGTCAATCGCAAAACTGCCCCAGTAGTGTTCACGGAAGAGGTTTCCCTTAACAGGGTCGAGTTGGCCCAGGGATAGAGTTTTTTGAAGTCTGGTGGGGGGACGGGGGCTCCTCCGGTGACAGGCGGAGTCGCCTGGGCCAGGTTGGGGCGGGAAGGTGCAGGCCTCTCAGCCTGAGAAGATGAAGCGCCGCGTGCTCGCGGTGGGTCGTGTGCTTGTGAGGAAGGGTTTCGCGATGAAGGTGGAGGATTTGGGGTGATCTTTGAGCGAGTCATTGTCGAAGCTGCAAAGGAAGAAGAAAAGGAAAAATGGTCAGGGTTCACAGAGGCTGACTCGATCATGGGAGAAGGGTGAAAAACGAACGAACGTAGGTTCGTTGCAACGTTTGACGAAGCCCTAAGTTACGAGAAAGGAGAAATGGAAAAACAACCCACAACGTATGCACCAGACAGTTACAGGATGATGCGAATCGGTTAAAATGCAGGAAAAACCAGCAGAAGAAGGAAAGGAGGTACCTTTTGATGATCAGGAAGACGATGAAGGATGCTGGTGATTCAAAATGTTGAAGAACGCTGAGAGCTTTTTTGCAGGAGAAAGTTAGAGCGTTTGAGAATACGAAGAAAAGTGATGGAACAGTGGAGTGAAAATGGGTTTAAGGGTTTTTTCGAAATGGGTTTGGGAAGCGCAAACGGTAACTGAAGGTAACCGTTGATGAAGCCACGTGTCGAGCGATGGGTGAGGGGTTTGGTGAAGCGTCAGAGAAGCAGAAAGTACAACCGCTTGGAATTCTGCGTCAGTGCCACGTAGATCGGTGTTGACGTGACTCTTTCAGTCTTTTCGCTGGACAAGTCTTCGCTTAAGACTGGGGGGCTTGTGTACCGCCCTGGTAGTCGGAAGTGATGATGTGGCACCAAGCCACAGAGTAGGCGTGTTGACAAGGCGCCAGATTTGCAGAAGGGAAGGAAGTCGGGGGGTTCGTGTAATCGCCAGTTATTAAGTTGGCATGCTCCGATCTCCAGCATACCAAGTATCACAGGTTCGTGTAAACTCAGGCGACCAAGTGATTGGAGATCGCCAGAGCAAGCACATCGCCGAAGATGAAGGTGGTGCAGATTATGAAGGCGGTCGGCGAGACCACAGGGAAGGTGTACGAGAGCACCCTAACTCGCCAATTCCAGTATAGATCGCGCTCCCAAGTTATCTAAGCACTGGGCAGTACCATGCATAAGTAACTTAGCCAAAAAGAGAGTCAGAAGCAGCGCCCAAGTCAAGGAGGCTCCAGATGATGGCACGTGTACGACTGGATGCAAGCCACGTGTCCAGGTCTGTAACTGCTAGGAGAGAGAAAGTGACCAGGTATATAAGAGTTCTCAACGAACTTTCTGAGGTACGCACGTTCAGATTATACTCTTTACGCTTGCGAGTTCTAGAGCTTACTGTGAGAGAGAACATTGCACGGTTCCTTGAGATTTCTTGAGCGTTCTCGCTCTTAGTATTTGGTGGTTCGGTCACTGACTTGGGCGTTGGAGTGCGATCGGCCGCAGCGGCGCCGCTCTGTTCTTTTGCAGGTTCTTGAGGTGGATCTCGAAGAAGGACGAAGGTTTGAAGCGGTGCACACGTCGATCCTTTGACGAGGCAGGTTCCAGCGTTCTGGTCAACAGGCAGGATCACTATTGATAAGAAATTCAGTTTACCAAAAACAGCAAACAAAATCAGCACAACCAGAAAAACAATCGGTTGTTTCACAGAAACAGTCGCTTGTTTATACCAGCAAACAATAAGTAAAACTGAATTTAAAGAGTTAGAGATAGAGAGCTTGCACACAGATGTTTATACTGGTTCACTCCAAATTCAGAGCTACATCCAGTCTTCTCAGAACCCTGAGGAAATCCACTTAGCAATCACAACTTGAACACCTCAAGAACCACACTCTCCTTGGCCAACACACCAACACCAAGATTGTTGATCTGGATCCCCTCAAGAACACACAGCCAATCTTAGCAAACACAGAAACGAAACTTATTTTTCAGAGTACAAGGATTACACTTGTTACAGAAGATAATCTAAAATCAATACAAGTAGAATCCTATTCCACAAACTTTGATCAACCACAAACTTTCAGCAATCTCAGCTCTTTGAAAAAATCAAAAACTCTTAGCAAAAACTTGTCAAAGATTTTAATTCTCAAATCTGTTTTTCTGAATTTATTCAAAGATGTAGTTTGTTATCAAATCTTAACAAACTCTTAAAATGCATTAAAAGATTGGTCAAAGTATTTAATGACTGGAGCGTAAGCAGTTAAATCATTTAAAGTTCAGTCAAAGATAAAACAGTTTTTTTGTTATGGTCCCAAAACAAATAATCGGTTGTTTCCTCGAATCAATCGGTTGTTTTGGTTCTTAACAGTTCAACCATTTGAAAAACAGTTTTCAATCTTTTTCTCAAAACACCTAAGTATAAACAATCGGTTGTTTCGACAAAACAATCGCTTGTTTTAACTTAGTTTGAAAACATTTTATCTTCACAAATATTGAGATGCTTTATGCTTTAGATTCGATGAAGGGGTGGATTACAAAACTCAAACTACCCCAGAACTATACTAAACCAGCACAACAACAGCAAGCATAACCAAGGCTTCAACATCCTTCAAAGGGTTTGGATTCTTCAAAGCTTGAACACCACTTAGTTCAACATTATCTAGTTTATAAAGAATTTGTCATTCATAGTGATAATGAGTCTTTAAAATATTTGAAAGGTCAACATAAGTTGAACAAAAGCCAAGCAAAATGGATGGAATTCCTTGAACAATTTCCTTATGTTATCAAGTACAAGAAGGGTAGTACAAACATTGTGGATGATACTCTCTCATGGAGACATGCCCTCTTTTCAAAATTGGAGGCCAAATTCTTAGATTTGACAACATAATTGAACTTTACAAAGAAGATCATGATTTTGCATCCATCTTTGCTAAGTGTAAACATAGAGCACAAGGAGGATTTTATGTGTCTGAGGGGTATCTTCTTAAAGAAGGAAAACTTTGTATACTTCAAGGAACCCATAGAAAACTCCTTGTAAAGGAATCTCATGAAGGAGGTCTCATTGGCCATTTTGGAGTTGATAAGAAACTAGAGCTTTTAAAAGGAAAATTCTTTTGGCCACCCAAGAGGAAAGATGTTCAAAGACATTACCATAGATGCATTTCTTGTTTAAAAACTATCTCTAAGGCAATGTCTCATGAACTCTATGCTCTTTCACCTTTTGCAAGTGCTCCATGGGAAGACATAAGCATAGATTTTATATTAGAACTTCTTAGGACAACAAAGGTTTTGATTCCATTTTTACGGTTGTGGATAGGCTTTTCTTTAGAGAAGTGGTAAGACTTCATGGTTTATCTCCAAGCATAGTTTTTGTCCTAAGCAGTCCTTGGTCATCAACTCAAAGGCTGACCTCAAACATCGCGCACCGGTACTTGGTAATGAGAGGGAGCAATGCGAAGTGGGCCTCAGACACATACCCGGGAGTCAGTCAGTCTTTCAAGTTGCAACCCTAAGCCTGATGTTGGAGATTGATACCGGACCTCGCCAGTAGAGGGAGAAGATCGGACATTGGCCGTCGGGTGCAACGGAAGAACCGTAAGGTGGGCCCTAGAATTTCGTTAAGATAAACAGTTAAAGACAAAAGATATGTGGGAAGCCTAAGTCGCAAGGAATCCATGCATGTGGTGTGTATGACGCATGAAGGCGCAACACCATGAATAATCCTAGGAGGCGTAAGGGCCCATTCGAATTAGGGTTTTGCATGCATGGCACGTGGGTACTTAGGGCACTCGCGAAACAGATGGCGCAGGATATTAGGTGCACCAAGTTGGTACCTAGGCGACCACTCTGATTATTCGTTGCACTCCAGTTAAGGGAAGTTCATGTGCCAGATACGCTAAGATTACACTGTAGCGGCACAAAGACATTCTCCAAGGAACCCTAGACCGTGGTAACAGAACAGAGGTAAACCCTAGTTTCAACCTATTTAAAGGGTGCTAAGAACCCTAGCAAGGTACGCAGTTTTTAAGGCTGAAGCTATTTTATACTCTTAGTGTTCTTTGCCCTAATACTGAATTGAGCGTCGGAGTGCAAACGGCTGCTAGGGTGCCCCTTTGTCTTTGCAGGTGAGTGGTTTCTTGATCAAGAAGGCACGAATCTCAAGCAAGATCGAAGGGCCAAAGCAGGTGTTAGAATCAACCGGTGAAGCAAGTCAACCGGCAAGAACATTTGGCGCCCACCTTGGGGCCCGTTAAAATAAGGTCCCACTCACAGTTATGTAAGGAGTCTTAGCCAGTAATATGAGGAGTACGAGACGAGCAGCAGCTAGATCCGAGGGGAGGGCACCCCCCGAGGGGAATAATGTGACCACGCAGCAGGTCCTGGATACGATGCGCGCTCTCCAAGTAGAAGTAGCAGCGCCCCGAGCGGACAACACAGAATTACGTAGAGCCAATGAGGAATTCTGAAGGGACTTACAACAGGTAGGGGAACGTGCGGCGGACGAGCGTGCACCACCAGTGCCACTTAGGGCACGTCCCATGCCATTCTTGCAAGCGATCATGAATGTCGTGTTACCGACGTGTCTAGGTCCGAAAGTCTCCTTCACATGAGTAAAAGACCCAGAAGCCCAACTCACAGCATTCCACACCCAGATGATGCTCACCCAGATGACTCTCTGCAATCTCTGAGCAGAGAGTCGCAGGACCAAATCTCTGAGGTCATTGCACGACACCTCGACGCCTTCGCGTGGTCCACCGCTGATGTGCCCGACATTGACCCTGATTTCCTGTGTCATCGCCTCACTATGGACCCCAGCGTCCAGCCTGTCCGTCAGAGAAGACGAAAGTTCAACGAAGAGAAGCGACAGGTCATCCGGGAGGAGACGGAGAAACTGTTGAGGGCTGGCCACATCAGAGAAATCCAGTACCCTGAATGGTTGGCCAACGTGGTGCTAGTAAAGAAAGCAAATGGGAAGTGGAGAATGTGTGTCGACTTCACGAATCTCAACAAAGCCTGCCCAAAGGATTCTTACCCGCTACCCAACATCGATGCCTTGGTAGATAGTGCCTCGGGGTGTGGGTTGCTCAGCTTCCTAGATGCCTTCTCTGGTTACAACCAGATCATGATGCACCCCAGGGACAAATGCAAGACCGCATTCATGACCGAATCATCATGTTATTGCTACAAAAACGTGCCCCTTGGGTTGAAGAATGCATGGGCCACCTACCAACGGCTAATGGACAGGGTGCTGACACCCATATTAGGATGAAAAGTCCAAGCATATGTAGATGACATGGTGGTCACCACCTAGCAAAGGGCACAACATGCAACTGACTTAGAAGATTTATTCACCACAATAGCAAAATACAGGCTAAAGTTGAACTCGGAGAAGTCGTGTTTGGAGTAGAGGCAGGGACAATTCCTGGGTTTTTTGCTCATTAAACGAGGAATCGAGGGGAATCCCGAGAAGTTTGCTTCCATAATTGATCCTGCCTGTTGACCAAAACGCTGGAGCTTTGCCTCGTCAAACTTGGATCGACGTGTGCGCCGCGTCAACCTCCGTCCTTCACCGCGATCCACCTCAAGAACGTGCAAAAGAACAGAGCGGCGCCGCTGCGGCCGATCGCACTCCAACGCCCAAGTCAGTGACTGAACCACCAAATACTTCAAGAGTAACACTCAAGAACTCTCAAGGAACCGTGAACCAGTTCTCTCTCAGTATACTCAAGAACTCGCAAGCGTAAAGAAGACAATCTGAACGTGCGTACCTCAGAAGTTAGTTGGGAAACCCTTATATACCTGGTCACTTTCTCTCTCCTGGCAGTTACACATCTGGACACGTGGCTCGCATCCAGCTGTACACGTGCCATCGTCTGGAGCCTCCTTGACTTGGGCGCTGCTTCTGACTCTCCTTTGGCTAAGTTACTTATGCATGATACTACTCAGTGCATAGTTGTCTCGGAGTGCGATCTCTACTGGATTGGCGAGTTAGGGTGCCTTCGTACACACCTTCCCTGTGGTCTCGCCGGCCGCCTTCATGATCTGCACCACCTGTTTCACCGTGTATGCTCAAGCAAGCTGTCCCCCGACCTCATCCTCTGGCCAGCTGGGAAATGTCTATCTGCCTTCATCTTCGGCGATGTCCTTATTTCGGCGATCTCTAATCACTTGGTCGCCTGGATTCATATCTGGCGACTTCATCTTTAACCCGGTGATCGCCGGTTCTGGTGTGCTGGAGATCGGAGCACGCCAAATTAATAACTGGCGACTACACGAGCCCCCCGACCTCCTTCCCTTCTGCCAACCTGGCGTCTCATCAACACGCCTATACAGTAGCTTGATGCCACGTCATCACTTCCGACTACCAGGGCGGTACAATAATAAATATGAGAAGCCAAATCTCGGTGAAAGAAATGCGGCAGTTGACAGGGCGCATGGTCGCTTTGTCCAGGTTCGTATCGGCAGGAGGGGACAATGGTCACCCTTATTTCCAATGCCTGAGAAGGAACAACAGGTTCATCTGGACCCGTGAATGTGAGGAGGCTTTCGAAAAATTGAAGAAGTACCTAGCCAGCCCTCCAGTATTGTGCAAACCCGAGCTAAGTACCCCACTCCGCTTGTATTTCGCAGTTATAGAAAGGGCTATCAGTTCAGTTCTGTTACAAGAGCAGGACCAGGTACAACGACCAATCTACTTCGTCAGTAAGGTGTTACAGGGGCCGGAGGTAAGATATCAAGCCTTGGAAAAGGCGGCCTTGGCAGTAGTATTTTCAGCAAGAAGGCTTCGCCATTATTTTCAGAGTTTCACCGTCATGGTAATGACGGACCTTCCAATCCGCAAAAGTCTTGCAGAAACCAGAAGTGGCGGGAAGAATGGCGCGATGCGCGGTGGAACTATCTGAATTGCACATACATTATGAACCCATGGGCCCCATCAAGGTCCAGATCTACGCCGACTTCGTAGTAGAACTCTCCTCAACAGCTACCCATTAAGAAGGTGCGGATTTCAAGTGGGTACTCTCAGTAGATGGTTCATCAAACCAACAAGGTAGTGGAGCAGGTGTCATTTTGGAGGGTCCGGATGAGTTGCTAATTGAGCTGGCCCTCCGTTTCGCTTTCAAAGCCAGCAACAACCAAACGAGTACGAGGCCCTGATTGCAGGAATGATGCTAGCAAAGGAAATGGGAGCAAGGGGATTGTTAGCAAAAAGTGATTCTTTGTTAGTTACAGGACAGGTCACGGGGGAGTACCAAGCTAAAGATCCTCAGATGGCCGCATATTTAGACCCTCATATGACTTGCTTGCAAAACTCGCCAGTTCGGGCTAGGGGGCAGGCCGAGGACAGTGATTCAGGAAACTCTGAAGACACCTCGAACAACCACGGACAAAATGGCAGAAATCCAGCACGTTGACACTTCGGAAGGGACGAGGAGGAGTCATCGATCGTTAACACAGGAGATGATGAAAATGCCCAGAATAAGCAGGTATCCGATTGCTGGAGAGAGAGTGCCACAGGTTCACCAGATCGAGGTAGGAGAAACTTGGATGACAGCCTACCAGTGTTACCTGGCTGACGGAATACTCCCGTTAGATCCTGCAGAAGCCCGAAAAATAAAGAAAAATTCAAGCAAGTACACCATAATTGATGGAAAGTTATTCAGGCACGAATTCACCCATCCCATACTGGTATGTGTGGATGGTAAGCAATGCACCTGCATCATGGCAGAGCTACACGAAGGAATATGTGGTAGCTACATCGACGACCGATCTCTCTCGTAAAAAGCCCTTCGTGCAGTTTATTACTGGCCAACCATGAGAGAGGACTGCACAAGATACGCCCAATGATGCAAGCAATGCCAACAACACGTTGATTGGCACAACGCGCCCCCAGAAAAGTTGAGATCGATATACAGCCCATGGCCATTCCATACGTGGGGAATCGATATTCTCGGGCCCTTTCCTTTGGCAATAAGGATGATGAAGTACCTCGTGGTTGCCATAGAGTACTTCACGAAGTGGATCGAAGCCGAACCAGTAACGCAGATCACGACCCACAAGGTCCAGCATTTCGTGTGGAAAAACATAGTGTGCCGTTTCGGGATCCCGAAAAGGTTAGTATCTGATAATGGTATCCAGTTTGCAAGCTAGCAACTAGGTAAGCTATGTAGAAAGTTGGGGATAAAGCAGGTGTTTGAGTCAGTAGAACACCCCCAGCCGAACGAACAGGTCGAGTCGGCCAACCGAGTTCTGCTCAAAGGTTTGAAAAGAAGATTGGACAAAGCCAAAGGGACCTGGGCAAAAGAAGTTCCTAGAATCGTGTGGGCCTACCACACCACCCCTCAGTCCACCACCAAGGAAACACCATTTAATTTGGTGTATGGTTCGGACGCTATGATCCAGTAGAAATCCAGGAGAACTCACCACATTTCCAGAACTTCGTGGTCGAGGAATCGATCGAGGAAAGAAAGGTTAACTTGGACCTACTGGATGAAGTGAGGGAAGAAGCAAAGATCAAAGTTGAAGCCTTCAAAAGGAGGGTGGAGTACAAGTACAACTCCAAGCTAAGACCTCGGCAGTTCCAAGTCGCCGACTTGGTGATGAGGAAGGCTCACCCGTACCAGCTAGAAAACAAGCTATCTCCCAAGTGGACCGGTCCTTTCAGAATAATGGAGGCCCTTGGGAATGGAGCATATAGACTCGAGACATTAGAAGGTGGTGTGATTCCTCGCACTTGGAATGCGACCAACCTGAAGTTTTACTTTAGTTAAATCTTGCACTTGTACACGTTTATGGGGACACTCTTTTTCCCTTAAAAGGGTTTTTTAACGAGGTCACCCAAATAAAAGTGATTCAGTTAAAAGTACATTGCAAAGTTAATGAACCTCTCCCTTGTAGTGATAAAGTCAAGAGCGGAAGCAATATCGTTCCCCGAATAGACCTCCCTCTTACATGAGTTCACAAAGCCCGAGAATAGTACGGTTCGTAGAAACGAACAAACCTCTCCCTTGTGGAGGTAGTCAAGAGCGGAAGTAGTATAGTTCCCCGAGGAGACCTCCCTCTTGCGAAAAATCACCCAATTCGAGAACGGTATGGTTCGTTAAGATAAAGGAAGAGGTATCATATTCTCAGTTGTACCCTAACTCTATACAGCAAGGGTAAGGTTGAGAAAGTAACCACCCGCTTGGGGTAACCAACATCAGGAAGAGGAAGGCGTACGCCCCCTCTCACGTATTAAACTCCAAGAACAAACAAGCACGCAAATCAGATAAAGGCAACAGTTAGAAGAAATAAATACTTATAAAGTTCGCATACAAAGAAGTTTGGTCGACAACAAAATAGAGTTACAAAAAGAGTCATTCTCGCGGCACAATTTCGCCGTCCACAACGCATTTTGACTCATCGAAGAGGGAGGGGTCTACCTCAGGATATGCGCAAGCAAACTGAGCGACAACGTCTACCTCGGCTTACAACATACTATTGGGAAGACCAGCCTTAAACAGGCTGGGGGCAGTTCCCTCCATAAGAGACATGAAAGTGAAATTGCCCTCCCTTGAGGGAGCAGTAATCACCATCGCGTCTGATCAAGGAGAAACTAAGAAGTGTTACGAAAACAGCCTGAGGACGAAAGGAGGAATATTCTTTGTCACGTCCAGACCACCAAGGGAAGATGGAGTGACCCGAGAAGAGATCATCTGAGAAAACTGTCTCGAGCCTACCGGAGGTGTGGTAGAGAGGGAGATCGAAAGGAAGATGTTTAAACTTGGGCAATCTCTGAGCAGATAGTCGCGGGACCAAATCTCCGAGGTCATAGCATGACACCTCAATGCCTCCGCGTAGTTCGTCGCTGACATGCCCGACATTGACCCTGATTTCCTGTGTCATCGCCTCACTCTGGACCCCAGCGTCCGGCCTGTCTGGCAGAGAAAATGAAAGTTCAACGAAGAGAAGCGACAGGTCATCCGGGAGGAGACAGAGAAACTGTTGAGGGCTGGCCACATTAGGAAAATCCAGTACCTTGAATGGCTGGCCAGCATGGTGCTAGTCTAGAAAGCAAATGGGAAGTGGAGAATGTGTGTCGACTTCACGGATCTCAACAAAGCCTGCCCAAAGGAATCTTACCCGCTGCCCAGCATCAATGCCTTGGTAGATAGTGCCTCGGAGTGTAGGTTGCTCAACTTCCTAGATGCCTTCTCTGGTTACAACCAGATCACGATGCACCCCAGGGATGAATGCAAGACCGCATTCATGACCGAATCATCCTGTTATTGCTACAAAACCATGCTTTCTGGGCTGAAGCATGCATGGGCCACCTACCAACGGCTAATGGACAGGGTGCTGGCACCCATATTGGGACGAAAAGTCCAAGCATATGTAGATGACATGGTGGTCACCACCCAGTAGAGGGAACAACATGCAACTGACTTAAAAGAGTTATTCATCACAATGGCAAAATACAGGCTAAAGTTGAACCCGGAGAAGTGCGTGTTTGGAGTAGAGGCAGGGAAATTCCTGGGTTTTTTGCTCACTGAACGAGGAATCCAGGCGAATCCCGAGAAGTGTGCTTCCATAATAAATATGAGAAGCTCGATCTCGGTGAAAGAAGTGCAGCAATTGACAGGGCGCATGGTCGCACTGTCCAGATTCGTATCGGTAGGAGGGGACAGGGTCACCCTTATTTCCAATGCCTGAGAAGGAACAACAGGTTCGTCTAGACCCGTGAATGTGAGGAGGCTTTCGAGAAATTAAAGAAGTACCTGGCCAACCCTCCAGTATTGTGCAAACCCGAGCTAAGTACCCACTCCGCTTGTATTTCGTAGTTACAAAAAGGGCTATCAGTCCAGTCCTGTTACAAGACCAGGACCCGGTACAACGACCAATCTACTTCGTCAGTAAGGTGTTACAGGGGCCGGAGGTAAGATACCAGACCTTGGAAAAGGCGGCCTTAGCAGTAGTATTTTCAGCAACAAGGCGTCGCCATTATTTTCAGAGTTTCACCGTCATGGTAATGACGGACCTTCCAATCTGCAAAGTCTTGCAGAAACCAGATGTGGCGGGAAGAATGGCGCGATGGGCAGTGGAACTATCTGAATTCGACTTACATTATGAACCCATGGGCCCCATCAAGGGCCAGATCTATGCCAACTTCGTAATAGAACTCTCCTCAGTAGCTACCCATCAAGAAGGGACGGATTTCAAGTGGGTACTCTTAGTAGATGGTTCAGCAAACCAACAAGGTAGTTGAGCAGGTGTCATTTTGGAGGGTCCGGATGAGATGCTAATCTAGCAGGCCCTCCGTTTCGCTTTCAAAGCCAGCAACAACCAAACAAAGTATGAGGCCCTGATTGTAGTAATGCTGCTAGCAAAGGAAATGGGAGCAAGGGGATTCTTAGCAAAAAGTGATTCTTTGTTAGTTACAGGACAGGTCACGGGGGAATACCAAGTTAAAGACCCTCAGATGGCTGCATATTTAGAATACGTCAAAGTGCTGAAAGAATCATTCGACGTGTTTGAGTTAGTCCATGTACCCATAGAACAAAATGCCTGAGCTGACTTGCTTGCAAAACTCGCCAGTTCGGGCAAGGGGGGCAGGCAGAGGACGGTGATTCAGGAAACCCATTCTTCCTCAGTCTACAAGTTAAACAATCCAACGAAGGAATCTTTGTATGCCATTCAAAGTATTACAAAGACATTCTTAAGAAGTTTGAGATGGAAGCATGTAAAGCAACAACAACTCTTATGTCAATAAACTGCTATCTAGGAGCTGATGAAGCTGGACTAGAAGTTAATCAAACCATGTACAGGGGTTTATGGGTTCTCTTCTTTATCTAACCGCAAGCAGACCAGACATTATGTTCGTTGTGTGTCTTTGTGCTAGATTCCAGTCCTGGCCCAAGGAATCACATCTCAAAGCTGCAAAGAGGATCCTGAAATATCTGAAAGGCACAATATCAATGGGCTTATGGTATCCCTCTCTCTCTCTCCTATTCATTTGGAGGTCATTCTGACTCAGATTTTGCAAGTTTCAAATTAGATAGGAATAGTACAAGTGGAACATGCCACTTACTTTGATCAAACCTCATTTCATGGCATAGTAAGAAGCAAGCGTATGTAGCTTTATCCACTGTTGAAGCTAAATATATAGCAGTTGGTAGCTGCTAAGCATAGATTCTATGGATCAAACAACAACTTGAAGATTTTGGATTAAAGATTACCAAAGTTCCTCTTCTTTGTGACAATATAAGTGTCATTAACTTGACAAAGAATCAAGTCCAACACTCTATAACAAAGCACATTGAAATAAGATACCACTTCATTCCTAACCATATAACCAATGGAGACTGTGAAATCATGTTCGTTTCACAGAGAGATAACTTGCTGATATATTCACCAAACCTTTATCAAAGGACAAGTTCTATTCTCTAAGAAATGAATTAGGAATTCTTGATATGCATGCTTTATCTTAGTTATATCTTCTTTTGTTTTGTCTATTTGATGAGACAAATAGGGGGAAAAGTGTTGTTGGGAGCTGTAATGTTCTCAATTGTGTTAAACTATTATAATTTTTTGGAGTTTTTAAACTGTTGTTTCTGGTTTACATAATTGTAACCGGTTATCTCTGTGATATAACCGATTGTTCTATGCAGCTCTGCTTATTTGAAATCTAATATTTTGTGCATATCTGTTTTGGACTAGACTATTTTGTGTTTGTTCAGTGATTGCAGGATTCAACATATTCTAAACAAAGAACATTCCTAAAAGCATCCCAAGGATTTGTCTCCATCAAATAGGGGGAGATTGTTGAAGATGGGAAGATTTGATGTATCAAATCCTCTTTGAAGCCTGAAGTTGTGTTGTGTTTTAGATTTAGCTTTTGGTTTGGGGTTTAGAATCTTTGTAAGATCAGTCTTGATTGTCAAACAAAGCTTATTCCAATCAATTTTAAAGATTTAAGTGTTTTTCAATGCAAAGGGAAAAACAACCGATTAAAGTTTCGAGATAATCGGTTGTTTGTCACTTAGCTGGAAAAGGTGTTTTGAATCAGTTATATAACTATCAAAACCATTCAACCGGTTAAATCGCAATTTTAACCGATTAAATATGTGTTTGCATAATAGTTTTTTGAAAACTTGTTTTAACTGATTTGGTTGTTAAATCTACCTTCAACGATAGCTTCTCATGTAATATAAAATTAGTCTTCTTTGAAACGTGAACAGATTGATGAAACAGAAAAGTTTGATACTCTGATTTGAGATTGTTTAGAGAGATTACCAATTGTTTGTGAAAAGGTTTTTACCAAGTTTTAGCAAGATTGCTTTTGAGCTTTGCTGTGATTCAAAGAACTAATCAATAGGGTTCTGGTGTACTGTGATTCCAGGTGTTTTCTATCCCTGTTTAGGTTCTTGTAATTGTTCATATTACTCTTTGATAAGATGTTGTAAAATCCTATAAAGTCAGTGTGATTTTGGCTTGAGGTGTTGGTTGTGTGCAAAGAGGGTGAGTAGGCTTTGTGGGATTCAAAGTCACCTCTTTGTGTGGTGTGTGTGTAATCTGTGATTGGTTGCATAGTGAAATACTCAATGGTTTGATTGAGGACTGGATGTAGCTCTTGGATAGAGTGAACCAGTATAAACCTTGTGTGCATTTTCTCTTTCTCTTCTCTCCATATCTGTTTGTTATTTTTTGCTGTCATAAACAACCGGTTGAATCGTAATATTAACCAATTATATTTCTGTTATTTGTTTATGTTTGGAAATTTGATTGGCTTTCTGAATTGCTTTTCTGAGTTGATTGTTAAAGTTTCATTCTAAGCCAAGTAATTGTGAAAATCTTTTGTAAACAATTCACCCCCCCCTTGTTTTAGCCATCGATCCTAACAGTTCTTGTGTTTCCTTTTCAATTCTGCACTTTATTCTTCATTTCAATCGGTTCATTTGCTTTATATTGTGTTTCTATTCAGTTTAATGTGTTGTTCTATCTTTCCTTTCAATTTCCGCATTCTATTCTAGTTTTCTATTCTGTATTTTGTTGTGTAAGGAGATGACACTCATGTTCGTGAGTTTGGTTCATCATTTGGAAGGCATTAACCTCTATTGATGTTTCCTTAAGCCTCCTGTTTTTGTCCTTATTGTGCCACACCTAGTCAATTTCAAATCATGTGGTATCAGAGCTATGGTTGTGATCAATTTTTTATTTTTGAGTTGATTGGCACTTTAATTCTGATTTTGTGTTAGTTGATTCTGTTTTTGCTTTAATTGTGTATTTCTTGTTGTTTTCTTTGTTACAAATTAATTGTGTTTGAGTCATTTTGATTTTTGAATCCATATATGTAAGGAGATGGCACTCATATCCATGAGTTTGGTTCATCATTTGGAAGGCATTAAACTCCATTGATGTTTCCTTAAACCTCCTTATTTCGTTCTTAAAGTGTCACATATTAATGAATCTAAAATCAACTCACATCATGAAGGTTCAAGTAATAACAATTAATTTGAACCGAACAAAAAGACAAAAAACACAAAATCAATCGGTCAGCATTCAAGACAATCAAGAAAACTATGAACAACACGGATATTAGAAAAAAATAGAATAAGATCTTACAACCATAGCTCTGAATACCAAATGATGGAAAAACGCTCTTCTTCTAATTGTGATCTTTGTAATTTCTTCTTGGGATGGATGATGAAGGAGATCTGATGAGCGGAAGCATTAAAGAAACTCAAGAGGAGTTTCCATGGATTTGAAGTGGAGTTAGGAATTTATGAAAGTGAGAGGTGAGGCCAACTCACTAGGAAAGAGTCTAGGCTAAGTCTTGAAGGAGACTAACCTAGGGAGAACTTAGGAACAAGTAGAATGGCCAAAATTAGGCAGCATTTCATTACTAATTCCAAGTTAAAGAAATACATGTATAAGAGACTCCTATTTATAGGAGAAAGTCTCTCAAAAACTCTCAAATGAGAGTGTGACAAGTGTCACCACCTTATTGGTGCAAATCCTCTCCATTTAGGAGAAAACATGTGGAGACTCATGCCTTCCTTGCCTACATTTCTATTTGCACCCCTCTTTTACTATTTTACACATTACTTTGCTTTCTATTTACATCTTTCTCTACTTTGGCCCAAAATAAAAGGCCCAAAACATCCTAACTACTCTATACAATTTTTACAAGGCTAAGAAGAAGAAAAAGACTCTACAAACTCTTCATTAAAGTTTAATCTTCGTGTATCTTCTTGGCCGAAAGTTTTGAGGCTGGACGGTTTCCATCAACATGCCTTCTTAACTGGATACAAACGACATATGAAAGAGGAGCGCCTTGGAGTGCAAGAATTTTCTGGAACATTTTCCAAAAGGAATTTCTTGTTGAAATCTTATGGAAGAATCCCAACAGAATTTGGAAGGAAACGCGAAAAATTTCAGCTAAAACAGACGAGTATTCAGTTAGAAAATGATCAAACAGTTTCACACAGAAACGAACCTTCCTATACGTCGTGGCAATGATGAATAAAAAATTCATTGCAAATATTGTTGAACGAATTTGAGGCTCAAATCTCAGCCACAACTCAATACACACCATAAGGAATGTCTGGTAAAAATTTCAAATAAAAACAGTCAAGGAATGAGGTATAATAAGTCCTAAACCGAGAGCAAACAAAACTGAAAAATTTGTTTTTCCAAAAACAGAACATTTTGGCTTTTCTTGCTTATATCTTTTTTTTGTATTTTCTTTTTGGACATGCCTCATTGACTGGATACAAACAACATATGAAAGTACTTTTGTAAGTGTTTTCGGAACTTTTCAGCGAAATATGAACTCATAATAAAATTGCAGAAAGTAGGCCAAAATTTAGCAAATCTGGAAAGATGAGCGCCTTGGTGTGCAAGAAGTGTCTGGAACATTTCCCAAAAATTATTTCTTGTTGAGATCTTATGGAAGAAATCCCAACAGAATTTGGGATGAAACACGACAAATTTCAACTCAAACAAACGAGTATTCAGTTTGAAAATGATCAAACAGTTTTACAAAGAAACGAACGTTCCTTTCAATCGTGGGAATGATGAATAAAAATTCATTGCAAATATCAAACACAATGCAATACACACAATAAGGAATGTCTAGTAAATATTTCAAATCAACACACCCAAGGAATAAGGCGTAATAAGTCCCAAACCGAGAGCAAACAAAACAGGAAAACTTGTTATTCCAAAAACAAAACGTCCTCGCTTTTCTTCCTTATATCTTTTTTCTAGGTTTTCTTTTTGGAAGTTCCACCTTGACTGTATACGAAAGACATATGAAAGTACTTGCGTAAGTGTTTTTCAGAACTTTCAGCGTAATATGAACTCAGAATAAAATTGTAGAAACTAGGGCAAAATATAGCAAATCTGGAAAGAGTTGCTCCTACGAGTGAAAGAATTTTTTCGAACATTTTCCAAAAAGAATTTCTTGCTGAAATTTTATGGAAGAGTCCTAACAAAATTTAGGACGAAACGCGACAGATTTTAGCTCAAAGGGACGAGTATTCAGTTAGGAAATGATCAAACAGTTTCACACAGAAACGAACCTTCCTTTCAATTATGGCAATGATGAATCAAAACTTCATTGCAAATCTTGTGGAACGATTTCGAGGCTCAAATCTCAGCCACAACTCAATACACATAATAAGGAATGTATGGTAAAAATTTCAAATTGAAACACCCAAGGAATAAAGTGTAATATGTCTCAGACCAAGAGCAAACAAAACTGGAAAACTTATTTTTCTGAAAACAGAACGTCATGGCTTTTCTTCCTTATATCTTTTTCTCTGTTTTCTTTTTTGTCGTGCCTCCTCTACTGGATACAAACGACATATGAAAGTACTTGTGTAAGTGTTTTCGAAACTTTTCAGCACAATATGAACTCAGAATAAAATTGTAGAAACTAGGGCCAAATTTTGCAAATCTAGAAAGAGGAGCGCCTTGGAGTGGAAGATGTTTATGGAACATTTTCCAAAACGAATTTCTTGCTGAAATTTTATGCAAGAGTCCTAACAGAATTAGGGATGAAACGCGATAGATTTAGCTCAAATGGACGAGTATTCAACTAGGAAATGATCAAACTGTTTCACACATAAACGAACCTTCCTTTCAGTCGTGGCAGTGATGAATAAAAAATTCATTGCAAATCTTGTGGAAAGAAATTGAGGCCTAAAACTCAGCCACAACACAATAAGGAATGTCTGGTAAAAATTTCAAATCTAACACCAAAGGAAGAAGGCGTAATAAGTCCTTGACCGAGAGCAAACAAAATTAGAAAACTTGTTTTTCCGAAAACAGAACGTCCTGGCTTTTCTTTCTTATTTATTTTTCTGTGTTTTCTTTTTGGACGTGCCTCCTTGACTAGATACATACGACATATGAAATTACTTGTGTGTTTTCGGAACTTTTCAGCGAAATATAAACTCAGAATAAAATTGGAGAAACTCATGTGAAATTTTGCAAATCTGGAAAGAGCAGCGCCTTGGAGTGCAAGAAGTGTCTCGAAAATTTTCCAAAAAGAATTTCTTGAGGAAATTTTATGGAAGAATCCCAATAGAATTTGGGACGACACTTGAAAAATTTCAACTCCAACAGACCAATATTCAGTTGGAAAATGATCAAACAGTTTCATACAAAAATGAACCTTCATTTCAATCGTGGCAATGATGACTAAAAAAATCATTGCAAATCTTTGGAACGAATTTAGGGCTCAAATATCTACCACAACTTAATACTGAAAATAAGGAATGTTTAGTAAAATTTTCAAATGAAAACACCCTACGAATAAGGCATAATAAGTCCTAAACCGAGAGCAAACAAAATTAGAAAACTTGTTTTTCTGAAAACAGAATCTCCAAGCTTTTCTTCCTTAGATATTTTTTTGTGTTATCTATTTGGACGTGCCTCCTTGACTATATACAAACGACATATGAAAGTACTTTTGTAAGTGTTTTCAAAACTTTTTAGCGCAATATGAACTCAATAAAATTGAAGAAACAAGGGCAAAATATTGCAAATCAGGAAAAAGCAGCTCCATGGAATGAAATAAGTTTGTAGAAAATTTTCAAAAATATTTTCTTGCTGAAATCTTATGGAAGAGTCCTAAATGAATTTGGGACGAAACTAGAGTGATTTCAGCTCAAAAGGACGAGTAGTCAGTTAGGAAATGATCAAACAGTTTCACACAGAAACGAACCTTCCTTTCAGTCGTGGCAATGATGAATAAAAAATTCATTGCAAATCTTGTGGAACAGATTTGGGCTAAAAACTCATCCATAACTCAATAAACACAATAAGAAATGTTTGGTAAAAATTTCAAATCTAAACACCAAAGGAATAAGGCGTAATAAGTCCCTGACCGAGGGCAAACAAAATTGGAAAACTTTTTTTTTCGGAAAATAGACGTCCTGGCTTTTCTTTCTTATATCTTTTTCTGTGTTTTCTTTTTGGACGTGCCTCCTTGACTGGATACAAATGACATATGAAATTACTTGTGTAAGTTTTTTCGGAACTTTTCAGCGTAATATGAACTTAGAATAAAATTATAGAAACTTGGGTTCAAGTCAGGAAAGAGGAGCGCTATGGAGTGTGAGAAGTGTCTGGAAGATTTTCCAAGAAGAATTTCTTGGGGAAATTTTATGGAAGAATCCCAACAGAATTTGGTACGACACTCGACAAATTTCAGCTCAAACAGACCAGTATTCAGTTAGAAAATGAGCAAACAGTTTCACCACAGAAATGAACCTTCATTTCAATCGTGGCAATGATGAATAAAAAGTTCATTGCAAATCTTGTGGAACGAATTTAAGGCTCAAATATTTGCCACAACTCAATACACACAATAAGGAATGTCTAGTAAAAATTTCAAATCAAAACACACAAGGAATAAGGCGTAATAAGTCCAGGACCGAGAGCAAACAAAAGTGGAAAACTTGTTTTTCTGAAAACAGATCGTCTAGGCTTTTCTTCCTTGGATCTTTTTACGTGTTTTCTTCTTGTACGTTCCTCCTTGACTGGATACAAACTACATATCAATGTACTTGTGCAAGTGTTTTTGAAACTTTTCAGCGCAAAATGAACTCAAAATAAAATTGTAGATACTAGGGCAAAATTCGCAAATTTGGAAAGAGGAGTGCCTTGGAGTGCAAGAAGTTTCTGGAACATTTTGAAAAAAAGAATTTATTTTTGAAATCTTATGAAAGAATCCCTTAAGAATTTCGTACGAAACGCGACAAATTTCAGCTCACACGAACGAGTATTCAGTTAGAAAATCATCAAACAGTTTCTCACAAAAACAAACCTTCCTTTCAATCGTGACAATGATGAATCAATAATTCATTGCAAATATTTTAGAACGATTTTGAGGCTCAAATCTTAGCCATAACTCAATACACACAATAAGGAATGTCTGGTAGAAATTTCAAATCAAAACACCCAAGGAATAATGTGTAATAAGTCTTAGACCAAGAGCAAACAAAACTGGAAAACTTGTTATTCTGAAAATAGAACGTCCTCGCTATTTTTCCTTATATCTTTTTCTGTGTTTTCTTTTTGGACGTGCCTCCTTCACTGGATACAAACGACATATGAAAGTAGTTGGGTAAGTGTTTTCGAAAATTTTCAGCACAATATGAACTCACAATAAAATTGCAGAAACTAGGGCAAAATTTGGTAAATCTGGAAAGAGGAGCGTCTTGGAGTGCAAGAAGTTTCTGGATCAGTTTCCAAAAGGAATTTCTTGTTAAGATCATATGGAAGAATCCCAATAGAATTTGGGACGAAACGCAACAAATTTTAGATCAAACGGACAAATATTCAGTTAGAAAATTATCAAAAAGTTTCACATAGAAACAAAACCTTTCTTTTAGTCGTGGCAATGATGAATAAAAAATTCATTGAATATCTTGTGGAACAAATTTGAGGCTCAAATCTCAGTCAAAAACTCAATAAACACATTACGCAATGTCTTGTAAAAATTTCAAATCAAAACACCACGGACTAAGGCGTAATAAGTCCTGGACCGAGAGCAAACAAAACTGGAAGACACATTCTTCCGAAAACAGAATGTCCTAGCTTTTCTATCTTATATCTTATATCTGTGTTTTTTTTTTTTGGACGTGGTTCCTTGACTGGATACAAATGACATAAGAAAGTACTTGTGTAAGTGTTTTCGAAACTTTTCAGATCAAAATAAAATTGCGGAAACTAGGGAAAAATTTTGCAAATCTGGAAAGAGAAGTGCCTTGGAGTGTAAGAAGTTTATGGAACATTTTCCAAAACGAATTTCTTGGTGAAATTTTATGGCAGAGTCCTTACAGAATTTGGGACGAAACGCGAAAAATTTTAGCTCAAACGAACGAGTATTCAATTAGGAAATCATCAAACAGTTTGCCACACAAACTAACCTTCCTTTCAATCGTGGCAATGATGAATAAAAAAATCATTGCAAATATTGTTAAACGAATTTGAGGCTCAAATATCCGCCACAACTCAATACACACAATAAGGATTGTCTGGTAAAAATTTCAAATCAAAACACTCAAGGAATAAGGCGTAATAAGTCCTCGACCTAGAGCAAAAAATACTGGAAAACTTATTTTTCTGAAAACAGAACGTCCAGGCTTTTCTTCCTTAGATCTTTTTATATGTTTTCTTTTTTGGACCTGTCTCCTTGACAGGATAAAAACGACATATGAAAGTTCTTGTATAAATGTTTTCAAAACTTTTTAGCACAATATGAACTCATAATAAAATTGCAGAAACAAGGGCAAAATTTTGCAAATCTGGAAAGAGGAGCTCCTTCGAGTGAAAGAAGTTTCTGGAACATTTTCCAAAAAGAATTTCTTGCTAAAATCTTATGGAATATTCCTAACAGAATTTGGGGCGAAACGTGACAAATTTCAGGTCAAACGGACGAGTACTCAGTTAGGAAATGATCAAACAGTTTCACACAGAAACAAACCTTCCTCTCAGTTGGGGCAATGATGAATAACAAAGTCATTGCAAATCTTGCGAAATGAATGTGAGGCTCAAAACTCGCCACAACTTAATACACACAATAAGGAATGTCTGGTAAAAATTTTAAATCTAAACACCAAAGGAATAAGGCGTATGAAGTCCCTGACCGAGAGCAAACAAAAATGGAATACTTGTTTTTTCGAAAACAAAAAGTCCTGGCTTTTCCTTCTTATATCTTTTACTGTGTTTTCTTCTAGGACGTGCCTCCTTGACTGGATACAAATGACATATGAAATTACTTGTGTAAGTTTTTTCGGAACTTTTTAGCGTAATATGAACTCAGAATAAAATTGCAGAAACTTGGGCGAAATTTGGCATATCAGGAAAGAGGAGCGCCTTGGAGTGCAAGAAGTGTATAGAACATTTTCCAAAAATAATTTCTTGTGGAAATTTTATGGAAGAATCCAAAAATAATTTAGGACGACACTCAAGAAATTTCAACTAAAACGGACGAGTATTCAGTTAGAAAATGATCAAATAGTTTCTCACAGAAATGAACCTTCATTTCAATCGTGGCAATGATGAATAAAATATTGATTGAAAATCTTGTGGAATGAATTTGATGCTTAAATCTCAGCCACAACTCAATAAGGAATGTCTAGTAAAAATTTCATATCAAAACTCCCAAGGAATAAGGCGTAATAAGTCTCGGACCAAGAGCAAACAAAACTAGAAAACTTGTTTTTCCAAAAACAGAACGTCCTGGCTTTTCTTCCTTATATATTTTTTCTGTCTTTTCTTTTTGGACGTGGTTCCTTGACTCGATACAAACGACATATGAAAGTACTTGTGTAAGTGTTTTTGGAAATTTTAGCGCAAAATGAACTCAAAATAAAATTGCATAAACTACGGCAAAATTTTGCAAATCTGGAAAGAGGATCCCCTTGGAGTGCAAGAAGTTTATGAAACATTCTCCAAAAATGATTTCCTTGTTGAGATCTTATGGAAGAATCCCAAGAGAAATTGGGACGAAACGCAACAAATTTCAGCTAAAACGAATGAGTATTCAGTTAGAAAATGATAAAACAGATTCACACAGGAACGAACCTTCCTTTCAATCGTGGCAATGATGAATAAAAAATTCATTGCAAATCTGAAGGAACAAATTAGAGGCTCAAATCTTAGCCACAACTCAATACCCACAATAAGGAATGTCTGGTAAAAATTTCAAATTAAAACACCCAAGGAATAAGGCGTAATAAGTTTCGGATCAAGAGCAAACAAAACTGAAAAATTTGATTTCCGAAAACAGAACGTCCTGCCTTTTCTTCCTTATATCTTTTTTCTGTATTTTTTTTTGGACGTGCCTTCTTGACTGGATACAAACGATATATGAAAGTACCTATGTAAGTGTTTTCGAACTTTTCAGCTCAAAATGAACTCAGTATAAAGTTGCAAAAAGTAGGGAGAAATTTCACAAATTAGGAAATTGGAGCGCCTTGGAGTGCATGAAGTTTCTGGAACATTTTCCAATAAGAATTTCTTGTGGAAATTTTATGGAATAATCCCAAAAGAATTTAGGACGACACTCGATAAATTTCAGCTAAAGTATTCAGTTAGAAAATGATCAAACAATTTTACACAGAAATGAACCTTCATATCATTCGTGGCAACGATGAATAAAAAATTCATTGCAAATCTTGTGGAACGAAGTTGAGGTTCAAATCTCAACCACAACTCAATACACACAATAAGGAATGTCTGGTAAAAATTTCAAATCAAAAGACCTAAGGAATTGTTCCTGCCGGTTGACTTGAAATGCCTTTGTGCGCCTACGTCACTCCTTCGTCCAGAATCTTTGTGTTCGCACGTGTCGTTCCTGTGATGAATTCGTGAAAACACAAAGACAAGGGGCACCCTCGAGGCCGTTTGCACTCTGACGCTCAAGTCAGTACTAGGGCTAGGAAACACCAAAATTGTGTAACCGTCGTTGTGTGTGTTAAGCGGCGTAAGGGAATAGCGTACCTTGCCAAGTCTGTTTACCTTACTATTTATAGACTGAAACTAGGGTTTCCTCTTGACCCGAAATGGGCCTTTCTGATGGGGCAGGCCCAACAGTGTTGTTACCTTACTCTTAGGATAACCTAGTGCTTGGGGTCCCTAACTGGAGTGCAACCTCTGACGGGGTGACCACCTGGGCGCCTCCTCGTGCACCTGATCTCTGGGGTCACCCGCCTCTGGGAGTGCCCTAGTTGTTCACGTGCCATGCATGCAGCTCACCCTTGGAACGCGACCCTTACGAGTCATATCTTTCCAGTGGCTCTACACTTTGTGTTACGCCTAAACACGTCATCCACTCTACACGCATGGACCCTCGTGATATAGACTTCTCCTTTACTGATAACTGGTGTTTGGTCTGGGATCCACCTCACGTGGCCCAGCTCTACTGTTTGGGTTCCTGATGTCCGATCTCTCCACACTGTCTAATGGCACGTCGGTACATGTTGATGACCGGTGTCTGACCACTCTTTGGCTCCTTGACAGACGTGTTTCGTGGGATACTGGCTCACACCGCTCGTGGGACCCGCTCACGTGGCACCAACATTACCAGTGGTCAACAACGCCCAAAGACTGGTCGGTACAGGAATAAAGCGTAATAAGTCTCGGACCGAGAGCAAACAAAACTAGAAAACTTGTTTTTCTGAAAACAGAACGTCATGGCTTTTCTTCCTTATATCTTTTTCTATGTTTTCTTTTTTTGACGTGCCTCCTTGACTGGATACAAATGACATGTGCAAGTATTTGTGTAAGTATTGTCGTAACTTTTACGCGTAATATGAACTCAGAATAAAATTTTAGAAACTATGGCAAAATTTTGCAAATCTGGAAAGAGGAGCCTGTTGGAGTGCAAGAAGTTTCTGGAACATTTTACAAAAAGAATTTCGTGTTGAGATCTTAAGGAAGAATCCCAACAGAATTTGGGATGAAATGCGACAAATTTCAGCTCAAACGGACGAGTATTCAGTTAGAAAATGATCAAACAGATTCACACAGAAACAAATCTTCCTTTGAGTCGTGGCAATGATAAATAAAAAATTCATTACAAATCTGGTGGAACGAGTTTGAGGGTCAAATCTCAGCCACAACTCAATACAGACAATAAGGAATGTCTGGTAAAATTTTCAAATCTAAACACCGAAAGAATAAAGCATAATAAGTCGCAGACTGAGAGGAAACAAAATTGGAAAACTTGTTTTTCCGAAAACTGATCGTTGTGGCCTTCCTTCCTTATATATTTTTCTGTGTTTTCTTTTTGGACGTGCCTCCTTGACTGAATACGACATATGAAAGTTCTTGCGTAAGTGTTTTTTGGAACTTTTCTGCGTAATATGAACCCAAAATAAAATTGCATAAATTAGGCAAAATTTTGCAAATCTGGAAAGAGGAGCGTCTTGGAGTGAAAGAAGTTTCTGTAACATTTTACAAAAAGAATTTCTTGTTGAAATCTCATGAAAGAGTCGTAATAGAATTTGGGGCGAAACGCGACAAATTTCAGCCCAAACGGATGAGTATTCAGTTAGGAAATGATCAAACAGTTTCACACAGAAACGAACCTTCCTTTCAGTCATGGCAATGATGAATAAAAAATTCATTGCAAATGTTGTGGAAAGTTCCGAAAACACTTACACAAGTACTTTCATATATCATTGTATCCAGTCAAGAGTTCAAAACAAAAACACAACAAAAGATATGAGGAAGAAGAGCATGGACCTTCTGTTTTTGGAAAAACAAGTTTTCATGTTTTGTTTGCTCTCGGTCAGGGACTTATTACGCCTTATTCTTTGAGTGTTTAGATTTGAAATTTTTACCAGATATTCCTTATTGTGTGTATTGAGTTGTGGCTGCGATTTGAGCCTGGGTTTATGAAAATGCAGGTTTGAATGTCAATTTTTGGTTGAAAATCTGAATTATAACAAAATTATGTCGTTTTAATTTGCGTATCTCGCTCAGGCCAGAAAATTCTCGTTCAAGCCAGACAATTTTTGCTCATACGAGAATGAAGTGAAAAATTGGGTGCTTTTGGGTTTGTTTTCACCTAAGAAAGAAGGAATCTCGCTCAAGCGAGACCCATTTTCGCCAAAGCGAGATTGTATCTCGCTCAAGCGAAAACAAGGTGAATTTTAGGGTGCTCTCGTATTGATTTTCTCTCAAGAGAGATAATTTCCCTCAAGCTAAAAAAACTCAAAAAAAAAAATTTCCTATGAAAGTCTGGTTTATTATTATTTTTTATTTTAATTAAGTATAATTTTTTTATTTAATTATGTGATAAAAAGTAAATAATTTATCTATGTGAAATTTGTGATATATATTGAATTGTTTATAAATTTAAGTTTTTATGTGATTTAATGGTGTATTGATGTGTTAAATGAAGTATGTAATGAAGTGAGAATATGATCACGACATAATATTTTTAGAAAGAAAATATCGTGTTGAGATATTTAGGATAATGTATTGATTTGTGATGTACTCTAAAAAGGGATGATCCTGACTCTATTGATATCTTAGAATCATATAGATGAAAAGTATCATGTGGTGAAGGAGGTTGATATGATTCTGTCTAAGTGTGAAAAAGAACTTGGTCTTTCAAATAGTATGAATTAACCATGTCATACGAGGAGGTTGAGGTTGAGATATTTTTATGTGCATGAATATGTGGATTCACAATGGGTTTGATTACATATGCAAGTCTCTGAGTGATAATTTCAATATACTGGTCTTCTAGAAGTAGAGTCAAATGTCTATGTGTTGTGGGCAGTAAAAGTCTGACATGAGAAGGATAAATTATGAATTTGATAGACACTTAATGGTTTAGTGAAAATGATTTGAAAGTTGATGATTTTATGTTTGTTAATTGAAATTGAAATTGAAATGATATAGAATTTTTTTAGCTAACTTACCATATTCTTTGTTTTGTTTTGTTTTGTTTTATTTATTTATGATGATCGTTTATTTACCTGATGACAGACGACGTTGCAGGTGATAAAACTCCTCAATAAACAATTAAAGGATGTGATGTTTTTTCAAAAATGTGTTTTTAAACTTATATGTATATATTAAAATCTTAAGAGATATATATTGAGATATTTATATACATTTATATATGTTTATATATTAATTATATATTATGATGGAAGAGGCCCCATCACCAACTTTATTGAAAGGCCACCAACATGTCAAATGGAGTCAACCACTAGAATTATGGTCAAGATGAACCAAGAGGACGCATTTTACATGCCATAAACTCTAGTATAGACTTGCATTTTATTTCTTGTCAAAAATTAGCATAGGAACTTTATTTGTAATTTTTCATAGAATTAATTTTGGCACCTAAAACACCAACTCAGGTAAACTTAGAGTTTCTAAAAACCTCTAAATTTACCTAGGCCGGTCTAGAAAGCCCATGGAGGGGGTGAACATACAAACTAGACACACCCCTCCCCATGTGCTCATTTAGGCTCCACTTTTGGGAGGTAATTCATTTGAATTTCCCTTCACTTTCTTTTGAATTTCCAGCCCTCTAAACACTATAAATAAGAGGGTTTGGCTCTTGTATTTGCAAGATTAATATACTTAGTGAATTGCTTCCAAATTGTGCCAATTTCACTTCTTGCCCAAAAAACCTCTTAGGGTAGGCTATTGATCTTCACAAATCTCCCTTACCAAAGAGAGTTGGCCTCACCACTCTCAATCCCTACCTTTCATGCACCTTCAAGGTCACCATAGCTCCTAGGAGGACTTTGTTTCGTTTTCACTCCATGAAGCTTCCGCCAATCACCAACAATTCTACAAACAATGAAGGCACTTCTCCATCATTTGGTATCTAAAGCCATGGTCTTCAAGAGATAAGTGCCTTATTTCGTTTTTGTTTTCGTGTTCATCATTATTCCGTGTTGTCTTCATGTTTTCCATATTGTATTTCTGTTTTTTACATTTTAATTTGATTTAGGTGCTGTTTGGAGAAATTGAATCAGTGCATTGTGTTCAAATTGTTCTTGAGCTTCTAATTTTCAAATTTGTGTAGGATTCCATATACATTTGTGTTGTTGTTCTATTTTTGGTTTATTTGAGTCTTTATTTCAATTTTAATCGGTTCATATTGTGTTGCTTTGAGTCATTTTGAATTTTGAATCCAATTGTGTTTTGTCTAGTTATGTTTCTCCTAAATTGTCATTGATCCTGCCTGTTGACCAGAACGCTGGAACCTGCCTCGTCAAAGGATCGACGTGTGCACCGCTTCAAACCTCCGTCCTTCTTCGAGATCCACCTCAAGAACCTGCAAAAGAACAGAGCGGCGCCGCTGCGGCCGATCGCACTCCAACGCCCAAGTCAGTGACCGAACCACCAAATACTAAGAGCGAGAACGCTCAAGAAATCTCAAGGAACCGTGCAATGTTCTCTCTCACAGTAAGCTCTGGAACTCGCAAGCGTAAAGAGTATAATCTGAACGTGCGTACCTCAGAAAGTTCGTTGAGAACTCTTATATACCTGGTCACTTTCTCTCTCCTGGCAATTACAGACCTGGACACGTGGCTTGCATCCAGTCGTACACGTGCCATCATCTGGAGCCTCCTTGACTTGGGCGCTGCTTCTGACTCTCTTTTTGGCTAAGTTACTTATGCATGGTACTGCCCAGTGCATAGATAACTTGGGAGCGCGATCTATACTGGAATTGGCGAGTTAGGGTGCTCTCGTACACCTTCCCTGTGGTCTCGCCGGCCGCCTTCATAATCTGCACCACCTTCATCTTCGGCGATGTGCTTGCTCTGGCAATCTCCAATCACTTGGTCGCCTGAGTTTACACGAACCTGTGATACCTGGTATGCTGGAGATCGGAGCACGCCAACTTAATAACTAGCGATTACACGAACCCCCCGACTTCCTTCCCTTCTGCAAATCTGGCGCCTTGTCAACACGCCTACTCTGTGGCTTGGTGCCACGTTATCACTTCCGACTACCAGGGCGGTACAGTCATCAATTCAATGTAGTGTTGTTTTTGATAATTTTGGTTTCTTGATTTGCTTTGAATCCAGTTTTTAATCTGAATTTGTTTGATCCTTTGGTGCTTTTTCCTTTTAGATTTGAGTTCATATTTGTGTGTTAGATCCATACAAATTCTATACATCAATTCTATTGTGTTCTTGAAGCTTCTTCGAACTGTTTTTAATTCCAGGATTAGGATCACTTTGTTTTCAATTCTGTGCTGGCTGATTTTACTTATCAAATTAAAATCCGTTGAAGAAAAATTGTGAAATTCTGGATTTATACAGATTGATGTGTTAGAAAAACAAGAAAAAAAGAATCAAATCAAAATACAAAATAGAAAAAAAAATGATAAATCAAATGAAAAAAGTGTACATCCTAGCGCCAAAAGAGACGGTAATTTGACAATATATTTGAAAAATTTATCACAATTATTTGGTACATTGTTTTGGTGTGATTCCAGCACCAAAATTTTTCAGATTCAAAATTCAAATAGCCAGCTCAGCATAAATTTTCGAAGTCACGCTTTTTGTGCCTAAATTTTCCAGTAGTATTGTTTATTTTTTTTAATCAGTTCTAGTGTCATTCTTTAGGTTCAATTTGTGTGCCACCTTTTATTGAGTGCTTATTTGATTGCTTGTCAAATTTATTCAACATTCTTTCAAGTTGTGTCATACAAATTACTCCATTTGTTGTTGTCCTATTCTAAATTTGAATTGTTCTTTGCTTTAATTTGTTGACCTCAAATTGTTGGTTAAAGAATTTCAAAGTGATGCTTGTTAAGTTGGAATTAACCTTTGTGGTGAGTCCATCCCTACTTAGTAGGTACTGTTTTGGAGATTTAAATTGACTAACCATAAGAGGTTAAGGCAAGGAGTTGCAGCAAACAGGATTACAAACACATACAAATTATGGAATGCAGCAAGAAAGAGTAACAAAAGCCAAGGATTGCATAGTTTAGGAAATATGAATTTTACTTTGTAATTCAAGTTCTCTTGTATTTCCTTTGAATTGTAATTACATTCAACTTTGATTAATTAGTGGAATAATTACATATTAGACGGTGAGTGTGTCTTCAATGGCTCTAAGTGTCTAGAAGCCTCACCTTAGGATTCGTCTAGTTTAAAGCTTTTTAGTTGGTAATCTTTAATTTGTGCTTAGTTAATTGTTTTGCTACTTGTTTTATGTTGTTAATTGCTTTGCATTGTTCTCTTTTGCATAAAATAGTGTTTTTCATTCTTAATTGTGATCTAAGTAAATTACTTAGAAAAAGATTTGTGAAAAGTCTTGAGGGATAGATTTTGGCAAGGAAAGACTTGATACTTAAGAGATCCTATTGATCCACCTCTTTTTCCTGGAAAGCTACCTTCATTACTCTCCTTTTCTTTTTTGAGGTAAATTACTTACAACACATAACTTTAACCATGTCTTCTCATCATTCTAATGAAAGTGAAGGAGAGTTTATCAAATCTCTTTTGAAACAACTAGCCTCTCAATCACTTTCATATAGACAAATGGTTAAAGAAAGAAATGAATACACCAAATCCAAAAAAAGTTCGCATGCATCTAGCTCTAGGGGAAATGAGTCATATGGAGAACAAAGTATTAAAATCAATGAATACTACCAATCACCCCCTAGGAGAGTTAGAAAGGAAAAGAAAGAAAGCCCAAGAGAGGTTAGGGTAGATCTACCTCATTTCCATGGCAAAGAGAATGTAGAAATCTATCTAGATTGGGAGATGAAAGTAGAAAAATTGTTTGCTTGTTACAAAGTGAGTGAAGAAAACAAAGTACCCTTGGCCACTCTAAGTTTTCAAGGCAATGCTATGTATTGGTGGACGACCCTAGAGAGAGATAGGCGTCTTCATAAGTATCCTCCCATAGAATATTGGAATGATCTTAGGGGAGCCTTAAGACGTCGTCATATTCCCTCCTACTATAATAGGGAGTTAATGGACAAGCTCCAAAGACTCCAACAAAAGACCATGAGTGTAGAGGAATATAAGCAGAAAATGGAAATATACATGATGAGAGCCTCAATTAGGGAGTCTGAACCCACCACCAGAGCAAGATTCTTAAGTGGGCTTAACCTTGAGATTAGAGATAAAGTTGAACTTTTGCCTTACCAAGACTTGAATGATTTGATTCAACTATGTATCAAAGTGGAACAACAAATTTTGAGGAAAACTTCAAGTTATAGGGAAAACTCATACTCTAACTCTTATCCCAAAGAGGAGTATAAAGGGGAGGAAAGTGTATCTAAAGAAAAACCAAGAGAAACTCCCAAGAATGTAGGAAAAGATGTGCTCACTCCACCCACTCATAGTAGAGATGTTAAATACTTTAAATGTTATGGTAGAGGTCATGTTCAAGCCCAATGCCCAAACCAAAGAACTATGTTCTTAAGAGGGGTAGATGAATATAGTAGCCATGACGATGAAACTAGTGGGGGAGAAGAAAAAGAAAAAGAAAATAGCGAAGGAGCATATCCATGTGAGGGTGAGTTAATGATGATCCAAAGATCCCTCAACAACCAATCTAGTGTGAACCAAGAGACACAAAGAGAGAACATTTTCCATACAAGATGTAAAGTTTTTGAAAATGTTTGTTCTCTCATTGTGGATAGTGGCTCTTGCTGCAATTGTTGTAGCACTAGAATGGTTGAAAAGTTAAATCTATAATTAATACCTCATCCTAAACCTTATAAACTTCAATGGATCAATGAATATGGGGAATTAGTTGTATATAAGCAAGTGAAAGTCGAGTTGTCTATGGAAAACTATAAAGACAAAGTTTTATGTGATATAGTTTCCATGGAAGCTTGTCATATTTTGTTGGGTAGACCTTGGCAATTTGATAAGAAAACTATGCACAATGGTCTTACCAATGAGATTACTTTCACTCACAAAGAAAATAAGTTTATACTTTATCCCTTATCACCTTCACAAGTGGTAGAGGATCAAGTGCAAATGAAAAAAAAAAAAAAGAGGAAGAAAAAATAATAAAAATAGAAAACCAAGAAAAAACCCTTAGAGAGAAAATGGTGTTGGAGAAGAGTGTTCCTTCCCACAAGGTCATTCAACAAGAAAAAAGAATTAAAAACACACTTGAAAATATGTTTCTTGTTGAACAACCTTCAAGCCTTTTAAAAGGAACACATAGAAAAAATCTTAAAGAGGTTAAAAACAAAAATTTAGAACAAGGGAAGAAAAACTTAGAAAAGAAATTTTTTTTACTCCTCTTTAAAGAAACTTTGTGAAAAGTTGCCGAAAACAATAGAAAAACAAAAGGAATGGCAACTTAATAAAATTGATTTTTATACAACTTCTCAAACTGACACATTTGCTTTGTTTGATGATTCCCATAGATGGACATTTGATCTAGGAGGACGAGCATAGTTGTCAAAGCAAGAAAAAGGTTGTTATTCGGGATCGACCCTGTAGATATAAGGATAGATATTCTCAAGAAGGAGGAGATGATGGACACCATCCAGCCACATACATTCCTCTACTAATGACGAGGACGAAGCCTTGGATTTGAGGACAAATCCTTTTCAAGGGGGAGGGGATGATGGAAGAGGCTCCATCACCAACTCTATTGAAAGGCCACCAACATGTCAAATGGAGTCAACCACTACAATTATGGTCAAGATGAACCAAGAGGACGCCTTTTACATGCCATAAAATCTAGTATAGAGTTGCATTTTATTTCTTGTCAAAAATTAGTATGGAAATTTTATTTGTAATTTTTCTTAGAATTAATTTTGGCACCTAAAACACCAACCTAAGTAAACTTAGAGTTTCTAAAAACCTCTAAATTTACCTATGTCGGTCTAGAAAGCCCATGGAGGGGGTGAGCATACAAACTAGACACATCCCTCCCCATGTGCTCATTTAGGCTCCACTTTTGGGAGGGAATTCATTTGAATTTCTCTCCACTTTCTTTTGAATTTCCAGCCCTCTAAACACTATAAATAAGAGGGTTTGGCTCATGTATTTGCAAGATTAATATACTTAGTGAATTGCTAGCAAATTGTGCCAATTTCACTTCTTGCCCAAAAACCTCTTAGGTTAGGCTATTGATCTTCACAAATCCCCCTTACCAAAGAGAGTTGGCCTCACCACTCTCAATCCCTATCTTTCATGCACCTTCAAAGTTATCATAGCTCCTAGGAGGACCTTGTTTCGTTTTCACTTCATGAAGCTTCCGCCAATCACCAAGAATTCTTCAATGAAGGCATTTCTCCATCTAATTAGATGCATATTATATTAGATTTTAGATATGAAAATTTAGTAACGTTACACTTTTTACTTTAAAATAATTAAATAACATTTTATTAAAAAATAATCACCACAACTATTTTTTAATATTGTTCTTATAAAATTATATATATACTAAATTATATTATTTTAATGTCTTTAATATTACTTTAAAAAAAATTATATATATATATATATATATATTAAAATTATATTATTTGAATATCATAAAAATACGAATATACATCTACTCCTTATATATGTTTTCGCCAGTAAATAATAGTGTAAACAGATTTAATGTCTGTGAAACAATTTCAAATATATAGAATATGTTTTCTATTTTCATATTCTAAAATTTAAATGTAATTCTTAAATGTTTGTTAGCATTGATTATACACAAAATAATAATGATATTTTTGAAAAATAAATGTTACATTTAAAAGTGATTTTCAGTAAATATATAATTAATACATGATTAAATATATAACTAATACTGATTTTAATTAAATATAAAATTAGTACATGATTAAATATCTAATTAATACTATGTTATGGTTATTATCAATGTAAGTTTTCTATTTATTATTATTTAAAGAACTTAAAAAATGAGTTTAAATTCTAGAAAATCTAAAAGAATATATTTAAATTTTATAAAGACAAAAACAATGAGAAAATCTTTTGGATAACATGTTTAATATTTAAAATAATTTATAATGGCTCACCATGTTTCATTCTAAATAAATTAACACATGCAGGTAGAAGAGAGAAGTTTTCTTCTGTTGCATATTTTTGCTCATCTAAACTGAAAATTATAATATATGCAAGCCGCTACTGACTCGATAACTGCGTCAAGACTTTTTAATTGGAAAATTTTCAACTTGCAAAACAAGCAGAAATGACAAAGATTTTTCAACTTCAATAGCGTAAGAACTGCACATTCATGAATAAAAAGTTCCAAAATATAACATTCAAAACACCCAAATTCTAGCAGCAGCAGCACATGTTTTTGAAAAAAGAAAACTGACATATATATCGAATAGATTATGTGATCAGCCAATTACAGCAATGTGTGGCAACTAAATAACAAGGCTGTTCCACAAGCTACAAAGCAAACAGACCAAAGAACCTAACATAGTTTAATTTTCTAGAAAGAAATCAGATATTCAGTATCATGTAGCAGAGGGTCAGGAACCAAACTACATGATAAACATTTGTGACTAAACTCGTTTCCCCTGTGAAGTGAAACAAGACTTTCTGTATATCTAGCAGCCCTTATAGAATCATATTTTCCATAAACCTGAAGATCCCTTGTTTTCTCCGAATCATAAAGCACCAATCTTTCGTTGTTGTCCTTCCAAAGAAACCGATTGCTCCCATAAAACCCCACGAGCTTGTAAATAACTTGCACGGGTCCTACACTGTATAGCTTCACCCACGACCCTTCGTTCCAATAATCTCTCATCACCCACACGTCAAAGTACTTCTCTGACCCTCTCACGGGGTAAACAACAACACCAATTGAAGCAGATTCCTCAAAGGGTGCCAGAGTTGCAAACTTCTCGTCTGAAGAGTCACGTATTCTTGGCACTTTTATCTTCCTGAAGGACTCATTGACCATGTCAAATGCTAGAACAACGTCTTCTGAGGCACCTGACTCTTCAACAAACCCCCACCAGTGGCAACAATTGTTGGCATAAGTGTAGACCCGAGAAGAACCCCAAATTTTAATTGGGAGTGGGAGAGCAGCATCAACTTTTCTCCAAGAGTTGGAGTTAAGGCTATACAACTCAGCTGTCCAGTACCCAACTTGTCTTTCATCTGTTTCCTTCAACCAAAGGTCTTTGATCACAACAACTTTGTAGTCATTTCTTCTGGGGTCAAATCCAAAGCCTGCATAATCTGTGAAAGAATAAGTCCCATGAGGACTTGTGAAAGGGGATTCAGGCAAAGCCTTGAACTGTCCCAATGAAGGGTTCATCAAGACATTAGGATTGCCTTCTAGGAAGTATATGCCATTGCAAGGACCCATTATTTCGGTCCAGTATTTGTGATCAGAGTTGTGCTCATAGGGAGGGTTCAAAACATCGGAGGAAAGGAGTTCTTTGGGGTCATTGACGTTCCAAGAAAGGACAGAGATGTAAGTTTTGAGGCCAGAAAAAAAGGGTCTTCGAATGACCAAGAGATGTTCCTCTTGGCTCTGAAGATTGTTGTAGACAACAGAGTAATTGGTAACAAAATGAGGATCAGTTATGAGATCAAACCAGGATTTGCAAACGCACTTGCATAGCAGCAACACCTTCGCTGGCAACCTTGAGAACACGTTGGACACCAATTCTCGTGGCAAATGCTCCATGATATGGTCACCTTCTTTGAGCACTTGCAAATTGCAAACTGCGAGTTTGCTCCTTCTCTATTCTGATTCAGAACATGTTCAATAGGCAACTAGACAGTGACTAAAACAAAGTATATTCATTGTTTTTCTATCTCTTCATCTCTAAACTAATATGCGGGTCAACTTTGGCTGTCTATAAAATATCTTCAATTATAAAGGTATTAATGAATGAATGGTAGCCAAACGGAATTCAATAGATATTTTGTGGATTTCATTTTATATTTTTCCTATTACATTTATTGCTTTATTTCACTGTTTTAGCTGTGTGAATTACCTTCAATTTCCAATCCAAGTCAGGAGTTCTTAACGAGGCGTAATTAAGTTTTAATTACCTTCATTTGCAATTGAAGTCAAAACTCACAAGTATTCTGTTAGTTTGTTTTTTATCACTAATAAGATAGTTTCATACTAATTTATGTATTATAGTCTTCAACTTATCAATCACTTGACAAAAAAATAAAAAATATTTTTAACACTTAATAAAACTAAAAAATTAAATTAAAAATATCAAAATTTAGAACAAAAAATAAAACTTCGTTAAAAATTTTAATTACTATAAATTTTGTATTTTTGAAGTTATAGAAAAGGAAAATAGACTTTTTTTTATATAAGAAAGGAAAGGGAAAAATTTGTTTTGGATTTCACATTTTTTTTAGCTATGTACTTGTATGGATTATTTATAGTAAAAAGCAATTATCAATATTGATAGAGACTTTGAGCATATCCAATGGAACTATTCTATATTTAAAATAGTGGTTTTAAGATTCAACAATGAACTATTTCATTAACGAATACAAATCACTATTACTTAATAAAATATAATTATTTATTTATTTTTTTCATAAAAAATACTTAAAATTTAAAATTATTTATTTAGATTTCATTGAAATGGGTAGATTTATTTTGAAAATATAAATTTTTACTTTTATTAAAAAGAAGAAAAGTTTGTAATTTGAAACGATGTTTTTTATTTTTATGAAAATAAAGAAGTATTCAAAATTAGGAAAGAAGTTTTATCTGAAAAAGGAAATATTTAAAAATTCGAAGAGACTTTATTTTTTTAGTTTTATTTAGAAAAGAAATCAAAATTTAAAAAGATAATTGAAAGGGTATTTTGCTTTAAATAATATGATTTTTTATAATTTTTAAACGTAAAGCTAGAAAACGAAAAATTAGTAGATATTTAAATGTTTACTAATTTTAGGAGAGGCATTCACTCAAGTTTCAACAAGTCAATCAACAACACACAAAATAAATGATAATTGTTTAGACAACATAAACTTATGCAATGGAATCTCACAAGTTTTTGCAAACTATCTTTTCCAACGTTTTGTATTTGAGAGTTGTTGATTTCTTGTCTTCCTCTTATTGAATATTTTAAATTCAATATCATAAAATTTAAATTTAATTTGGAGAAATAATCATCAACTATAACATTTCTTAATACTTACGGGTGGAGTTTTGAACAATTTAATAGAAAAATATCAATGTACTTTTCTCTAAAGGTGTAAGAGTGAAAGTTGATCAACTTCCCACTTGTATGCCTATTTGAAGATAGATAATTTGAAGATATTTGCTTTCATTTAGGACGATCATCAATACATTAACTTCTAAACCTTACTCGATTTCTTCATACAATTTAGATCTTCTTTAATTAAGATCACATATTGATGGAAGCATCTCCGGAGTAGCGGAAGATTTAGAAAAATCTTAGAAATCTTAGAAATTTTTCCATGTTTCTTAGAAGAAACTCAAAACTAGGGTTCGTCTTTCAAGGAAGACGTCTTGGAAAAGATCCCTTCAAAGAATACTTCCATTTTAGAGACATTCAAAGAACAAGAACACAAACAAATATCCACAGTCAAATTCAAGTTCAATTTAAAAGCAAGTGTTTTCAAAAGGTAATGAGCTCTATATATAGATGGGGAACCCTCTTGCATTTCATGATTCAAAGGATGTGAGATTAAATTACAAGAGCATATGTACATGTTCAAAAGGGAAAAACCATACAAAGAAGTCCCACATCAAGTAAGACTTTATGTTTTTAATCCTTTATAATCTCTCCTCTTGTATAATTATTTGCATAAAGTGGTGTGAGCTTGTAGTTGTGTGTTGACTAGGATTTGTAGGGATTTTTTACGTCTATAGAAAATTATAAGGGTTAAGTCTTCTTCCATGAGGAATGTTGTGTTCCCTCCCTCTGGTGTTGTGTCACATTAAATGCACATGACAATTATAACATGTTGATACAACCTAAGAAATGTGTATTAAGGGTTCTTTGTTTCATAATAAATGCCCTTAAATGTCTTTATTCTCTATGATTACACACTTTAAAGTGTAATCTAGTCCTGTTCAAACTTAACAACACACATTATTACTAATATAGCTAATCATGAGTATAAGAATTCAATCAAATTTAAATTATTTTTAATAAAATAAAAGTGTGTTAAAGACAATGCTTTAGTAAAGATATTAGTCTATTGATTATTTGTTTTAACAAACTTAAGTTCAAAGAGATTTTCTGGACATAATCATGAATGAAGTGATATCTTACTTTTATATACTTAGTCTTAGAATGTTGAATAAGGCTTTTAGATAGGTTGATTGTATTAGTGTTGTCACAATATACGAGTATATTATTTTCAAAACTGTAATCTTTCAGTTGATACTTTACCCATAGAAGTTGAGAGAGGCAGCTTATAGATGACATGTACTTTGTCTCTGTTTTAGATAAAACGATGAAGTTCTTCTTATTGCTTGGTCGAGAAATCATATAAGGTCTAATGAACTAACATTCTCTAGTTTTGTTTTTTCTGTCAATAGGATTTCTAGAATAGTCTATGTCAAGAAGCCTTCTAACAGGTTTCTTATAGCACAAACACATTATTTGACCCCACAAGATGCTTTGAGATCCTTTTTAAAGCCTTTAAATGAGACTCTTCAACATTTAATTGGAATCTTACTCATAGACAAATGTTATGAATTATATCAAGTATACTAGCGGTAAGGTAAAGAAGGGATCCGATCATACCTCTGTAGATCTTCTTATCTACTTTCTTACCATTTTCGTCCTTGTCAAGTGAGACTTACACATGCATGAGAGTCTTCATAAGCATTGCGCCCGACATGGTGAAATTCTTCAACATTTCTTTGATATACTTATGTTGATGTATAATAATACCTTTTTCTCTATGTTTGATCTACAAGTTAATAAAATTCAACTTATGTTTTCTTAAAGCAAGATGGTTTCAAAAGGACCCCTATAGAATACGAGTCTATATAAGCTTGAAAAGTGAGGAGCTTAGAGATTTTGAGAAAGAATCTCCCTCCATATCCTCTCACATAGAAAAGCTTTACATTGGTGCAACAAGTTTGTACTTCTTAAGGCCAACACAACAATACTCACCCAACAATGTGACCATGATTTCCTTAAAGAACTATCATTTGAATTTTGGAAAACTTTTAAAAGAATTCAGCAAAAAGTAACTATAATTGGGTTCTAAGATATGCACACTACAACTTTAGATGCTATCCAACCTAAGCTTGATTATAACATACCATATAGAGAAAAAGTGTCTAGAAGCTAAGTTGAAAAAGAAGATAGAGGTAGATTTGTTAGCAAGGTAGGAAGAAGTTAAAGCTCTAATTGAAGCTCAGTCTCAAGTAGAGGCACAAACTAAAGAAGATGAAGAAGAAAGAGTTGTTGCAAAAGCTTTAGGCAGAATCATACAAAGGTTGAGGTGGGTGGAAACTGTGTAATTCTTATGCAAGACATTTTGTCAAGCTCCCAAGGTGATGTGAGTTGATTTTAGATTGATACATTTTTTAGGTTACTCTTTAGATTAGCTTTTTGAGATTAACAATTTAAGGTGAGAACCCAAAGAAGATCCCCACTGGACACGAACTTAATCAAGTGGTTAAGTAAGTGTAAAGGTTCACTTCTAGAGGGCAAAGAGAAAAACACAATATGGTGAGTATGATGAGATGGTTGCGGAAATTAAGAGAACACAATGATGATGATGACAAAATGAATACCAAAATTAAAGAACATAACAAAATAAAGAAGACATGGGAGGTGGCGCAAAAGAAAATAACAAAAGAGAAAAGATGAAAGGATGAGAAAGCTTATGGAGTAATGGACAAGAATCACACCACTAGGAGGATGGGATACTCCAAGATGATTGGTGAAAGAGCCGCCAATTAAAGTTCTCACACACTCAAGATAAGACAAACTATAAGAACTCTCAAGTCTCACTAAAATACTCCCGCAGAGTTTCATTACTATATTCAAATTCAATGTGTGATTTACAAGAGAGGAGACACCCTATTTATAGATATGAGTGCCTTAGAGACGGAGAAAGGAAGGGTAGGGGTGTAAATGACTACAAGCTTCTAGAAACTAGGTTAAATGGGAGCACATGGGGGAGTCTTCTAGAATCTACGTCAAAGATGAGCACATGGGTGAGTTTTTATAAGCTAGGTTATTGTGGGCTTTGGCATAAGCCCAATTTACTAAGTACACCCTTTTATAGCTTATTTTTCTAATTGAAGCTCGAAGTGAGCCCAATTTATTTGCTTAACTTGTCTTGTAAGAAGACTAGAAGAAAAAACAAATGGATTCTGGTTCATGTTCGGTTCTTCCTTTGTTGAGGCTCTTCTGAGATTTGGTGGAGCCTTGTCTTGTGTCTTGTGAAGAGTATGTGGTGTCCTTAGTCATCTATTTGTCGAGTTGGTCTGTATCACAAGGCACTGTCAAGATCCCAAGGCTTAAGCCCATCCATGTTGTACCTGTTAATAGTCAACCCAAAAATATGGTTTACGAAATACAACTTCTAATCCAATATGTGTTGTGTTAAGAACGTCTTGCCACTACAATATAATTATTGGCCATGGTAGAGCACCAAACGTAGAGGATAAAGCAAGATGTGTGTACTTTAGCATATCAAATCTAAAGTTTCTTTGTCTTGCTTCTATGAACTCTCAACATACAACCTACTAAATTTGCTCAGTTAGTTGAACTTGCTACCTAACAAACCTCTAGTCAACAACAACAACCATGACCACTACAACCATGGTGCCAAAAGGTGGATAAGTTAGAAATGTTGAATTATTGAACATTTTCTTTCTTGTATATGTCTTATGTTGTCATTTTCATAACATTCATAAACATGTATATTATGATTATCCTTTTTATTCAATTTGTGCATTATTTGATAATACATGTGTTCATGTTTTGCTTATCATTATATCAATTATCGTTAAGTATTTGTTATCATGAAAAAGGGGAAGATTATTGAAACCTAAATGGTCTAATCTTATAATTTCCTATAGAGTTTCATGGTAATAAAAACTAAACAAGCTATATATATTATTGTTACATGAACCTTTTAATGTGGTTTTATGAAAGTTAAAGTGGGGTCCAAATAGCAAGATAGGCTAGAATAGGTGCCTTTAGCATAATAGGGGGTCTAGTTATCATTTTAGTTTGTTTTTTTTACCTAGTTTCTAGAAGAAGTGGCCTAAGGTGTGGTTTTGACTTAGTCAAACCCTAAAGGCAGCCCTCTCACACATTTACCATCCTACCCTTGTTTCTTGTTTTCCAAGGCACCATCTCCTATAAATAGGGAGTCTTCCTCCTTGTATTTTCAAGTTGAATTTTATAGAAGAAGGAAAACTTTGTTTTGTGTTGTGTTTTTATTCGTATATAAGATAAGGATGATGTAATATGTGTGTGGAAGAAAGAGAAACTTCCACTACAAGAAAAAAATGTTTTAACGGAGGTTATTTAGCGGAGGATAATATAACCCTAGAAATTAATTTAACTAACGGAGGTTTTTGTAACATTTATTAAGTTCCAAATGTTTATTCTAAAACCTCAGCAAAATAATGGAGGTTTTTTTAACCTTCGTTAAATTCCAAAGTTTATTCTAAAACCTTAGTAAAATAACAGAGATTTTTTAACCTTCGTTAAGTTCCAAAGATTTATCATTTTTCTCCATTACTTTCCCATTTTTTCTTCTTTTATCACTAAAAAAATTATTTATCAAAAACTAATATAACCTATATAAATTTAAATAAAAAATATTTTTTTAAATTTTAATTAAATTACAAAAAATTTTCACACAACCTCTACAAAATACCTAAGGTTTTCTCAAACCTCCCTAAATAAATATAATTAATATTTTCATCTTCCTCTTTGTTTCCCACCACATACTCACGACATCTGCATTGCTACGACGCCAACCATTACACTTTCATCAAAGAAGCCATAAAAACCATTCTCCATTTGTTGCTCCAGAGAACCTCCTTTCGCCTTTGCTTTACCACGAAATCTGTATTGGTCGGCACCAGATGAGTATGTGTTTGATGAGAATAAAAAAGATGCTATTAATAGGAGGAATGGACAAGGGCCAAAACATCTAAAGTTCTTCTTATTAGTTTTTTCAAAAGATGAGGCCCAAGTCCAAGAAGCCCAAGCCCAACCATGAGGAGCAAGGCCAAGGCTTTAGGAGATGAGCATCATTGGATGTCTCTATTTGTAATTTCCTTTTGTGTAGTTTTAGTAGAACTTTAAAAGGAAGGTGTAGGTATTAAATAAGGGGTGCTAATGTACAAAACAAAGTCACACCTTCCATGTGACATAAAGAGTAGGTGTAGATATAGTTTTAGGAGGTGCCAAATAAAGAAACCAAGTCACACCTCCCATGTGAAGTCACACCTTCCATGTGACTTGTTTTTTGTGGCAATTTCAAATGAGTTTCATTTGAATTTTCCCACCTAAATTTCAGCACCCTCACACTATAAATAGAGGTGTCATGCTCTTGTAAATTAAAAATTTAGAAATTGAAGAAAGGAAACTTTACTCAAATTGAGAGAGATTTGATCTCCTTCACTAAGTCTTATCTTGTGAGCTTTGGAGGGCTTCAAGTGGCGGCAACTAGCACTCATCTTGGAGCTTTCACCATCCAAGTGGCGTGTCCATCTCCTTCAAGTCTTCATCCAATTAAGTTCCTTCTTCCTTCCATCTCCATTTCCATGTTTCTAGCAATTCCAATCGATAGTTTTTCTTTTTCGGTTTTGTTCTTTAATTTCCACCGTTTGTTCTTGTTTCTCTTGTGTTTCCTTTAATTTCCAGCACTTAATTCTCTTTTCAATCGGTTCATATGTGTTAGTTGCTATTTTTAATCAGTTTAATTGTTCTATATTGTGTTTCTACTTGTGTTCATGTGTTGATCTTGCTTTCCTTTCCATATTCTCCCTATATTTGTGTATAAGGTTATGACACTCATGATTCTTATGAGTTTGGCTCTTCATTTGGAAGGCAATGTCCTCCATTGTACTGTCCTTAAGCCTCCTTGATGGACGAGGGCCCAAGCTTCCAAGACTAAGACCGTCTAGCCATGATGGGAGCGTCTAGCCTCAAAAAAGGAGCGTCTAGCCATGATGAGGAGCGTCTAGGCCATGAAGAGGAGCGGCTACATAAGGAGCATCTATGAAGAGTCCTAGACCGTCTAGCTTCACATATACATGGGCCAAGCTACGGTTTGTGAAGAGAAGGCTTTGTTGCATAAAGGCCCATTAGGGGTACTTAGTAAATAGAGTAGTGCTAGAAAGTAAAAGAGAGTGAACATTCTAGAATGGTGCTTACTTGGCCAGACATGAAGCATGTGCCATGTGCCTTGTCATTGTTGCATTTCATTTGGCTCTCATTTCATTTACACTTAGCTTAGCTTTTACGGTTTTATAGCCTATAAATAGGAAGGCTATCTCTTGTATTTTCCAAGTTTATTGTGAGTAAAGTTATGCTGTCATTTTGTGCCAAGCTTTGCTTCTCCCTAGAATCCTAGGCTCTAAACTTCAATTCCTTCATCTTTTCCCTTGGGCTGGCCGAACCACCCAATACCCACACTTAACATGCTCCTACAAGATCAACACCACTCTTAGGAGGATCTTGCTCACCTCATCCATTGCTTCCGCCCCTTTACTCTACTTTGATTCAAGAAGAACTTCATGAAAATGCCATCATTTGGTATCATGAGCTTTGGTTCTTCAAGATGAGTAGCTCTTGGTCTTTTCAATTTTAGTTCTTCTTTATTTCATATTGTCATTTATTTTCCATACTTGTCTTGCTGTTTTTTACATTTTAATTTGTTCTTGGTGTGCTTTGTGGAAGATCCAACCGAAGCACTCTTGTTCAATTGATCTTGAACAAGTTCTTGTGCAATTTGTGATAGGATTCCATACACCTTTGAGTTGCTATTTTCTTTTAGGCTTTTGAGTCTTTATTGCTTTCATTATTTGGTTCATATTATGCTTTGAGTCTTTAATTTTCTGAATCTATACATGTTTTGTCAAGTCATGTTCATCCTTATTGTCAACAATTCATAGTAGTCCTTTTATTTGGCTTGATTGTTTCTTGATTTTGGGTCTCTTTAATTGCTTGAATCTGCTGTTCTTTGCTCTTTTGGTGCCTTTTTAATTTTTAGTTTGAGTTCATATTGTGTTTAGATCCTACACAATTCTATTTCACAAATTTCCATTGTGTCTAAACTTTGGTATCTTGCTGTTTTTGTTTCCAGTTTTCAGAATCCCCTGTTTCAGATTTTCTGTGCTGACTGTTTTGATCCAGAAAAATATTTCCACTCATAGGAAAATTTTCATTCTCTGGAATTTGCAAGTTTGAAGTGTTATAGAAAGGACAAAAAAAGAATTAGTCCAAAAGAAGCAACAGAAAAAAAATGATAAATCTTTTAAAATCAGTGTGCAAACCTGAGGCGCTACAGCTGGCGTAACTGAACACCAAAATTGCAAAATTTATTAAAAAAACTTGGTGCATGCGTTTTGAGTGATTCCAAAGCCAGGATTTAGCTAAGATCTTGAATATCTTGCATATCAAATTTCAGAGTCATATCTTAAAAACACAGCTCAGCATAAATTGGGGAAAAATACGTTTCTGGCCCACAACATTTTCCAGTGGTGCTGTTTTTTTTATTTGGTCATCTAAATCTAGTGCCATTCTTAGGATTCTTTTGTGTGCCTACCTTTATTTTGGTACCTTTTATTTGTTTGCTTTAATTTATTGACTCTCTTTCTAGTTGTCATAATCTAAATCCTTTTGGTGGTACTGTTTTATTCAATTAAATTTGTTTCTTGCTTTTGTTCTTTGACCTCTAATTTGGGTGCTGGAATTTATTCTTCTTTGGTGCTTATGTGAATGGGAACTTGACTTGGTTAAGGTTTAGCCCTTTGATAGGTGCTGGAAATTGGAGAATTAAGACCATCATTCTAAGGAGAAGACAAAGCCAAAGCCGAAACAAGCATTCTTGAAAAACACTACAAACACTTGGAAGATCAACAAGCAAAGACAACAAGGAAGTGCACTAACCAAAAAGAGGATCAACAAAGGGAGTTTTCTTAATTCCTTTGCAACTTGGTTTATGTTAATTACCTTTTAATTACGTCTTAGACGGTGAGTGTGTCTTCAAGGGCTCCAAGTGTCCAAGAAGCCTCACCTAGGGCCGAATAGTATAGCATTCTTGTTTAGTAATTGTTACTTGTTTGTATTTGCTTTTCTATTGCTTTAGTAGTAACACTTTGCATGGTTAGTTTTGTTTAGAACCGACTAGCTTTGTTGCATAGATAGCTTACATTGTTTTCTTGCATCTAATTTCTCTACTTATTTGTGTTCTAAGTGTTTCACTAAGAGAAAGTTTTGTGTGAAGGCATTGGAGGATAGTTTTTGGCAAGGAAAAGGCTTGGTACTTAAGTAGTCCATTGTGACTCACCTCCCTTACCTGGAAAACTACCTTCTTTAACTTCCCTAAATTTTCTCAAAGTAAAACACCTAAATACACAAGGTTTTAGCCATGTCTTCTTCTTCTCACTCTCCAAAGTCTATTGAAAGTGAAGTAAAATCTTTGAAAACTCTTTTAAAAGAAGTTACACAAGTGGTACAATTAATCTCTTTTAGACAATTGGAGAATGAGAACAAAATCAATGAGTTGGCTAGAGCTCAAGAAGAGAAATCACAAAACTCACAAAAATAAAAAAAAAACTCATGCATTCCATTCTAAAAGTAATGAGAAAAGATGAGTACACAAGTGGTGAGGATGAACCTAGTACACAAGAAAAGGGGGAAGGAGAGAGGATAAATCCTTTGGAGAGGGACTTATTGATGATTCAAAGAATCCTCCACAATCAACCTAGTGCATCCATTGAGACACAACGAGAGAACATTTTTCATACTAGATGCAAAGTTTTAGAAAATATATGCTCTCTTATTGTGGATGATGGATCATGCTGCAATTGCTGTAGCACTAGATTGATTGAGAAACTAAATCTACAAGTAGTTCCTCATCCAAAACCTTACAATTTACAATGGATCAATGAGGATGGAGAACTACGTGTAGACAAACAAGTGGAAATCGAGTTTTCTATAGGTAACTACAAAGATAATGTTTTGTGTGATGTAGTACCTATGGAAGCTTGCCACATCTTATTAGGTAGGCCATGGCAATTTGATAAGAAAACCTCGCATAATGGTCTAACTAACGAGATTTCTTTCATCCACAAGCACAAGAAGTTTGTACTTAGCCCTTTACCACATTCCCAAGTGGTAAAAGACCAAATACAAATGAAACACAAAAGGGATGAAGAAAAAATAGAAAAAGAGAAAAATTTTGGGAAACAAAAGGCGTGGGAGAATAATGTTCCTTCCCACAAGGTCATTCAACAAGCCAAGCACAATGAAAATACCTTTACAAACATGCTTCTTGTTGAACAACCTAGCCTTTCCTATTGTAAAGGAACACTTGCAAGCATAAGCACAAAAGAAAAGTCTTTAAAAGAAGCTTGCATAGATCAAGACTATTTCTCAAATGTGTTAAGATATCCCCAAAAGAATGACAAGTTATCTATAAGCACCTACCAATTTTTGTATGAAGTAGTGCCTAGAACAACTTGCCATGTCTTATTGAGACAACCATTGCAAAATGTATAAATTTTCATAAACCATGGTTGTACCAACAAGACTCTCTTTGCACATAAGAGAAAAAGTCTACAAGAAGGAGAAGTCATGGGACAAATGAGAGTTGATAAAACTCTAGAGCTTTTAAGAGGAAAACTTTTGTCACCCATGAGAAAAGAAGTTCAAAGACATTACTTTAGGTATACCTCTTGTTTTCAAACTACACCTAAAGCAAAGTCCCAAGAACTCTATCCTCCTTCACCTTTTGTAAAAGATCCTTGGGAAGACACACATTTCAAATTAGAACTTCCTAGGACGACAAAAGGTTATATTTCATTTTTCATGGATGTGGATAAACTCATCCCAAGAAACGTGACAAGCTTCCATGAATTATTTTCAAATGAAAGAGCTTCAACATTTGCAAACATAGCTCTTCCTTTTATGCTTCACGAAATCATGAAAGACACTCACAAATCTTGGGATAAGAATCCTTTTCCTTATAAGCATGCATACAATGGAGTAGTCCACAAGATTACTCATATTTCTCCATTTGAAGTTGTATGTGCCCAATGTCCTCTTGCCTTTTTAAAGTTGTTACCATCTCTTAAAAGGCTTATGCCTAAGGGAAAAGTAACTACTTTTGGAAATTTTAGAAAATATAAAAGGATTAGAGGGCACCTACAACCCTCAAAAGGGAGGTATTGTGAGAAGTTGGCCAAAACAAGAGAAAAATGGAAACTTCATGCAATTATTTGTTCTCCAAAGGCTCACCCTAACCCCTTTGCTTTGTTTCAAGATTCACATAGATTGATATTTGATCCGGGAGGACACACCTTGACGAAGCAAGAGGCTGCTATCCGAGATCAAGAATGCACATCTGAGGATAGATCTTCTCAAGAAGGAGGAGATGATGGACACCATCCAGCCACAACCATCCCCTTAGCAAAAGCCTTGGATTTGAGGACAAATCCTTTTCAAGAGGGAGGGGATGATGGAGGAGGGCCCAAGCTCACCACACTATGAAAGCCAAGCTTCCAAGACTAAGACCGTCTAGCCATGATGGGAGCGTCTAGCCTCAAAAAAGGAGCGTCTAGCCATGATGAGGAGCGTCTAGGCCATGAAGAGGAGCGGCTACATAAGGAGCATCTATGAAGAGTCCTAGACCGTCTAGCTTCACATATACATGGGCCAAGCTACGGTTTGTGAAGAGAAGGCTTTGTTGCATAAAGGCCCATTAGGGGTACTTAGTAAATAGAGTAGTGCTAGAAAGTAAAAGAGAGTGAACATTCTAGAATGGTGCTTACTTGGCCGGACATGAAGCATGTGCCATGTGCCTTGTCACTGTTGCATTTCATTTGGCTCTCATTTCATTTACACTTAGCTTAGCTTTTACGGTTTTATAGCCTATAAATAGGAAGGCTATCTCTTGTATTTTCCAAGTTTATTGTGAGTAAAGTTATGCTGCCATTTTGTGCCAAACTTTGCTTCTCCCTAGAATCCTAGGCTCTAAACTTCAATTCCTTCATCTTTTCCCTTGGGCTGGCCGAACCACCCAATACCCACACTTAACATGCTCCTACAAGATCAACACCACTCTTAGGAGGATCTTGCTCACCTCATCCATTGCTTCCGCCCCTTTACTCTACTTTGATTCAAGAAGAACTTCATGAAAATGCCATCACTCCTTATTGATGGGAAAAATGCACACGGAAGCAACACACATAATCACGAATCAACTGCAGAAAATAAACAACACAGGATTTAACGTGGTTCGATCGCCAACTGCAACCTACATCCACACGGGCAACTATTAAGTTTTCATTATATCCTGTTGCACACCAATTACAAGTACAATGATCTCTTTAAATAGTGACAAATAGAGATAATAAAGGGACACAATGATTAAGCCCACTCACTAAAACATGGTGTCTACTCGGCCCAACCCAATTGGTCTTGGCTTCATACCTAACAATCTCCCACTTGAAGTCAGGGAACAATGTTCACCTGCGCTTCAACTGTGTACATTGTGTCTTGTCAGCCCAACCCAATTGGTCTTGACTTCATACCCAACACTTATTGTGTTCCTAAAGTGTCTATGCTTGATTCAACTCACATCAGTGTTGGACACAGTGACCAACCGATCGAGTCAAAGGACACTTCGAATCGCGCATTGAATAAGAATCACCACATTTACAAGAGCATTTAATGTGTTGTAACCGTATCTGAAATATGTGGGGAAACATCTCCGCAAAAATCAGTCAAATACTAATTAACTGAAAGGTGTTATAGATATTCCTTAAATAGCACACCTCCCTATTAATCATGGATCAGGATGCATCAATTAATAACTAATATTCAACCCATCATGAAGAAAGCCCATAACTAGCACTATAAATAAAACTTCGACAAAGTTATAAGGTACGTTTTTACTCTAAAAGAACATTCCAAAAATACTAATACTGACTTGAGTGTTGGAGTGCGCAGGTACACCGACCGCCTGAGTTCAACCGTGAAAGAAGGAAGCTCGAAGTTACTCAAAGGAGAACCAACAGGCACCGACATGTCACCAGATTGTGTTACCTGAGTCCCCTTTTCCCTACACAAGTACAGAATCGATTCTCTACAAGGTAACCTGAGTCCCCTTTTCCCTACACAAGTATAGAATCGATTCTCTACAAGGTAAGTTCCACGATCCGTTCCTTTATATTTTACCCAAACTGCAAACCGATTTCCTGCGCGACTTTGTTCTGCGCATGGTTATGAGTTTTTGCTAGTGCGATTTTTTTTTCCAGTTCTCCATAACTAGAGTGATTATAGGTTGGATTATCCCATAATCAAGCTCTGTGAAGAAGGAAAGTACATAATTCAAATTAAGTGTTTGGATGAAGAGAAAATCCTAAACTAGCTACTTAGATTTTGGCTATTTGAGAAGTTAGCTAGTTAGTTACCTTGAAGTAAGTAACCGGCATCACTATGATTTTAGCGCATTCTAATTAAGTTCTTACATTATATCTTTCTCATGTTATAATATTAGGATATTAGTAAGTGTTTATGATATTATTAGTGTTTTTATATAAATTTTCTTTTCCATTCAGTTCATGTTCTCTCCTTTCTGGTTTGTTCTTTGCCTTGCTTCTTGTAGGATTTGTTTTATAAAATGTAGCTATGATTTTTTCAGTCCTGCATAATTCTCTATTTTCCGACTCCAGCAATGTTTACGAGTCACATGAATCTGATACATGTAGTCTTTTAAGAGATGGAGTTACAATTTTGTATCAAGTTTATTTGCTCTACTGTAACTATTATTAGAGTTCACACAATGTCTTACCAGAATTTGTTAGTATAAATTTATACTTTCATGTCTGTTGTTTTTCCATTACATAAACAAGTGTAGCTACGTTCAAAATATTCTCTGTTGAGAAGAGGAAGTGTGAGAATAAGACCAGTTCTCTATGTTCATCTTAAAAAAAGAGTTGCCAAATTGAAATTTTGGTCTCTAACTTCTTTCATTAATTCTCTCTCTACTTATAGGATTTTATTTACAAACTGAACTTTCTTTTTAAAGTTTTGGTTTTCAAAATTGAATGTTTGTCTTCCTTATTGATTAATGGATAACTAACAGTATTGTCTGCATGTATTTATTGTTTTCAAAGGAAGAAGAGTGGTCAGGGACCCCGGTATGCGTAGTTTCGGATTGAGGGTGGAGTTATGGGGATACCTTGTCATATCAGGTGGTTCTATGGAGTAGTGTAAACGAGGTATGTCACTACTAGATGGTTGTGTTAAAGCTGGAAGATTCTGCAAGTGGAGCTAGTCGGTGGTGGATAGGATGGCTAATCCTCATGTCTGGTAGAGTCAGTTTTTGAATGCCCACCTGTTTATCCTCATGGCTGGAAGTGGCAGCTGTTGATTGCCCACCAGCGTATTGAGAGGTTGGCCTTTTTTGCAGTGCCAACATGGTCCTATTCTGGAACAGCGGCGTAAAGAAAAGCACAGGATGTCCTGGAATCATGTCCACCGCTTGTCAGCACTGAGAGTTGAAGTAAGATATTGTAAATATCTTTGGTAATCATGATGGTGGGATTATACCCATGTCCTTCAACGTGGATATCCCTAAATGGCAAACAAAACTTGGGAGACTCTATCTTCTGCAGAACATACCCCATAAGGATGTGGCATTGTAACAGATGAGATGTGTGGTATAGAATCATGGTGGCTTAATAGTTGTTGTGGTGTTTAAATCTCCTTGGAAAGAAAGGTTCATATGAAGCTGCGCCCTATACATGAACCACAGGTATGCAGAGCAGGGACATACGTGGTAGCAATTGGTAGAGGGATAAGCACACGAGGCAACCACGTGGGTATTCGTTTGGTGTGAAGTCAACAACACCTGCACGACTTGTCCTATCTGTATTTTAATGTACTGCATAAGCTGTTAGCAGGGATTGAAGTCTGGAGCGGTGGACTATAGGTGATATGGTAAGATGGGCTTGGCTAGTTGTGATGAAGGCACTGCAATGACTGAGCTCGGTGCAAGTTGGAATCGAGGAGCCCCAAGATGAAGGCTAGGGTCGGTATAGCGTAGATAAGGAACGGTATGGAGAAAGGGTAAGAGGTGTGCCAAAATTCATACACGGATAAATATCCCAAAAGGAAAGATAACGGAGGCACTTGCTGTGGATGGAAAATAGGTCCTGTGTGGTAGCTTATGGTACACGAAGAATTGGAACTGCTAGTATTTCGTGAGCCCAATTAGTGGAGACTTTTTAAATAGGGTGTTACAGATGTTGAGTTGAATGGAAGAGGGGGATGGTGTCTCCCAGTTATGTTGCAGTGAATTTCTTGGGCAGTAATTGGTAGAGGACGGTAGAAGTTTTAATAGCTCTATCTATTCTTAGTTTTTCTGTTGCTTTAAGTACTTTTTGTATATGGGTTGGGACACCCCTTAAGTGTCCCAGGTTTAATTAAATTAATTCTTTGCTGATAAAAAAAAAAAAAAATTTATTGTTTTCAAATATATAAATGTTTATGCATATATATATATATATATATATATTTATACATGTTTCCCATAAGGGTCATCATGTCTTCTTTTCACTTGTTTTTTTTTTTTTGGGAGAATCTCGTTTTTATCCATTTTCTCCTTTAAGCTTTCTTAACTATTTCTTTCATTAAAAGCTAAAGTTAGAACAGGGAAGAGGGATGGAGCACTGTGAAAGAAAAGAAGAAGGGAATAGTATCATTAATCTGAAAAGTGTTACCGAAAAAACCTAAAAAGCATTTATATACATGTGGTGTGAATAGGAAGAATGGCACATTGCATACAACGCATACAACAGAAAAGCAGAAAAGGGAAACCCCAACTGGTCTAGAAGTCCAAAAAAAAGCTTAAGAAAAAAAAACTTCTAATATTTTAACATTTGACCAAATTCTTTCCAATTCCGGTTGTGTCTCTTTAGTCTATTATTTTGGCAATTTTTATTTTTTTTATATTCATACGTAACCTTTTAAACTCAACTTTGCCCTTGTCACAAATTTGCTTATGGATATTAATATCTGGAAGTCACAAATTGGCTTACGGATATCAATATCCGGAAGTCACATATTTGTCTATGAATATTGGCATCCGGAAGTGTCAGCTTTGCCTATGGATATTGACATCTGGAAATGTCAGTTTTGCCTACGGATATTGGTATCCAAAAGTGTCATGTTTGCCTACGGATATTGTCATCCAAAATTTTACTCTTTAAATGTGAACATCTTTTTCTAGAAGGCACATCATGCTTCTAGATATACATATCCGGAAGCCAATAATCCTCTACTCTTTTTTTGACAGTTGATGATTTTGGTACTTTTAATGGATTAAAACCCACTAAACTAAAAAAATTTAAAGAATTAATGTTATGGACTTTAATCCAAAAGCAACTAGAAAAGGCAAAATAAAATTGTGAAACCATGTGCCTAATTGCCATTGAAGTAGCAAACCAATAGTTTGGTGAAGCACTCTGAAAATTCTTGAGCGGAAATGCAATGGAAAGAAATGGTTGCATTCCTCAAATCAATTGGACCGAGAGAGTGAGGTTTGTAGGACCCTTTTATCTCCAACGAATGGGACAGTGCCATGTGTTGGCAGGGGCCACATGAGATTCAAAGAAAAAGTTAAAGGGATTGGCAGGGGTACATTCTGAATTTTTTCATTAGAGCAAAATATTCTTTCGCTCATAATTATCTGAAACTATTCTAGATATATACATCTGGAACACAATAACACAATTAGGGATATATATATCTAGAAGTCAATAATTTATAAAAATTTGTTGTTATACTAGATGCAGTTAACTTTAATCTAATTTCTATTTCATTAAGGATACAATTGTAATTTGAAATTGACATGTTGGGTGTCAAATGATACGGTGCAGGTAAAATCTGCCTATTAATGTTGTATATATTCCAGAAACTTCTTCTAAATTACTACTATTGACCACATTCTCCCTCAATTCTAATATATATTTAAGATTGGCTAGAAATGATTCTTTGAAGTTTGAACTTTATTTTCAAAACTGATTTTTACATGCATGTTCATATTCTGGTGGCATGTGAGATAGAAACACTAATGGAGGTTTTTAATGTGATTCTATAGGTGAGAAGGTATGTGTACCATGAAGTGGTTCGATTGGATGCTCTAAAGCTTGTCGATTGCTCCAATATT